>NC_053023.1:722137848-722344425 GCF_003073215.2 Triticum urartu
ACGAAGTCTTCAATCTTGTATCTTCATAGTCCAGGAGTCCGGCCGAAGGTATAGTCCGGCTATCCGGACACCCCCTAATCCAGGACTCCATCAGGGTGTCTTTGTTCGCCATCGTGGCCTTTTCAAGGTCCGTTGCCGTCGCTCGGTTTTCTTTTTCAAGGAACTGGCAACGGTCGGTAGTTTCTTTTAACTTTACGGCCATCTTGTCCATCTTCTCTTTGCTGTCGCAATGCGCGGCCTTCTCGGCTTTCAACTCTTCGGCCGCCTTCAAAGCAGCCGCATTACTAATCCTTGCTTGTTCTTTGGCTCGGGCAAGTTCCGCCTGCAGGGTTTCCACGGTGGCAGCTCCATGTGCAGTCACAACATATTAAAGATACTGGCATCATGCTGCTTTTACTATGTGGCAATCACCAGAAAATACCACTTACCCTGTGCCTCGTCAAGCCTCTTGTTAACAAGCTCGATGTCGGCATCCGCCGCATCCAGTTGCCGCTTCAGTTCGGCAAACTCATGAGTCCAGCTAGCCACCGGAGCTCCCACTACCTGCACATTAAAGCGGTATGGTTATTGCCTGGGACTATGATCCTCTGTTTTCCGCCATTCTCGGTGACAACCAGAGTCTCAGGGGCTACTATCTACACAGGGCACACCTAAAAATGTGCGGTACCATCACAAATGTACATCATTTTACGTACCTCAAAGCCCGTCAGTAGACTCATAAAGGCATCATGCACCCCACTTTTGGCGGATGAAATCCTTTCCATCACCGTACCCATCAATGTACGGTGTTCTTCTGAGATGGCCGCTAGCTCCAACAGCTCTCTCAGTATGTCCGACCGCATACCAGACGGTGTCGGACTCTTCTGTTTGCTCTCTTCGAGAGCCGGATGCTGGGGACTTCGGGTGACTATAGGATTATCTTCTGGCCTCACCGGATCCGGGGAGGCCCTCCGTGATGACACTTCAAGGTCGCCCGCTTCTTGAGCGGATGAGTCCGGGGGAGGCGTTTCACTCTCCATCATCTCCGGAAGAAGATCCCCCGAAGACGAGCTCTGCTGAGAAGGGCTAAGATCCGAACTGCAAGATAAATACTTCGGTTATTTTCCTTAGAGGTAAGGTAATATATCTTCACTATTAAAGTACTTTTTAATTACTTACAGCTCGTTAGAGGGCTGATCCCCGCGCGGACTTTGTGCGGCAAGAGCACCCTCCAAGGCAGGACCCTCTGGTGGAGATTTCTTCTCCCGCTTGGAAACCTTGGTTTTCGGATCTTTAGAGGTAGTCCTCTTCCTTCCCCGGGGTGAGAGAATATCAGATTCCTCCCCTCAGTTATCCTCCCTCACGGAGGCGGTCGTTCCCTCGATCGGAATAGGTAGCGGTGGAGGCCCGCTTTCGCCCTCATTATTCCCCCCTTTGTCTCCCTTTGAGGGCTCCGGGCAAGGTGCTAGCTCGAGCATCTTTTCCAGTACCGGATTTTCCAAACCCTCAGGAAGGGGGGCCGAACACCGAATCATCTTCGCCTTTGTTATCCAGTCCTGGTCAAAGAGCGATTTCTCAGAATAACGTCATGATAAATGAAAGACAGTGTGTTCGGCTAGAGGATAACTTACTTGGTCGGCGGTGCGGTTATTGCTCAGGCCCATGTCCTCGGTAGTATCCGGACACTCTATCTGGAGGCCGAAGAATGATCTATACATCTCCTCATGCGTCAGGCCGAGGAAATTTTGAATAGCGCGCGGTCCTTCTGGGTTGAACTCCCACATGCAAAGAGGCCGGCGTTTGCATGGCCGGATTCGTCGAACCAGCAAGACTTGCATTACCATAATCAAACTGAAATCTCCTTCGAAGAGATTTTGAATGCGGCTTTGCAGTATAGGCACGTCCTTGGCGGGACCCCAGCTCAGCCCTCTGCTAATCCATGACATTAGTTGTGGTGGAGGGCCTGAGCGGAAAGCAGGGGCAGCCGCCCACTTGGCACTTCTGGGAGCTGTGATGTAAAACCACTCTCGTTGCCATAATCCGGACACCTCTGTAATAGAACCCTTTGGCCATGGAGCTCCGGCGATCCTGCTTATTAATGCGCCTCTGCACACTACATGCTGCCCCTTGACCATCTTCGGCTTCACGTCAAAGGTCTTGAGCTATAGGCCGAAGTGAGGGGTAATGCGGAGGAAAGCCTCACATACAACAATAAATGATGAGATGTGGAGAGAGGAGTCCGGGGCTAGATCGTGGAAATCTAGCCCGTAATAAAACATCAGCCCCCTAACGAAGGGATCCGGAGTGAGGCCTAGACCTCAAAGGAAGTTGGAGATGAACACGACGTCTTCGTTGGGTTCAGGAGTAGGGACGACCTGCCCTCGGGCAGGCAGCCGATGCGAAACCTCGGCGGTCAGGTATCTGGCCTCCCTCAACTTCTTGATATCTTCTTCTGTAACAGAGGGGGGCATCCACTGGCCTTGAAGGCTATATCCGGACATGATTGAAGGTCCGGAGCACCTGACCTGGGCTTTGGGTGTTAGAACTCGAGGCGGGGGAAGGATTTGATTGAGCACGGGAGGGAAAGAGTAAAAGCCTTGTCCCTTTATAAAGAGGGTGAATATCAAGCGTCCTCTCCGTAGCCGTTTGGGACTTGCCTATAATCTAGGAGTCCTAGATACGGTTGGGTTACCCACGACCATATTGATGAGAATCCCGTAATTAGGGGAACATGATCTCTGCTTCGACAAGACGTGTCAAAAATCTGCCTCGCGTTATGTGTGGAGATGGTTGAAGAAAAACAGTTCGAATAATTACCGGGCCATGGCATAATGTCGTGTTGCCAAAACATGTTAGCAGATTAGATTTGTGGAAATGTTATTCTCTCTACGGTGGTACGTGGAAACTTATTTTGCAGGGTTGGACACTATCCTTGTATTCAAATTCTTCCGTGATGTATTCGGAGGAGGAACCCGCCTTGCAATGTCGAAGACAATACTGCGCGCCGGACTCATCATCATTGAAGCCTGGTTCAGGGGCTACTGAGGGAGTCCTAGATTAGGGGGTCTCCAGACAGCCAGATTATATTCTTTGGCCGGACTGTTAGACTATGAAGATACAAGATTGAAGACTTCGTGTCGTGTCCAGATGGGACTCTACTTGGCGTGGAAGGCAAGCTAGGCAATACGGATATGCATATCTCCTCCTTTGTAACCGACCTTGTGTAACCCTAGCCCTCTCCGGTGTATATAAACCGGAGGGTTTTAGTCCGTAGGACAACATACAATCATACCATAGGCTAGCTTCTAGGGTTTAGCCTCTCTGATCTCGTGGTAGATCTACTCTTGTACTACCCATATCATTAATATTAATCAAGCAGGACGTAGGGTTTTACCTCCATCAAGAGGGCCCGAACCTGGGTAAAACTTCGTGTCCCTTGCCTCCTGTTACCATCCGCCTAGACGCACAGTTCGGGACCCCCTACCCGAGATCCGCCGGTTTTGACACCGACACCGTCAAAGACACCCACCATCTGCAATTGGGTCCCCTCAATCATAACTAAGGAGCGTTTAAAAGAGTTCTTCCTCATTGGGTTTCTGCCCTCAAGAAGCATCATGTCTTATCGTGCTCCTAACCCGGAAGAAGAACGACCCAATCCAAAAGACGGCGAAGTGATCGTCTTTACTAACCACATGAACCAGGGCTTTTCACCGCCCGGTTCAAATTTTTTCAAAGAAGTTCTTCACTTTTTCAAACTCCATCCTCAGGATATTGGGCCCAATTCCATATCCAATATCTGTAACTTCCAAGTGCTCTGTGAGGTATATCTTCAACAAGAGCCGACTATGGAACTATTTAGAGAGTACTTCTATCTGAACCGGCAGAACGAGTGCACCAATGGCCTTAGCTTAGAACTTGGAGGCATCTCAATTCAGCGTCGACAGGGTGCTGTATTCCCTCTCATAGTTTTACCAAGTCACCCAAAGGACTGGAACCAAACTTGGTTTTACTGTCAGGACATCTCACCCGCCAACGAGAAGCCACTTCCAGGTTACCGCCCCGATCGTCTTGACCCCAAGTTCGCCCTGCTAGATAAACTTACCATTGCTGAACGCAAGAAGCTGCTTCCATCTATCAGAAGAATCAACGGTTTGTTGGGGAATGGTTTAACCGGAGTTGATCTAACCCGCTGCTGGATCTCATGGCGGATTATTCCATTAAGCCGTCGTTCAAAATTGATGTATGAACATGGTGGAGAACCGGACGACTCTCTCTGTCATACCCCGGTTCAACTAACCGAGGAGGACATTGTCGCAATGTCAAACCTTATGGTAAATGCGAAGTATGAAGACTGCAGTGTTGTTGGGTTAAATCCTTTCTATAAGTTTAACCCGGTACCAGAAGTAAGGACATTCTGATCTTTTTCCTTTGTATTTTGTCCAGCTGTATTGTTTATCACTGATCCTTCCTCTTGTCTTTGTAGGCCAACCCTGACTTTCAGAAAGTGAAATATGATCACGAAGCTGGCAAGAAGGCGAAACTTGCCGCCATGAACGCCAAGAGATCGACCCGGAGAACGAAGAAGAAGAAAATCACTGTTGAAGATTTAATGAAACTTGATGACACGTCTGACTCAGAGGTAGCCCTTGATTCCCTTGGCCAACTTTTTAACAATCTTATTGACACTGATCCTTACCAGGATGACACTGGGGCCAGTCAGGCCGGGAAAGCAGAGGTAACTATCATTTCCTCTGACTCAGAGCCTTTACCAAGACACAAAGTTCGATGAGTGATCCGTAAAGTAAGGTTTTCTAACCCCTTAGCTCACTTGGATCCCAACTTTCATTTGAAAAAGCAGCAACATGAAAGCCGCCATGAAGTTGAGATTGAAGATGAACCGGCTGTTGTCCTTCAACAGACCCCTCGGAAACGCCCGAACAAGGTTTACTTATTACTGTCCTTAACTTGTTTTAATGAATCCTCCTCCTTGTATTTCTTTTAACTCCTTTCTTTTACCTTTTCAGGAGGTGTCTCGTTCCTCGGGGGACTCATCACAAACACAATTTCCGGCTTTCAAGACTGCTCCTGGGTAATCAGAAATCCTCTTTTCTTCCGGGTTGATCAATTGTATCTTGATGCTGACTACCCTGCAATATTTTTTCCTTAGCGGCCAGGCTAAATCCAAGAAGGCGAAGGCAGCAAAACCGGCGGAAGACCCACCAGTACTAGCATCTGACCCGGCTAGGCCACCTTCTCCACTAACTGACGCCCCAGAAGACCCGCCTATTGTCAATGAAGCAAATCCTCCGGAGCCGTCCCTTGACAAAGCCACTATGAATCCTTCTACAGCTGGACCGTCAAGCTCAACCGACCCGCCGTCTCCACGTGTTCAAGATGTTCAAATTACTGGGAGCCACTTTGTTGAGCCGGGGAACCCAACGGTGTTGGCTCGGTGCACAACAAAGCAAGAAGCATTGGAGAGGCAGAAGGTTCACTTTGATGTTGCCAATTATGACCGTCTCAATGCCAGTGATATCTTATCCGGCTATCTCAGTCATGTACACTCCAGTCGTGAGTCTGAGATCGAGATGGTCAAGCAGCTTCAGTTGAAGTATGAGGTACGTTGTTTCCGGTTTACTAATATTCCTTCAGCCACCAAGTCTTCAGATTATGAGAGAAACAGAATAACCTGTAGGCTTAAAGTATAGTCCGAGACTTTTACCTCTGAATATTTGCCTGATCTTGATAGAAACAAAAACTTCACCTATAGTCCCCAAGGACTGGTTTATTTTGACCATCAATGAATCGGTACTTTAGAATTTAAAACCGTCTTCAAAATACTTAATCCTTCGGTTTAACCTTGATAAATTTGCTGAACTACGTACATTAGCCCCCAAGTGCCAAGTGTTGTTACTTTGTAAGGGACTTGGGACTTTAAATATGTTTGTAGAGTTGTAAAATTTTGATTTGGCATACATTATCCCCCAAGTGTCAAGTGGTTTACTCGTAAAGTACTTTGAGACTTGAATCTTGAATTTGAATATTTGAATTTGAAACCAAGTCTTGACTTATCTGAACGTTTCACAGAATGCCTTGTCTGAATTGAACTCTCAATTGTCGGACGCAAAGACCCGGCTAGCAAGTCAGGAGTCCGAAATCAAATCTTCCACTTCCAAACTGCAAATGAGCCTTTCCGCAATGGAAAATTTGAAGACCAGCAAGCTGCCAAGGAGAAGGTTTGGGAAAATGAGAAAACACTTCTGACCCGACGAGCTGAGAAGGCCGAAACAGCTCTGAAAGAAATTTCAACAGAGCTGAACGGTTTAAAGGGCCGGGTGTCTCAGATGGTCGCTGCTATCTTTGGTAAGCTGCCTGATTTGACCTTTCGCATAATTTTTGCCAAACCGGAGTATAATCCGCCAACTTACTCTGTTAAAAATATATGCAGGTCCACGAAGTAAAAATCTGAGCCAAGACCCGTTGATTAAACTGAAGGCAGTATACACCTTGGTTGAACAATTGTATATTGGTGCACAACGGGCTCTCGCCGCTATCTCTCCTGCAAATCAAGGACCCAACCAGCTTAGCAATGTCCTGAAGAAGCTGTCCATCCTTCCTGCTAGATTCCAAGAAGTAAAACGCTCCTGCGCGCGAGCCAGAGCTTTGACTTCCCTAAGCCGCTCCAAGGCTTGGGTGCAGACCTAGACCCGGCGGACGTAGCAAGAGGTTACCCTACTGTGGAGGAGGACGGGTCTCCGTTTGATCAGGATGATTTCATAGCGTGTGTACGCGAAGTCCGGCCTCAGGCGACTAGTCTTGGAGATGACACCAATGTTGACAAGTACCAGCCGGGTTTTGATAGTGAAAATAAGAAGATGGCCACTCCTTCATACAAAAGTAGCAGATCTGATCCCACCAGTGAGAGAAGATACCTTTGCCCCAGAAATTGACCCGGTCGGCCTGATTGACGACGAAGCCGAATTTGTCGCCATGAATGGCTTTGATTGGTCACAATCCAACTTCCAGCAAACAGAAGGTGGTGAACCGGCGAGGGAGGGATGATGATCATCTTCATAGGCTTATAAAGCCTTGTAATAACTTAGTTGCTAAAACACCGCATGTTTGCTTATCCATCGTGCATAAAATACTTCTATGTGAATCTGCTTCCAGATGTCAATGTATGCATCGTTTAATGTTTGTCTCTGCGATATTTGAACTCTGTTCCTGTGAATACAAGAAAAAGACTGGCAAGGCAGTTTAGAACCAAACGGGCTTAAACACCCTAATTTACAGCCAATATATTTATCTCAATAAAAAATAGAGACAAATATAAAGAAAGGATAAGGGTTAATACTAATTCTTGAGTTAACGCAGCGGGTAAGCGCGTATAAGTAAGAACCATACCTTGTCCTTGTTGATCCTTAGATCGCCAGTTTTAATAATCTGGGTGGTGAACTTGATAATTCAATATGTATGAAAAGTTAATATTTCTTGAATACTCAATGATCATCATATCTTAGTAGCTCGTACCTTTGGATCCTTGAGCCACCGGCTTGAATAACCCGGGCGGCTGTGTTGTTTAATAATTGAGCCGGTGAAGAAAACGAGGCTATCTTATTTGTAATATTGAAACAACAAAAGCTAAAAGGCAAGCAACATATAATAAACATAATTTTAACTCTGTATTCAAAAGGCTGGGGGTTTCTGATTCGAATACGATTAGTAAACCGGACCAAAGGGGTTAAGCTAAGGTTCGAATACGACCATATAGCCCCTAGTGGCTTTGGCGTTGCGCCGATCAAGAGGGTACCGACAGCTATGTTCTCTTTGGTTTGAATACGACCTATGTTTGAACAGGAAGCCCCCAAATGACCTTGAGAGGTTTTTAACGACCCTGATTCGAATACGATCCAAGTTAGACTCAAAATGGGTTAAGCTATGATTCGGATACGATCAAGAAGCCCCCAAGTGAGTTTGGCCTTGAGCCGATCAAGAGGGTTACGACAGTTATGTTCTCTTTGGTTCGAATACGACCTATGTTTGAACAGGAAGCCCCCAAGTGACCTTGAGATTTGCAGCTAGATTCGGATACGATCATAAGCCGGACCAAAAAGGTTAAACTTGATTCAAATATGATCAGCTCCTTAATAGTCATTTGTAAGTAAGAAATAATAAAGATGTATAGTCTGTGAAAAGAAAAGAGACCGATGGTCTTACTTTATTTCTTATCATAGTATATACAACGTGAACGTATGTACATGTTGAGATCCGGTGGCTCAGGTGTAATATGGCCGAAGTTGAGCAATGTTCCATGGTCGACGGGTCTCCTCTTCCGACTTACGTGAGTCTGTATGCTCTCGAATGTCAATGAGGTAGTATGACCCATTGTTTTAATTTTTACTGACCACAAAGGGTCCCTCCCAAGGTGGGGATAACTTGTGTGCATCTGAAAGATCCTGGATGAGCCGGAGCACCAAGTTGCCTTCCTGAAAAGTCCTGGACTTAACCCGGCGACTGTGATAATGATGCAGGTCCTGTTGATAAATTGCTGACCGTGCCGCTGCTAAGTCCCTTTCTTCATCCAGCAATTCAAGCGCATCCTGTTTGGCTTTTTCATTGTTAGCTTCAACATAAGCCGCCACACGGGGCGAGTCATGACGGATGTCACTAGGCAACACTGCTTCTACTCCGTAAACCATGAAGAAGGGTGTGTAACCCGTAGACCTGTTGGGCGTAGTATTGATGCTCCATAACACTGAGGGTAATTCCTCTACCCAACAACCCGGCGTTCGCTGTAAAGGAACCATAAGCCGGGGTTTTAGCCCTTTTCAGAATTTCCTGATTGGCTCTCTCAACTTGACCATTGGATTGAGGATGAGCTACAAAAGAAACATCAAGCCGGATGTGCTCTCGCTGACAAAACTCTTCCATAGCCCCTTGGGACAGATTAGTGCCATTATCTGTGATAATACTGTGTGGAAAACCGAAATGGAAGATTACTTTTTTCATGAACTGAACCGCCGTGGCTGCATCACACTTACTCACAGGCTCCGCCTCAACCCATTTGGTGAACTTATCAACTGCCACCAAGAGATGTGTCTTTTTATCCTTAGACCTTTTGAAAGGTCCCACCATGTCAAGCCCCCAGACCGCAAACGGCCAAGTGATTGGAATCATCCGGAGCTCTTGAGCCGGCACATGCGCTCGTCGTGCAAATTTTTGACATCCATCACATCTACTGACCAGATCTTCTGCATCAGCGTGAGCCATCAACCAGTAAATGTTGGGTTTCCTAGTAATTTCAAAAAATTTCCTACGCACACACAAGATCATGTGATGCATAGCAACGAGAGGGGAGAGTGTTGTCTACGTACCCACGCAGACCGACTGCGGAAGCATTGACACAACGTAGAGGAAGTAGTCGTACGTCTTCACGATCCAACCGATCAAGCACCGAAACTACGGCACCTCCGAGTTCGAGCACACGTTCAGCTCGATGACGATCCCCGGACTCCGATCCAGCAAAGTGTCGGGGAAGAGTTCCGTCAGCACGACGGCGTGGTGACGATCTTGATGTACTACAGCAGCAGGGCTTCACCTAAACTCCGCTACAGTATTATCGAGGACTATGGTGGTTGGGGGCACCGCACACGGCTAAGGAATAGATCACGTGGATCAACTTGTGTTTCTTGATCTCTCTTTGGTGCTAGCCCTGCCCCTCTATTTATATCTTGAGCCCTGGGGTCGAAACTTGGAGTTAAAGCCTTCACAAAGTCGGTTTCACCCGATAGGCAAGAGTCCTTCTCGGACTCCAGGGCCAGACGCCAGGGATCCCGGCGTCTGGACCCAGACGCCAGGGACCCTGGCTTCTGGCCCCTGGACTCCGCAAAACTTCCTTTTGCGCTTTCCAAAAACCTTGTGGGCTTTCCCCTTTGGCCCAAATAAAGTGTTCTCGTACCCAAACATTTCGGGAAACATCCGGAACCCCTTCCGGTGATTTCCGGAACCCTTCCGGTGACCAAACACTATTATCATATATATATCAAACTTTATCTCCGGACCATTTCGGAGTTCCTCCTCATGTCCGTGATCTCATCTCGGACTCCGAACAACATTCGGTCACCAACATACATAACTCACATAGTACTATATCGTCAACGAACGTTAAGCGTGCGGACCCTATGGGTTCGAGAACAATGTAGACATGACTGAGACAAATCTCCGGTCAATAACCAATAGCGGGACCTGGATGCCCATATTGGCTCCTACATATTCTACGAAGATCTTTATCGGTCAGACCGCATAACAACATACGTTGTCCCCTTTGTCATCGGTATGCTACTTGCCCGAGATTCGATCGTCGGTATCCAATACCTAGTTCAATCTTGTTACCGGCAAGTCTCTTTACTCGTTCTGTAATACATCATCTCACAACTAACATATTAGTTGTAATGCTTGCAAGGCTTATGTGATGTGCATTACCGAGAGGGCCCAGAGATACCTCTCCGACAATCGGAGTGACAAATCCTAATCTCGAAATACGCCAACCCAACATCTACCTTTGGAGACACCTGTAATGCTCCTTTATAATCACCCAGTTACGTTGTGACATTTGGTAGTACCCAAAGTGTTCCTCCGGTAAACGGGAGTTGCATAATCTCATAGTTATAGGAACATGTATAAGTCATGAAGAAAGCAATAGCAACATACTAAACGATCGGGTGCTAAGCTAATGGAATGGGTCATGTCAATCAGATCATTCTCTTAATGATGTGATCCCGTTAATCAAATAACAACTCATTGTTCATGGTTAGGAAACATAACCATCTTTGATTAACGAGCTAGTCAAGTAGAGGCATACTAGTGACACTTTGTTTGTCTATGTATTCACACATGTATTATGTTTCCGGTTAATACAATTCTAGCATGAATAATAAACATTTATCATGAAATAAGGAAATAAATAATAACTTTATTATTGCCTCTAGGGCATATTTCCTTCAGTAAAAACCGTGACGAAACGCTTTGGCCACTAAAGATTTTGACCCGGCGTGATGACCTCAATCGCCTTCATGGATCTCACGAAGGATTTCTTAACCTTCTTCGGGGGAAACACACTATTGAAACGCTCCGGAAACACTGCGATGAAACAACTCTCCATCCGAAATCGTCATGGACTTAGATCGCCGGGTTATCTGCCGAGCCAGCATCTCATCCGCTAGCAACTCTCCTCGGGTCATGTAAGCCAAGAACGGCATCGTCCAATCTGGGATGACATGAAGAGCCGCTACCAACTGCGCCTCTGGGTCAGGAATAGCTAAATCTTCTTCTGTGGGCAACTTGACAGAGGGGTTATGCAAAACATCCAAAAAGGTGTTGGGTGGCACCGGCTTACGCTGAGAGCCTAGCCAGCTTAAAGCATCAGTCGCTTCGTTCTTTCGACGGTCAATGTGTTCCACCTGATAACCTTTAAAATATCCTGCAACAGCATCGACCTCTCGGCGATAAGCCGCCATGAGAGGGTCTTTGGAATCCCACTTGCCAGATACCTGTTGAGCCACTAGATCTGAGTCACCAAGACATCTGACCCGGCTCAAGCTCATCTCCTTTGCCACTCGAAGACCATGGAGCAAGGCTTCATACTCTACTGCGTTGTTAGTGCATGGAAACATCAACCGTAACACATAACAAAATTTATCACCTCGTGGCGAAGTTACCACGACTCCAGCCCCCGAGTCTTCCAATTGCCTGGATCCATCAAAATGAATAGTCCAATATGTGTTGTCCGGCTTCTCTTCGGCATCTGGATCTATGTCCAGTCATTGATGAAGTCAACCAGGGCTTGAGACTTAATTGCAGTACGTGGAACATACTTCAACCCATGAGACCCAAGCTCAATTGCCCACTTGGCGACTCGCCCCGTGGCTTCTCTGTTTTGAATAATGTCTCCCAAAGGAGCAGAGCTAACCACAGTGATTGGATGTCCCTGAAAGTAATGCTTAAGCTTCCGGCTCGCCATGAACACCCCATAAACAAGCTTATGCCAATGTGGATATCGTTGTTTAGACTCAATTAGCACTTCACTGACATAATAAACGGGCCGCTGAACCGGATGCTCTTTGCCAGCCTCCTGGCGCTCTACCACAATAGCCACACTAACAGCCCGTGAGTTGGCAGCTACGTATAACAATAGTGGCTCTTTCTCAATTGGAGCAGCCAGGACCGGCGGCTCAGCCAACTGTGCCTTCAGATCCTCAAAAGCAGTGTTTGCAGCATCGCTCCAAACAAAAACATCCGTTTTCTTCATCAATTGATACATAGGCATAGCCTTTTCCCCTAACCGGCTTATGAACCGGCTCAAAGCAGCCACACGACCCGCCAATCGCTGAACATCATTGACGCAGGTTGGTTTGGCTAGAGATGTGATTGCCTTGATTTTCTCCGGGTTAGCTTCAATACCTCGGTTAGACACCAAAAAACTCAAAAGCTTGCCGGCTAGCACTCCAAAAACACACTTGGCCGGGTTAAGCATCATCTTGTAAACCCGAAGATTATCAAAAGTCTCTTTCAGGTCTGTGACCAAGGTTTCCTCTTCCCTGGATTTCACCACTATATCATCCACATAAGCATGAACATTGCGCCCAATTTGATCGTGAAGACAATTCTGTACACACCGCTGGTAAGTCGCATGGGCACTCTTAAGCCCAAAAGGCATAGACACATAGCAGAAAGCTCCAAAAGGAGTTATAAAAGCTGTCTTCTCTTGATCCTTGACTGCCATCTTAATATGATGATAACCGGAATAAGCATCTAAGAAACTCAACCGTGCGCAACCCGCCGTAGCATCAATGATCTGATCAATACGGGGGAGAGCAAAAGGATCAGCCGGACAAGCCTTGTTCAAATCTGTGTAATCCACACACATACGCCAGGTGCCATTCTTTTTTAGTACAAGCACCGGGTTAGCTAACCATTCTGGGTGAAAGACCTCCACAATGAACCCGGCTGCCAAGAGCCGGGCCACCTCTTCTCCGATGGTCTTGCGCCTTTCTTCATTGAACCGTCAGAGAAACTGTCTGACGGGTTTGAACTTTGGATCGATATTAAGAGTGTGCTCAGCGAGTTCCCTCGGGACACCCGGCATGTCTGAAGGTTTCCATGCAATGATGTCCCGGTTCTCACGGATGAACTCGATGAGCGCGCCTATTTCGGATCCAAGTTTGCGCTGATGATGAACTGTTTGGATGAGTCACCAGGTACAAAGTCAACCATCTTAGTGTCATCAGCTGATTTGAATTTCAACTCCGGCTCATGCTCTGTTCTTGGTTTCTTTAATAACGTCATGTCCGCTGGGTCAACATAATCCTTGTAGAATTTTAACTCCTCTGTTGCACAAACAGATTCAGCATAGGCGGCATCACCTTCTTCACATTCCAATGCTATCTTCCGGCTCCCATGTACTGTAATGGTGCCCTTATGAACCGGCATCTTGAGCTGCAAATATACGTAACACGGTCGAGCCATGAACTTGGCATAAGCCGGCCGCCCAAACAGAGCATGATATGGGCTTTTGATCTTAACCACTTCAAAGGTTAATTTTTCTGCTCTGGAGTCATACTCATCCCCAAAGGCTACTTCCAGCTCAATCTTCCCAACTGGGTATGCCAATTTACCAGGTACCACACTGTGAAAACGGTGTTGGATTGTTTAAGATTTTTATCTGTCAATCCCATCCGGCGGAACGTCTCATAGTAGAGGATGTTGATGCTGCTGCCTCCATCCATGAGTACCTTAGTAAACTTGTACCCACCAACCTGAGGTGCCACTACCAAAGCCAAGTGACCCGGATTATCAACCCGGGGCGGGTGATCCTCTCTGCTCCACACAATAGCCTGCTCCGACCAACGTAGATAACGTGGAATTGTCGGCTCAACGGCATTGACGACCTTCTTGTGGAGTTTCTGGCCCCTCTTACATAAATTGGTAGTAAAGACATGATATTGTCCGCTACTCAACTGCTTCGGGTTGCTCTGATAGCCGGATTGCTGCTGCTGCTGATTCCCTTGGCTGTGTTGTTGATTATATCCTCCTTGGTGACCAGGATAACCCTGGCCGTGAAAACCTCCTCCGCTTGAACCGGCGCCCGGGCCCTGAAAGCCGCCTCCACCTGAGCCGCCACCTGGGCCGTGACCCCCATCAAATGCATTTGAATTTTTAAATGCCTTCATGATCGTGCAATCCTTCCACAAGTGGGTGGCTGGTTTCTCCCGGGTGCCGTGTTTTGTACATGGTTCATTCAACAACTGCTCAAGGGTGGGGCCTGACCCGCCCGATCGAGGGGGTTGTCTGCCCTTGCGCCGCTGATTACCACCCCGCGCATTAGTATTAGCAACAAACTCATCAGCCTTGCGTTTATTACCTCCCTAATTCGCCGGGTTATGCTGGTGACCCTTGCCATTGTCGTTCTTCTTTCCCTTCGTTGCCTTTTCTTCGTTAGACACCGGGTCCTTGGTGGTATCAGAATCGGCATAATTGACAAGATCTGCCATCAACGTTCCCATGTCATTATAGTCACGTTTAAGCCACCCCAACTTCTGCTTCAGAGGTTCAAAGCGGCATTTTTTCTCCAACATCAAAACTGCTGAGCCGGCATCCATCTTATCAGATGAATGTATTATCTCCTTGACCCGGCGCACCCAATGGGTTGTACATTCACCATCCTCTTGCTTGCAATTGGTCAGGTCCACAATCGACATTGGCTGCTTACACGTGTCCTTAAAGTTCTGGATGAACCGTGCTTTCAACTCTGCCCATGAGCTGATAGAATTGGGTGGCAATCCCTTCAACCAGGTCCGAGCTGTTCCATCCAACATCATGGTAAAATACTTGGCCATCGCAGCATCGCTAACCTCCAACAGCTCCACAGTCATCTCATAACTCTCAATCCAAGCCCCCGGCTATAGGTCAGCCATGTAATTAGGCACCTTACGAGGCCCCTTGAAATCCTTGGGCAACCGTTCATTGTGTATGGCTAGGACCAGGCAAGGCACGCCTCCGGTTCTTGTGGCCACTCCTGCCTCAACCGAGGTTGCTGGATAAGCCGAAAAGGTTTGGTGAGCCGCCTGCTCTGCCTCTATCTAAGACGCCATTCCGCCTCTTTACGAATCCTCTCCTGATCCGCCAAGTTAAGGGCTCCAGCCCGCACCGGCTCATGCCTATATGGCCGGTTGTGGCGTTGAGCATTACTTGACATCTCTGCGGACTCCATGTGCCTACTGTAACTCGGGCTCCGGCTTGGGCGAGGAGTTGAATGAATCCTGTCTCGACTGTAGGAGTATGCATCCTGCTGGGCCAAAGCTGTCTGAAGTAGTTCTCTTACCCTCCGGGTTTCAATTGCTGCTGGCGAGTCGCCTTCCATTGGGAGAGCTACCAAACGAGCCGACGCTGTGATGAGATTTTCCATAGGGTTAGAGAAGTGACCCGGAGGTGTTGATACATAACAAGGAGGAGTTGTATTCAGGCGGGGTGGCTCCATGGTGCGTGGCTGATCTGGTGCACCAGGTGTCATGACCCGCTTCGCCTCCGGCGGATTGCTCCCCCTAGCCCCGGGTATATGGAACAGGTTCCTCGGATCCAGCGTTAGAGGCAGACGCGATTGAGTTTTCTAATGCCTCTTCCTCATGACCTCGTTTGATGCATTAAGATCCACCGAGAGCCGGAAAGTTTCTGCTTGAAGCTGCTGAGCACGAGCATCCAGAGCTGCTCGTTCCGCTGCCATCCGGGTTTCCTCCGCGGCTAGATTTTCCTTAGCTTGCACCATCTCCTCCCGCATGCGTGCCACTTCTACGTCATGCTGGTCTTTATCCGACGGTTCTACCACAGCGGTTAACAGAGTTGTCAGTCTATCCATGAGGTCCATTAGAACCTGAGCCGGGGGGGCGGGGTCTCCTGACCCGGCTGCTGCTGACCCGGTAGCTGTTGCTGCTGCTGCGGTGGAGTTCTGCCCGAGTTGCGTCCCCGCCATGAAGACTTCGACACAATTTGGCGGCTCAAGGGGGTCCGGAATACTGCTGCCATCGGAACAGTCCCCGAGCATGCCGTCTTGCAGCTGGTACAACGAGTCCGTCTCACCTATTGATGATGCCATATCAGAGCAGATGGCCGTCTCCCCACCTTCCATCGATCCTTCGGAGTATTCACCGCCATGGACGCAACCCACGAAGGCATGTTTCACGACAGATTGAACACGGGCGGACCCGGCGCGCTGAGCCGTTTCGATGAGGTTGGTGTGGACGTCCGGCTCAGGGCCTGACTCGCCGATCCGGCCGATAAAGACGTGAATTCCACCGAAGGGGACCCAGTACCCGTACTCGATCAAGCCGGCCTCGGGGCCCCAGCCTTCGTCGTCGATGTAGAGTTTGCCGTGACGACTCTTGGTCATCCGGACCACAGCGTATCCCTTGAGCCCTTCGAAGTTGCCCTTCAAGAACTCAAATCCACCGTGCGCTGGCCCCACGGTGGGCACCAGCTGTCATGGAGTTGACACAGCAGATGTCCTAGAGCAAGGACTTAGTCGTAGGGCCATTGCACTAGGAAGCTTAAAGGGGTTAATCGGGACAAAGGACACACGAGAGAGTTTTTATACTAGTTCGGCCCCTTACGATGAAGGTAAAAGCCTACATCTAGTTGGGATTGGAATTACTGAAGTTTCGATCTCCAAGAGGCTTAACTCGCCGCCTTGGTTATCGACTTGGTTGTTTTCTCGTCCTAAACCGCCACCGGGTCGTCCCCTTATATACACGGGTTGACGCCTGGTGGCCTACAGAGTCCCGGCCGGCTCATAATCGTGTCCGGCTCGGTGACTTCCTTTACATGCCTTTCTTTACAAGTCTTTCCTTACATACGGCGGTTTACAGTATCAGGCCTTAAGCCGGCCCCAGGCCTTTGGGCCTTCTATACGTTTAGTAAACTATCATCTTGAATGTTTATCGGGCTTCTTATGTAACCCGCCATTAGGGCTGACCCGGCCCCTCCTGGGCGGGTCATACTGGTAGTAATATCCCCAACAAAACCAGAAGTTGGGGCGGCTCAAACGCGATTATAATGACATGGGCCGGCTGATGGCGGCTCTAGTCAAGTATGCCGACTCTGATAGTACCAAGGATCCTGAGTATGACGAGGAAAAGACAGGGAAGGGGAAGAAGAACGGCAAGGGTCATCAGCATAACCTGGCAAACTAGGGAGGCAATAATAAACGTAAGGTTGACGGTGGTTTGGAGTTTGTGGCTAACACCAACACACAGGGTAACAATCAGCGACGTAAGGGGAGGCCACCTCCTCGGTCCGGCGGGTCAGGTCCTACTCTTGAGCAGCTGTTAAACGAGCCTTGTCCAAGGCACGGTACTCAGCAGAAACTAGCCACTCACCTGTGGAAGGACTGGACGATCATGAAGGCTTTCAAGAACTCCGACATGTTCAATAGAAATTATGGGCCAGGCGGCGGCTCATGTGGCAGCGGTTTTCATGGACCGGGCGGTGGTTCAAATTCCAATCTTCAAGGCTCTCAAGGAAATCACGGTGGGTACAATCAACAATCTGGCCAAGGAGGTCAGCAGTAGCAACAACAATCTAGATACCAAAGCAATCCAAAGTAGTTAAACAGTGGGCAGTATCATGTGTTCACCACCAGTTTGTGCAGACGGGACCAGAAGCTTCATAAGAGGGTTGTGAATGTTGTTGAGCCGGCAGTCCCTCGTTATTTGAGATGGTCTGAGCAGCCTATTCTATGGAGTAGGGAGGATCACCCTCCCCGGGTTGACAATCCGGGTCACCTGGCCTTGGTGGTGGCACCTCAGGTTGGTGGATACAAATTCACTAAAGTACTCATGGACGGAGGCAGCAGTATCAACATCCTCTATTATGAGACTTTCCGTCGCATGGGATTGACTGACAAAAGTCTTAAGACGTCCAACACTGTTTTTCATGGAGTGGTGCCTGGTAAGTCGGCATACCCAGTGGGTAAGATTGAGCTGGAGGTAGCTTTCGGAGATGAGCATGATTCCAGGGCCGAGAAATTAACTTTTGAGGTAGTCAAAATCAGGAGCCCGTATCACGCCCTGTTTGGACGACCGGCTTATGCCAAGTTCATGGCACGGCAGTGTTATGTTTATTTGCAGCTCAAAATATCGGGTTATAGGGGCACTATCACAGTACATGGGAGTCGGAAGATAGCCTTGGAATGTGAGGAGGATAATGTTGACCCGGCGGACATGACATCTTTGAAAAAAACCAACTACAGAGCATGAGCCGTTGCTGAAGTTTAAGACGGCTGATGACACTAAGCTCGTTGATTTTGCTCTAGGTGACTCATTTAAACAGTTTAGTATCAGTGCTAATCTGGATCCCAAATAGGAAAGCGTGCTCATCGGGTTCATCCGTGAGAACTGAAACATCTTTGCATGGAAACCTTCTGACATGCCAGATGTACCGAGAGAACTCGCTGAGCACACTCTCAACATTAATCCAAAATTTAAGCCGGTCAAGCAGTTTGTTCGGCGGTTCAATGAGGAAACGCGCAAGGCCATTGGTGAAGAGGTGGCCCAGCTCTTGGCGGCCGGGTTCATTATTGAAGTTTTTCATCCAGAGTGGTTGGCTAACCCGGCGCTCGTGCTTAAAAAGAACGGCACCTGGCGTATGTGTGTGGATTACACAGACTTAAATAAGGCTTGTCTGGCTGATCCTTTTGCTCTCCCTCGTATTGATCAAATCATTTATGCTACGGCGGGTTGTGAGCGTTTGAGCTTTTTGGATGTTTATTCTGGTTATCATCAGATCAAAATGGCAGTTAAGGACCAGGAGAAGACATCTTTTATTACTCCATTTGGAGCCTTCTGCTATGTGTCTATGCCTTTTGGACTTAAGAGTGCCCAGGCGACTTATCAGCGATGTGTGCAGAACTGTCTTCACAATCAGATTGGGCGCAATGTTCATGCTTATGTGGACGATATAGTGGTGAAGTCCAGAGAGAAGGAGACCTTGATAGATGATCTGAAGGAAACCTTTGATAACCTCCGGGTCTACAAGATAATGCTTAACCCGGCCAAGTGCGTTTTTGGAGTACCGGCGGGCAAGCTTTGGGTTTTTTTGGTTTCTAACAGAGGCATCGAGGCTAACCCAGAGAAAATCAAAGCGATTACATCTTTGGCTAAACCGGCGTGCATCAATGACGTTCAGCAGTTGTCAGGTCATGTTGCAGCTTTAAGCCGGTCCATAAGCCGGTTAGGTGAGAAGGCTATACCGCTGTATCAAATGATGAAGAAGACAGATGATTTTGTCTGGAGTGATGCTGCTAACTCTGCCTTTGAAGATCTGAAAAGACAGCTCGCTGAGCCGCCGGTTCTTGCTGCTCCCATTGATAAGGAGCCATTATTGTTATATGTGGATGCTAACACACGTGTTGTCAGTGTGGCCATTGTCGTAGAGCGCAAAGAGGCCGGCAAGGAATATCCAGTTCAACGGCCAGTTTACTACGTCAGTGAGGTGCTCATTTAGTCCAAGCAGAGATATCCACATTGGTAGAAACTTGTTTATGGGGTGTTCATGGTGAGCCGGAAGCTTAAACATTATTTCCAGGGTCATCCTATCACTATGGTTAGCTCTGCTCCTTTAGGATATATTATTCAAAATAGAGAAGCCACAGGACGAGTTGCCAAGTGGGCCATTGAGCTTGGGCCTCATGGTTTAAAGTATGTGCCATGTACTGCCATCAAATCTCAAGCACTAGTGGACTTCATCAATGATTGGACGGAGCTGCAGATTCCTGAAGAGAAGTCGGACAACACATATTGGACTATTCATTTTGATGGGTCCAGGCAATTAGAGGGCTCGGGGGCTGGAGTTGTTTTAGCTTCCCCTCGAGGTGAAAATTTTTGTTATGTGCTACGGTTGATGTTTCCCTGTACTAACAACGCAGCTGAGTAGGAGGCTTTGCTCCATGGTCTTCGGATGAATAAAAGAGATGATCTTGAGCCGGGTAAGGTGCTTTGGTGACTCGGATTTGGTGGCTCAACAAGTATCAGGCAAGTGGGATTCCAAGGATCCTCTCATGGCGGCTTATCGCCGCGAAGTTGATGCCATTGCTGGATACTTCAAGGGTTACCAAGTGGAACACATTGATCGCAGAAAGAATGAAGCGGCTGATGCTTTAAGCCGGCTGGGGTCTCAGCGTAAGCCGGTGCCACCTAACACTTTCTTAGATGTTCTGCATAGCCCTTCTGTCAAGTTGCCTACAAAGGAAGACTTGGCTGTTCCAGACCAGGAAGCACAATTGGTGGCAGCTCTTCACGTCATCCCGGATTGGACAGTGCCATATTTGGCTTATATGACCCGAGGTGAGTTGCCTGGGGATGAGACCTTGGCTAGACAGATAACCCGACGGTCTAAATCAATGACAATTGCCAACGGTGAATTGCATCATCGCAGTGTCATCGGGGCGTTTCAATGTTGTGTCTCTCCTGAGGAAGGTCAAGAAATTCTTCGTGAGATCCATGAAGGAGATTGTGGCCATCATGTCGGGTCAAAGTCTCTTGTGGCCAAAGCTTTCCGTCATGGTTTTTACTGGCTGACGGCTCACCCTGATGCGGAGGATTTGGTCAGTAGGTGTGATGGTTGTCAGAAATTCACACGACGGGCGCACGTGCCGGCTCAAGAATTGCGGATGATTCCAATTACTTGGTCGTTTGTAGTTTGGGGGCTCGATATGGTTGGACCTTTCAAAAGATCCAAAGATAAAAAGACACACCTTTTGGTGGCAGTTAACAAATTCATGAAGTGGGTGGAGGCAGAGCCGGTTAGTAAGTGTGATGCAGCCACAGCGGTTCAATTCCTGAAAAAGGTGATCTTTCGTTTTGGCTTTCCACATAGCATTATAACTGATAATGGTACTAATCTGTCAAAGGGTGCTATGGAGGAATTTTGTCAACGTGAGCATATCCGGCTTGATGTTTCATCAGTAGCTCACCCCCAATCCAATGGTCAAGCTGAAAGAGCAAATCAGGAAATCTTGAAAGGTCTCAAGCCCCAGCTTATGGTTCCTTTACAACGGACGCCGGTTTGTTGGGTGGAGGATTTACCCTCTGTGATATGGAGCATCAATACTATCCCTAACAGGTCCACGGGTTATATGCCTTCCTTCATGGTTTATGGAGCAGAGGCAGTCCTGCCTAGTGACATCCGTCATGACTCGCCCCGTGTGGCGGCTTATGTTGAAGCTGATAACGAACAAGCCCACCAGGATGCACTTGACCTATTAGATGAAGAGCGTGACTTAGCAATAGCCCGCTCCGCGATTTACCAACAGGACCTGCGCCGTTATCACAGCCGCCGAGTTAAGTCCAGAACCTTTCAGGAAGGTGACTTGGTGCTCCGGGACCAAATTGATGCACACAAATTATCCCCACCTTGGGAAGGACCCTTTGTGGTCAACAGGAACTTGAACAATGGGTCATACTACCTCATCGATGTTCGAGAGCACAAAGACTCACGTAAGTCGGAGGAAGAGACCCGCCGGCCGTGGAATATCGCTCATCTTCGGCCTTATTATACTTGATCCACTCGCTCTCATAATGTACATACTTTGATGTTGTATATATTATGATAAGTAATAAAGCAGGACCTCTGTCCTTTTCATTCTCAATAATCGCATGCCTTTATTATTATACTTTCAAAATGACCAATTAGGGGCTGATTGTGTTCAAATCTAGCTTAACCCTTTGGTCCGGCTCATGATCGTATTCGAATCTAGCCGTTAAACCTTATGATCACTAGGGGGCTTCCTGTTCAAACATAGGTCGTATTCGAACCAAAGAGAACATAGTTGTCGGTACCCTCTTGATCGGCGCAATGCCAAACTCACTAGGGGGCTTCTTGATCGTATTTGAATCATAGCTTAACCCCTTTTGGGTCCAACTTGGATCGTATTCAAATCAGGGTCGTTAAAAACCTCTCAAGGTCATTTTGGGGCTTCCTGTTCAAACATGGGTCGTATTCGAACCAAAGAGAACATAGCTGTCGGTACCCTCTTGATCGGCGCAACGCCAAAGCCACTGGGGGCTACATGATCGTATTCGAATCCTAGCTTAACCCCTTTGGTCTGGTTTACTGATCGTATTCGAATCAGAAGCCTCCAAATTTTTTATTGGTGTTTGACTGACATTGTTTGAAAGACAATCTTTTGTTTTTTTGGTTTTGTTGTCTAAATCTAAGTGTAAGTATGGTTTCAATTTAAACCGGCTTGGTTTTTTATGATGAATCGCCAGTGTATGACAGTCATCATACATATGGAAGTATTAGCTTCTAAATATTGGATTATCACCCTTACTGTTCGGGTCACATAAGCCAGCAGTCCAGATTCAAGATCAGACGAACAGATTCAAACACTACTGATATTGTAAAAGATGTAAGGCATATGTTGACATGACGGATAAAAGTGTTGCACGCAGCACAATATGCATGACGGCATAAGCAGAATATGAAGTTTTAAGCTAGCCTATTACAAGGCGCTTGGAGCCCAAAAGGATAATACTGTTTTTTCTCATAAGTAGGTGATAAACTAAAGCCGGTTCATCAATCCTGGCCGGGTTGTTTGGATGGTTACGACTCATCCCTTGCCAGTCCATCCTCCTCCACCGTTTGGAAATTGGGCTTGGACCAATCAAAGCCGTGAAGAGCGACGAACTCAGCCTCATCATCAATCAGACCAGACGGGTCAATTTCTGGGGCGAAGGTGTGCTGGCGAACCGGCGGGATTAGATCCGTCACTTTATACGAAGGATTCGCCATCTTTTTATTCTCAACATCAAAACCTGGTTGATACTTGGTAAGATTGCTTTCTTTGGCAATAATGGTGGCATGAGGACGAATCTCTTTTACACAAGCAGCAAAGTCTTCCTGGTCGAAGGGACTCCCATCTTCCTTAAAACTAGGATACCCCTTGGCTACATTCGCCAGGTCTAGCTCCGGCACCCAGGCCTTGGAGCGGCTTAAGGCAGTTACGTTTCCGGCTCTCGCGCAGGAGCGCTTGACTTCTTGAAACCCGACAGGTAAGATGGATAGCTTCTTCAAGACATCACTCAATAAATTTGGTCCTTGGTTAGCTGGGGAGACAATGGCAAGAGCCCGTTGAGCTCCAGTATACAGTTGCTCCACAAGGGTGTAAACCGCCTTGAGCTTTATCAAGCTATTTTGACTCAGATTGCTGCTCCGGGGACCTGTGAGGTATTTCCAATAGGTTAAGCAGGCGGCTCACATTATGATGACAAAAATAGACTTAAAGTAAATAATAAGGTGACTCGCCGAAGATTGCAGAGACCATCTGAGACACGGTTCTTTAAACCGGTGAGTTCAGCGGTAACTTCCTTGAGAGCCGCCTCGACTGTTTCAACACGTTGTGTCAGGGCAGTCTTTTCATCGGCCCAAGATTTTTTCTCTACATCAAAACTGGTCTTCAGTTTCTCTGCTTCAGACATGCTCAACTGGAGTTTGGATTCAATCTTCTTTGTTTCAGTCTCCTGAGTCGATAGCCGGGTCTTGGCTTCAGTCAGTTGGGATTCCAATTCTGCGGTTGCAGTCTGTACACAGAATAAGGTTGTTAGTTTCATGGTGGATTATAAAAATAAGTCCCAAGTGCTTTTGCAAGCAATAACACTTGGCACTTGGGGGCTAATGTCTGTCAAAGCAAGCCTATTGTCAAAGGAATTGGATTTTTTTCAGAAGTCCCAAGTGCTTTGCAAGCAAAACCACTTGACACTTGGGGGCTAATGTCTGTCAACACAATTTTTCAGACGAATCGGCTTTTTCTAAAGTCCCAAGTGCTTTGCAAGCAACAACACTTGGCGCTTGGGGGCTAATGCACATTGCATGTTTTCTTTCTAAAGATAAGCCGGGTGTGCTATTAAACAATCCCAGCCGATTCATGAAGGTTATGCAGTCAAGTTATGTTCCTTTATACAATAATTGATAGGACCGGCTTATTCCTACTGATTAAACTGGCCCTTGGGGACTACCAACGCAAGGTTATGCTATCATTTGAATCCGGTGTTACAGTGTATAAGCCGGACTTGGAGGGAGTCTAGGACAGAAGCTTGTAAATATTTCAAGTCTAGAGATTATTCCAGTTTCTCGTAATCAGAAGACATAGGGGCTGGAAGGATGTATATATAAAACTGGAGTACATACCTCATACTTCTGGTGAAGTTTCTTAACTATTTCAATCTCCAAGTCATGGCTGGAATGCACTTGACTGACATAGCCGGATAATACACCACTAGTACTCAAATGAGCATAGTGGGAGACGTCAAACCTTACTTTCTGTCTTTCCATGACTTCTTGTTTGGCTGAATGTTTTGCTAGTGTTGTTGGATTCCCCGGCTCTGTAAACCCGGTGCCAGTAATTACAACATCATCAACATGAATCTCCGGCGGGTTAGTTGAGCTTGACGCTTCAATACTTGGCGGATCAATAGTGGTTTCGTCAACAGACGGCTCAGACATTTCAGGTTGAGCATTGAGAGGAGGATCTTCTGGTGCTTCAGTTTGTTCTGAGGCAAGAGTCGGCCACGCCGGTTCAACGACTTTCGGGTCTTCAGTCGGTTTGGCCACCTTGGCTTTCTTGGGCTTTGCTTGACCACTAAGAAGAATTTAAAGAATCAGTATAAATGATACAGGCATAGAGGTGCAAAAAAGGATAATTATCTTTACCCGGGGGCGGTCTTAAAAGCCGGCAGCTGAGTTTGGGAGGAATCACCAGAGGAGGAACGAGCAACCTCCTGCAAAAAATGGAATTATGGTTGAGTGATTTATAAAAGTGACTCGTTCATCAGAGTTAAGATGTAAAAGAACCTCATTCTGGCATTTCCGAGGAGTTTTTGGTAAGCCGGAGGGTAACTCCTCATCTCCAGTGGTCCGGGTCTGATGGCATCTCTCATGTTGCTGCTTTTTCAAAAGAAAATGAGGATCTAAATAAGCCAAGGGGTGTGAAAACCTTACTTTCTGGGTTACCCACCGAGGTTTCTGCTTTAGCAAAGGTTCTGAGTCGGAGGAAATAATAGTTACCTCTTCTTCTACTGCCTGGCTGGCCCCCGTGTCATCCTGGTAATAGTCAGTGTCAATAAGGTTGTTAAAAAGCAGGCTAAGAGAATCAAGGGCTACCTCCGACTCAGAGACGTCATCCAACTTGAACATGTCAGAAGCAGTTGGTTTCTTATTAGATTTTCTGGCTGTCTTCTTGGCGGCTATTGCGGTGGCTCTAGCTTTTTTGGCAGCCTCATGATCATATTTGGCCTTCCAAAAGACAGATTTAGCCTGTAGGGAAATAACAGGTTGAAACTCATGCAAATACTTAACTGCTGAAGAAAAAGGAGTCAAGGGGATGTACCTCTGGCGCCGGGTTAAGTTTGCAGAAAGGATTCAATCCTACTTTTTTGCAGTCTTCATATTTGCTGTTGACGAGGGTGGTTGACATTTCAACAATGGCTTCTTCAGTCAGGCGTAGGGAGCTGTAGTGTAATGGATCGTCTGCTCCTCCGGTGTAGTTATACATCAAATCAGATTGGTGGCTCAGAGGGATGATCCGCCATGCAATCCAACAGCGGATCAAGTCAACTCCAGTTAAGTCATTTCCTAGCAAGGCTTGAACCCTTTTAATAGTTGGAATGAGTTTCTTACGTTCGGAGGCAGAAAGCTTATCAGGGAGTGAATACTTAGCATCAAGATGCTCAGCGCGATAACCCGGCATTGGTTTTTCATCAGCTGGCGACATGTCTTTACAATAGAACCAAGTTTGGTTCTAGTCCTTGGGATGGCTTGGCAAGACTACTAAAGGAAAGACAACATCTCGTCTGCGCTGAATCGAAATCCCACCAAGTTCCAAGCTGGGGCCGTTGGTGTATTCATTCTAGCCATTCAAATAGAAATACTCTCTGAAGAGTTCAACAGTAGGTTCTTCTTGAAGATAAACCTCGCAGAGAACTTGAAAATTACAGATGTTTGATATGGAATTTGGTCCAATGTCTTGCGGATGAAGCTTGAAAAAATGCAGGACCTCTCTGAAGAATTTTGAGTCGGGCGGTGAAAACCCCCGGTTCATATGATTAGTAAAGACGATGATTTCACCATCTTTTGGCCGAGGCTTTTCTTCGGCCGGGTCAGGGGCGCGCTAGGATATGACGCTCTTCTCTGGTAAATACCCAACGGTGACAAAATCCTTCAGAGTGTCCTCAGTGACTGTGGAAGGGACCCAGTTGCAAACTGTCGTCGTCTTTGGCGGCATGGCGAAAATACAAGCTAGAAAGAAAATAATTTGCTGGTTCAAGTTAATTGGTGGAATTACAGGTTAATGATTGCAATATAGATGTGTAATGGCGGCTTAAATAAGGGCTAATGGTATATGAAGGAAAAAATAAGCCGACATGGTAAGCCGCCATGACTAAGGATATTCAAAGGTTGCCAGCAACAAAAAATTGGTTAAGTACTGAAGTAAACAAGTTTCACAGACTGCAGATTTTACTTTGGATCAACGGCTGTTCAGAAAAGAAAAATAAATCTAGACCTAAAAGTCAGTACAGATGAGTTCATGAGCTTGTACAAGATTTTTCTTCCAAGAAAGGGGATCTACTGATACTGAAAGTGGAACTAAAACAACTACCGCATCAGTTTAATACCGTTCTCAGATCAAAGAGGCTTGTGGTATAGCCTGGAGGGTGAACTACGATGAACTCCGACGAACTACGAAGAACACGAAGAAGCTCGCAAACCCTAGTGTGGATCTAAGGTACGAAAATAAAGCAGAAACTTACAGCTGCAGATATGATGTGGAGGGTCGCCGCCGTTATCTGGATCGACTCAGGTTGATGCAGCGGCCGAGGTTGCGGAAGACGAAGTGCTCTGCGGCGGCGATGGAGCTCGAGTGGCAGAGGGGTTGCGAGAGAAGGAAGAAGAAGAAAAATGTGAGATGATTTTCGGATCCTATTTATAAGGAAAGGGGCGATAGGTAGGCGCGAAAGACGAGGAGGCCAAAATGATGATTATCCAGCTAATTGGACGCCTCATTTTCGGAAGGCATTTAAGATAAAGATCCGTTAAGGTGACGTCGTGGCGGGTTTCCAAAATTTCTGGAGATGGCGTCATGGCGGGTTACAAGGCTTTCACAACAGTGGTAGATGGATTTTTTCTAAGTGTTGAAGATTGAAATGAACAAAGTTCAAATCAACCTGGGGCCTAATGTTGGGGATATGACTACCAGATAAGACCCGCCCAGGAGGGGTCGGGTTAACCACAATGGCGGTTTGCCTAAATGAAGCCCAAGAGTATACAAGATGACGGTTCATAGTTAGGCTTATAATACGCCCAAGCCCAGAGGCGGCTTCAGGCCCGTAAGTTTAAACCGCCATGTATGAATAGACTTGTAATGTAAGGCATGTAAGATACGTCACCGAGCCGAACACGTTGTATGAGCCGGCCGGGACTCTGTAGGCCGCAGGGCGTCAACCCGTGTATATAAAGGGACGACCCGACGGCGGCTTAGGACAAGAAACAACAGATCGAGAGCCAGGTTAAGCGTATTCGCTCCTTGGTCATCGAAACCTAGCAATACCATATCAACTGGACTAGGCCTTTACCTTCACCGCAAGGGGCCGAACCAATATAAACCTCTCGTGTCCTTTGTCCCGTTTAACCTCTTTAAGCTTCCTAGTTGCGATGGCTCCACGATTAAGTCCTTTCACTAGGACATCTGCCGTGACAATTCCACGACAAGATCAGTGGCTCTTTTCATGCTGGGGTCAACATCTGCCATGTACTAAATGTCTTGGTCAGTCTCTGAAGAACCCCCCTGAACTCGCCACTTCCGCCATGACCAGGGAAACCACGCTCCGCACCTTCAGCCGAAATGCGCCCATGCGACATATGAACCATGTCACACATAGGTTTTTAAGCACCAACACCGATGGTGCATGCACACCGTCACCTTGTTCTTTGCACTGGTGGCCAAGATGGCCACAAACAGCACACCAATCTGGCAAACATTTGTATTCTAAGACAAAGATTTCCCACTTCCCACCCCTCTTTAGTGATACATCGTTCTTTAAAGGTTTATAAACATTGATTTTCACTGTAACTTGAAGAAATTTTCCTCAAAATCTTGGAACTTGGGTTCAGCCTAAACAAAGTCACCCATCTTGGCCGCCAACGATTTAAGCAGTGGGAAATAACCGTCACGCAAGTCATCTATCTGGACAAAGATCTCAAGAGTCTCAAGTTTAAGTGGCAAAGATTTTATGAATCCGTCGTAGGGTTCAAGGATAATCGTGTTGCCCCGAAAGGTTCCGGTCCTTCTTCCATTATTCTTTCCCAAATACATAGAAAATTGCATTATGTACAATCCTCCAATGGATTGATCTGCATCTGTTGAGCGAGATCCCACACCACATGCATATTTTTAAAGAATCATATCTCTACCTAATAATAAAGCAGCGATTGTTTCTGGTCGTACATGGTGTCTTTTTACAGAAAACCCCTGCCTTTTTTGATAATTAACCTGCGGTCTAGATTTAAGTCAAAACAAACCATTTTCTTGTAGTTTACATAAAACCCTTAGATTTTACGCTAATTAGCATGCGGTCCAGATTTAAGTCACAATGAATCATTTTTTACAGTTTTACATAAACGGCCCTGATATCTATGGTAATCACCCCGCGGTCTATTACATATATATAGGACTCCTCTTCTGTACTCCTGGGAGTATGTACTCTCATCCTCAATATACCTCATATACGCATTAATTATACCTCTTTATTATTCTTAATATACTTCATTAAATATTCTAAGATACCCAATACGAGTTTTGTTGAAACAATATCATCTGTGACGTACTTTTTGTAATATACCCTTTTCACGTACAAACACATCAGTATATACGTAAACATTTAAAAATATATACACTCACATGAATTTTTTTATGAAACTCATTTTGGGGTATCTAACAATTACTAATGAAGTATATTAAAAATCATAAAAAGGTATAAGAGATTCATTGCCACCATTCAAGGCCGTTCAACGCCACCACCCCAGGCCGTTCATTGCCAGCAGCACCCTGGATCCCACCCCTCGCCCTAGGAGTTTCAGTTATTGAGTGAGTTTCAGTCCAACTTGAGCTCCCTGAGATGATCATATAATTAACTTCAAAATTCCTACATGGTCCATGTATTTTTACAGCAAGTCCATGTGGTACTACATGCGAAGTACTACCAATTTCCGGGAAAAATGCTTGCTTTACAAAGGATTTCTCCTCGCAAAATGCTCCAGATCACCTGTTCTTCTCTGACCCGGAGACGAGCCTGAATAGAGAAGAGATGGTCAGGTTGCCACATCGCGCAGGTTCGCAGGCTTCTTGGGCTTGCACGCCTGGTCTAATGGATGTGATGCAAACGAAGCATACACACAACGGCAGCAACAAGCTGGTTGGAGACATCTGAGATCTGGTGATGAGTTGCGTCTTGCATGGATGATATACCAATATAAATAGCAGGGAAATGAAGGACTTTGATTGATCGTTGATTGTTCAGCAGCAGATGGAACTTTCAAAAGAGAAAATGGTCCACTAGAACGAAACAGATGCAGCCAAGGGAGTGCGATGCCATGTGACTGGGTGGACTAAACCTTGACAATGTGAAAAAAGGGAATTCCTTGCTTTTTCGAAACTTAGTTGTTTTACGTGGAATCTGCCTTACGTAAGTCTTCCTATAAATTTTTTTCTTTTCTTTTTTCTACAACATATCAGTCAATTCCATTCACCCATCGACGGGCTGTCTTTGTTTGATTTTTTTAAAATTTGCAGGTTCCTCTAGAATCTTTATTGGTCTACAAAGTTAAAGCATGTGAATTGTAAGGCTAGAAATTTGGAACAGCGACAATGGCAAGCTAGTTGGGCACATAGGAACAGTAGGAGATAGATATGGTGATTGAATTTCGGGGAGGATGTACATTGGAATGGTAGGAGATAAGGTGATTGAATTGTGTGGACAATGTATGCAATGACATACACTGGAGGACGGAAGGCAAGTAGAGTCTGACGGAATTGACTGGTTGAGAAATGTTTTTTCAGAAGAAAAAACAATAGTTCAGTGGAACCCAAGGGACAAGTCTGTAATGAACAGTACAATCTATGTGTTAAAACATAACAGATCAGTTCATTGTCAGTATAGGCTCTGAAACTGCTCAGTACAAGTTGGGGAACATTTTTGGAATCATGTATATATAGCGGTTGCTTCCAAATTAATTTGTCGTTGCTAGTACATTTTTGGTAGCAAATGCTTCCAACTGAATTGCCATTACTACTATCTACGATGTTGTTGCCATGTTTTGTTTTCCTTTGAATTTACTATGTAACCACTGCTCATGGTAACATCAAAAAACAAATTTTATATGCCTGGCATGTTTGATCTGATTTGACTCCATGACCATAGTGCAAAAAAAACTGCAGTATCTTGCTAGCTTGCAGCTGTAATTTTGATTGCACAACAGTTTAATTGCATCGCCATCTCCCGGTGGGGCTCTGCTGCCGGAGCACCCTGGCTGTTCACAGCCACCACTCCAGGCCGTTCAATGCCACCACCCCTGGCCGTTCATTGCCAGCTGTACCTTGGATCCCACCCCTCACCCTAGTTGTTTCAGTTATCGAGTGAGTTTCAGTCCAACTTGAGCTCCTTGAGATGATCATATAATTAACTTCAAAATTATTACATGGTCCATGTATTTTACAGCAAGTCCATGTAGTACTACATGGGAAGTACAAAAATAACTTCTAGTGAGAGTTCATTTAAATCTACAGGGTCTAGTCCCATATATCTTTTAACCAGGTTCATGGTGAAGCCCAGGGTGCTCGTCGGCGATCACAAGAAGCAGGCCATCGAGAAGGAGCTGGGCGACATGGTGCAGCAGTGTGGCCAGTTCAACCACCTAGCTAATAGATCATGATTTTCTCTCTTTTGCCTATGTCTCTTAGTGTGTTACCCCTTCCTCTTTTCATATAGCATATTATGAACATCAGATGCTTTAAAAAATGTGTCATGCAAGTTCAAGTATAGCTGCTGTAGGAGTTCAAAAATCTGAACAGTTTAAGCTCAACCCAATTTCAAGAACTGTTTCCTTTATAAATTGTTTGAGGTTTGTGATTTTGGCTCATGGCAGGAGCTCGTTGACAATGAAGGATGTGAAGCTTCACCACCATTCACAACTCCAGTATGGTCCAGTTCGTCATGAGGATCGGGAGCTTCAACTTTTTTAGTTCATCTTTCATATGCTTTTTAGTACATTTACTTCCTCGTCGTAAGTCCAATTTCCCTTTTATGTTTCCAGCTTCCTATAGAACAAACGTGTGCTTGTGGTTAAGCATGAGAAATGAGCATCTGTACTGTCTCTTGGTTTATCAATTTGTAGAGCAAAACATGTACCATAGTCAAATTCTCAAAAAAGGCTCTTCTTTGCATCTTTCAGTGCTCACTTAGGTTGGCATCAAATTATTTGATTCTTCCGATGCTGTAAAACTAGAATTTTGGGTATATCTTTTGGTGCATATTTCTGTCTGTATAAAACTTATATGTTACATTTTCTTGAGGGTGCATATTTCTGTCTGTATAAAACTTATAAGTTACATTTTCTTGAGAAAAATGGATGCAGCATTCACAACCATTTTGGATAACTAAGTAGAATGAGTAGTAAGTACCGAGAGCAAGTATTCTACAAATGTACATACTATGATTTTATTAATGGATAAGGACATGAAATCATATCTTACTTCAAGTTTGAGCACACGACTATTTTGTATCTTTACTGTTTCTAATAGCAAGTTCTGCAATTGATCCATCCAGATGTAAGAAGGAAATCGGTCCAATAGGCGCATCTAAAGTGACATGTCGTGCACCGCCCACTCGTCCTCAAGCTGCTCGTCGTGTCGTGCCGGCTTGCCATCAACCACAGTTGTGGCTCAACCCCCACGGTGCTTCCACGACCACCACATGCAGCCTCCCTCTATTGTTGCCCTCACCATGCTCTCCTACATATTGGCGGCCTCGATGAGCTGACTAATTGGTTGCCGCTCCTGCGTGCTGCAGTACGCCGCCGAGCTGGTCACCATTTATATTTTTGTTTTAAGTTCATTTGTGTTCTTGTTGTCAGGTCGCTTGCAAATTTGTTATCGTTGTTAGTTCATGTGTGTTCTTGTTGTTAGGTCATGTGCAAGTTTGTTATCAGTTCATGTGTATTGTGTTTCTTTTGTCGCTTCATTAATACATATCCACCTACAGCCCGTTCACTGATGTAAGCCACGTAAATTCGAAAAGAAATGGATAAAACAATGGTGGTGGTGAAAATAATACAGCCCATTCAATGATGTAAGCCACACAAGTTCGAAAGGATTCACATCAGTACAAACTCTAGAGGGCATGTATATTATTTGCCCCGCGGAAATTCAAAATGGTAAAAGTTCAAGATGTAAAATGAGAGAAGTCCAGACCATCGTTGAAGTTGGAAAAAAAGAGACACACAAAACATTTTCTTTGTTTTAAGAAATGTCATCCAGTTCAACGATATAAACCAGGCAAGTTCACGGACGATGATACCACTATTTTGATCAATGAATAAAGGAGGAGATATTTGTCAAAAAAAGGGTATGTTGCTACTCTTTTGAAAGAAAAAAAAAGGAATTCTCGTGAAAACACGCTCAGTACAAAACCATACGCACATCAGTGCAAGTACTCGTTTTTTGAAACATTTCCAAATTACTCTATGAAAAATACATCAGTACAAACACACACACATATCAGTACAAGTATTCTGTTTTTTATAGGAAAACAGTACGACGTGTCTCACCGTATTCGAAATTACTCATCAACGATTGCGAATTTGAGAAAACGTTCAACATGACTAAGTTTCGCATTTTCGATAGCTATCCAACGGTATATTATTTGCTTCATTTCGACAAACTTAAAAAAACGTTTTCAAAACCAATTTTAACCGTATTTAAATTCGTATTTAAATCGTAAGGAATTAGAAAAAACTTTCTATACGCAAAAGTTGCGCATTTTCCATAGCTTTCCAACGCCGTATCATTTACGTCAATCTGACAAACAGTTTGCAAAAAACTGTGAAAAACATTTCGCCCAGAATTTCACCGTTTTTCAAATTACTTTTAAATCATATAGAATTTGAAAAAAATAGTAGATATATGGAAGATGCAGATTTTCACAAGCTTTCCAACACCATCTCATTTGCTCAATTCCGACAAACTGTTAAGTCCAAAATACGATTCACGTTTTCGGTTTTGAAAAAAATGGTTTTTTCAAAACTGCTCTTAAATCATAATTTTTTTGCAAAAACAAATTATAAGATTGTAATATGGATGTCAAGAACTTTCCAACGATATATTACACGCCCCGTTCGACAAAAAAAATGCAAAAAATTTGAACTAAACAAGACAATTTTTTACAGCAACAGAAAGTATCAGTTCAACCGCTCGAATTTCATCAGTTCAACTGCTTGAACTCATCAGTTCAAGTAGGGTAACAGAATAATATTCTGTTACGCGTAATAGAATAGCCAGATATATACACGCTAAACTAAGCATGAGTGTAGAATAGCTTATTCTACACCCCAGTAACGATACTTACAAAATGTAGTAAGGCAATATATAAAATATAGTAATTTTCTAAAAATATAGTAAATTGCAAACTTGGATAGTAAAAAAAATATTTTACGAATTACGATATTTTATACACCGTTTTACTAGATTTTGTATAGAGCGTTACTAAGGGGTGTAGAATGAGTTATTCTATATTCACGCTTAGAATAGCGTTACCCTATATATGAATTTTCAACCGTAACTCTGATTTTAACATGTTATATATGAATTTTGATTAAAAAATGTAGAATTTGAATATGATGTTATCTAACATGTTTAAATATTTTTTAAATGCTATTTATTATACAATGTTAATCAATCTCGCATGATCCGTCTTTATTTCATACCAACGCGGATCCATATTGCAACATGTAAAATTGAAGGTTGGGCCATGGACAAGGGTGCAGCAAGTTATAGGACACAAGGGGCCTAGGAAAGCGATCGTGAGGCCCAATCATATTCAAATTTTCTGGTGGGGACTACTAACAGATTTGGAGACTACTAATTTGGGGGAGTAAAATAAGAAACTTTATCCATATTCATATTTGTTAATGTTTTTCTATTTTGTCGTTATGTCTTGAGTATCAGGGTCGCATGTGGTGGTCATCTCTCTTCTTATCTCTCGATGGCCTCTTAGACAATGAGAAGTGTAGTTATGCGACCGGACTATGTTGCCCTAACGACTCACTCGACAAGGTGCTGATGTATTTGCCTATACTGGATGACACATTCTTTTAGACACCCAGGATCAATTCCGCCGTCTGCTGCCATGGACGTTGATAAGCACATTTCATATACATAATTTTGGCATAGAAATATACCATTTGTTGAGTTTTGACCATCAATTCTTGCTATAAAATATTTAATATTTGAATGATATTCATGAAAGAGCATGTTGACTAGTGAATTGTTTGTTTTGCAGAAAAGTGCGCAAAGGCACTATAAACTTCAAGATTCGGTCGGACTGCCAAACGCGACGAGACTTGGGGCTTGAACGAGAGAACGAGGGACCCGAGCGAGAAGAAAAGGAGTAACCGAGGGGCAGAAGAATGATAGAAGGATCTTCTTGTGAAGAAGGAAGAAGAGATGAAGGGCCAATTAGCAAAGTGGCAGATGAGAGGAGGGGATCAAAATCCCTAGCAGCCTCCATTCCCAAACCGGGCCTGGATACACACATCTCTCCCTCACCCCTTCTTCTCCACCTCCGGCCGCCGCCATGGCCAGGCCGGCGTGGTGGTGCGCCCCTCACCACCGCGCCTCCATCTTCACCGCGACACCACCATGCTGGTCCTCCTCCTTCTTCTCCTCAACCTCCTGTTGTTGCCTCCTCTTCTCCAAGCCCCTCTACTTCTTCTCCATCACGAAAATGATGCCCCTCTCTTGCTGCGCCCTGCTGCTTCTTCTCATGCTGCTGCTACTCTCTATCCCCACGTCCCTGCTGTTGCATCTTCTCCTTCTCCTTACCTCGCTGCTGCTCCTCCTCTCACCCTGCTGCTCTATTTCTTCTCTGAACCTCGCTTGCTGCTACTTCCCCTACCTCGTTGCTGCTCTGCTTCCTTACCTCCGTTGTTGTTGCTTCTCTTCTGAACCACAAACTGCTGCTGCTCCTCTGAACCCCTACTGCTACTGCTCCTAATCTTCTCTCCAACCTCCTGTTGTCTCTCTCTTTCTCTCTCTCCCTCTCTCTCTGAAATATCAATGCAATTGAGATGTTTGAAACCTTGTAAGGTTCAGACTTTGTAAAATATAGAATTGAGATGTGTATGGCGTGTATTGTTTACATGACTAGTGCTCAAATTGCTATGTGTTTAGTTTTGTACTTTTAAATATAGTGCATCTTTTTATGTGTTCTTACTAGTTAATGTCCAGTTGATCAGAGAATGTTATGTCAGTGTGATTTTGCTCTGTGAATTAGTATTCTGCCATCCTATATGTGTATTCATGCATGTGTGTTCGTCCCTGTACTAGTTAATTTCTAGTCCTAGTATTGTTATCCTGACTTTTTATTTCCTGTTAGTAGTCCCTTTAGTAGAGCTCAATCATCTATAGTAAGTTCCCCTTTGTCCTGCTGATTTGTTGTGTGCCTTATTAAAATACAAAAATACCAGATCGACAGTGAGTGTATTCTAAACCTCCCTTTGCTATTTTGCATTGTCTTTGTGGATTATCTTCGGGAACAATCTTAAATAGTTTAGGGTTTTTTTGCTATTTTTATCACTCAAAATTGTATTACCTAGCTTTAGCCGAATATAGTTGTCGTCGCCTAGTCCCTGAGGAGAACACGACACTCGCAGTTTGGGTGCAAAACCCCACTGTATTTACATCTGATCATTTTGGCGCCGTTGCCGGGGACTAGCGTCAAGCGATGGTGTGAAGCTATAGACTAGGCTTAGTATATTTTTGTTTAAATTTCCAGTCAATTTATTTATGTGCTTCTTTTACCTTTTTTTTACTTTTTGTTGCTTCGGCTTATTAGGATACTAACTTTCTGACTAGTGTTTACTGTTTCTGAGTGTGCATAGGAAATCTGAACTAATTGCAGGTTGTTCTATAGTTACACTCGGTTAAGATGGCATTGCTTCGTGATCTTTGGATGCCCAAAAGTCAATGCTATATCACAGGACCGGTTTAGCCAACTATTGAGGCAGAGAACTTCGAGCTGAAACCTAGTCTTATTGTTTTGGTTCAACAACGTCAGTTTGGAGGACTGCCTACTGAGGATCCCTATGAGCACTTACACCGAGTCATGGAGTATTCAGGTACAGTCAAGTACCATGGAGTTCCTCAAGATGCTATCAAGTGCATGTTGTTCACATGCTCTCTCCGAGGTGATGCTCGTGCTTGGTATCGATCCTTGCCATCAAGATCATTTGGTTGGAATGAGATATCACGAGCTTTCTTGGATAAATATTTCCCACTACACAAGTAGTCCACAATTCAAGATGAGATCTTCAGCTTCGTTCAGCGTGAAGGCGAGAGCTTGTATGATGCTTGGGAGAGATACAAGGCCTTATTCAGGAGATGTTCTAATCATGGGCTCGAGAGGTAGTTAGAGCTACATATATTCTATGGAGGATTGACTTCAGACACTCGAGCTTACGTCGATATGGCAGCGGGTGGAGCTATTAAAAACAAGACACTTGATGATGCTTTTCTGCTGATTGAGAACATAGCCTTCCACCAACTTCAGTGGTACAATAAGAAGCCCACCTATGATTCATTGCCTTGCTTGCAACAAATCACTTCACCTCAGCAAGAATGTCTTACACAAAAGCCAGAACCAGCTTCTCTGTGTGACAAGATTGAGCTTTCATGGATTATCTTTGATGATGATGACACCATCTTAGTTGATACACACACTTCAGATCATATGGATACTAGTGTTGGAGATTCAGTTTTGCATTGTGATGATTCTTCCATGGACGAGCCTGAGCTGCAGGTAGTTGCTTTTGATATTGAGGAGTCACCTTCGGTTGATATAGATCATGTGCTGCCTGAACCATACATGGAGAAGTTCACCTTTTATGATGTTAGCCACATTGATTCTTCAACGCTTGAACCTGAGATGGAAATCTTCATTGTTGATTATGATGAGGTCACTTCAGATGTCAAGGAGCAAAGCTCTACTATTTCACTTGTCAATATGAGCCCGGTGAAAGTTTCCACTACCATGCCTTCCATGGTATCTTCAGTTGAGGTAGTCATAAAACTTCTCCAAGGCCATCTCAGGTATTATCTCAGCTTTCTGGATAAGTTATGCCATATCGCTGATATTGCCTATGCACCATGTGACTTGTTGTTGATACATGTTCCTGATTTGCTCAATAGATATACTTATATGATAGGGTACTCTATCGATGACTTAGAGGGCATTCTCTCTGTCACTTATATTGGCTAGGTTGTTGAGTGTTCTTTCAGGTTGATGCTTGTGCACCATTTACTGCGAGTTGACCGAGTTCGAGATGACATTCCCTGGGATCCTGGTGGATTCATGGCATGGTGATGAGGAGAAGCAATGGGCACACGCGAAGAAGAGTGGAGCTGGAGCAGGCATGGGGATAGAGAAGCAAAAGGAGAAGAGCTGCAGTTCAGAGAGTGATTGTGCGAGACCTACATCATATAAGCCCGGTGAGATGTTTCAGGACCCATTCTGAAATAATCATCCATTGATGCTTGCTGAATTAAATTGCTTTTTGGGTTGCTTGAGTCATTTCTTAAATATCGTCCCACTGAATTTTACCTTCGACATATGGTGCTTGATGTGAATATGTGAGTTGATTGTTGAATGCCTTGTAAACTAGTGATCTACACAATGCTTGCTTTATTGAAAGTAGTGGAAGCTATTAGTTTTGAGTGCTCAAATCCCTAGTACACTAGAAAACATCATCATTTTCTGCATTCACTTTGATACACGTAGATCATCAATTGTTAGATGTTGATTTTGTGCCAAGTGGGTTCCCCTTCAGAGCAATCATTCACCACTATGGAGTAGCATACTATGTTCCCTGGAACGGTAGTATGTGAACCAGACCTGGATGAGTGATGATTCTTGTTTCCTTTTTGTATTCATTTGTTAAAAAAGTAATAATGAATAAATAAGTCTGACTACCTACAGTAGCATGTCATGTTCCCTGGATTGGTGACATGTGAAATCGGGTTAGCTTGGGCAGTAATTAATAATAAAAATGTAATTGTCGAACCAGGTGTATACCATGTTCTCGGGATCAGTGGTATGTTCCTTTGGGGAGACAAACAAAAAAACTAATAATTGGTCGAGCCAGGTGTATACCATGTTCTCGGGATCGGTGGTATGTTCTTTTGGTGAGATCGATAAAATATTATCATTACTTCCTTCAAATTCAATAAGTGCTTCAACCATAATGTTATGTTCCGGGTAATAAGTTTTTTTTGGATCATGCTCTCTTTAGGAACCCTTTGGCACAATCAGCATTTGAACTTGTTGATCCACTTTTATCTTTGTAAAGTTTAAAATGATTGAGTTTACTAGTGTCCTATTGCTCTGTATCACTCTTAACCATTGATTTTCACTAGCTAAGTCCAAAGCATGCATTGTTTGGAGATTTACTTCACGGGGACATTCTCTAGTCAGTTCACTTTTCACTATCTTCCCTTTGTCATATTCCTTTGCTTGAGGACAAGCAAAGATTTAAGTGTGGGGAAACTTGATAAGCACATTTCATATACATAATTTTGGCATAGAAATATACCATTTGTTGAGTTATGACCATCAATTCTTGCTATGAAATATTTAACATTTGAATGATATTCATGAAAGAGCATGTTGACTAGTGAATTGTTTGTTTTGCAGAAAAGTGCGGAAAGGCACTATAAACTTCAAGATTCGGTCGGACTGCCAAACGCGACGAGACTTGGGGCTTGAACGAGAGAACGAGGGACCCGAGCGAGAAGAAAAGAAGTAACCGAGGGGCAGAAGAATGATAGAAGGATCTTCTTGTGAAGAAGGAAGAAGAGATGAAGGGCCAATTAGCAAAGTGGCAGATGAGAGGAGGGGATCAAAATCCCTAGCAGCCTCCATTCCCAAACCGGGCCTGGATACACACATCTCTCCCTCACCCCTTCTTCTCCACCTCCGGCCGCCGCCATGGCCAGGCCGGCGTGGTGGTGCGCCCCTCACCACCGCGCCTCCATCTTCACCGCGACACCACCATGCTGCTCCTCCTCCTTCTTCTCCTCAACCTCCTGTTGTTGCCTCCTCTTCTCCAAGCCCCTCTACTTCTTCTCCATCATGAAACTGCTGCCCCTCTCTTGCTGCGCCCTGCTGCTTCTTCTCATGCTGCTGCTACTCTCTATCCCCACGTCCCTGTTGTTGCATCTTCTCCTTCTCCTTACATCGCTGCTGCTCCTCCTCTCACCCTGCTGCTCTATTTCTTCTCTGAACCTCGCTTGCTGCTACTTCCCCTACCTCATTGCTGCTCTGCTTCCTTACCTCCGTTGTTGTTTCTTCTCTTCTGAACCACAAACTGTTGCTGCTCCTCTGAACCCCTACTGCTACTGCTCCTAATCTTCTCTCCAACCTCCTGTTGTCTCTATCTTTCTCTCTCCCTCTCTCTCTCTGAAATATCTGTGCAATTGAGATGTTTGAAACCTTGTAAGGTTCAGACTTCGTAAAATTCAGAATTGAGATGTGTATGGCGTGTATTGTTTACATGACTAGTGATCAAATTGCTATGTGTTTAGTTTCGTACTTTTAAATATAGTGCATCTTTTTATGTGTTCTTACTAGTTAATGTCCAGTTGATCAGAGTGTTATGTCAGTGTGATTTTGCTCTATGAATTAGTATTCTGCCATTCTATATGTGTATTCATGCATGTGTGTTTGTCCCTCTACTAGTAAATTGCTAGTCCTAGTATTGTTATCCTGACTTTTTATCCCCTGTTAGTAGTCCCTTTAGTAGAGCTCAATCATCTATAGTAATGTAACATCCCGGATGTAACTTACCCAATTTGTACTCCAACTCTTGCCGTTTCCGGCGTTAAGTTATTTTATTTTCTCGAGTTCGGGTTTTTTTGTCTCCGTGTGTTGTTATCGTTGTCATGCATCTCATATCATGTCATCATGTGCATTGCATTTGCATACGTGTTCATCTCATGCATTCGAGCTTTTTCCCCGTTGTCCGTTTTGCATTCCGGCGCTTCGTTCTCCTCCGGTGGTCTTTTCTAGCTTTCTTTCGTGTATGGGGATTAAACATTTCCGGATTGGACTGAGATTTGCCAAGCGGCCTTGGTTTACTACCGGTAGACCGCCTGTCAAGTTTTGTATCATTTGGACTTCGTTTGATACTCCAACGGTTAACCGAGGAACCGAGAAGGCCTCGTGTGTGTTGCAGCCCAACACCCCTCCAATTTGGCCCAAAACCCACCTAAACCTGCTCCATCACCTAGAGCGTTCGATCACGATCGCGTGGCCGAAAACCGCACCTTATTTGGACTCTCCTAGCTCCTCCTATGCCTATTTATAGACCCCCTCCTTCAAATTCACGGATTCCCCTCTCTGAAACCCTAAAAAAATCGCCTCCGCGCCGGCCGGACACGTCCGCCCCGACCGGACGCATCTCCACAGCCAACCGCCGCCGACCCCGCGCGCCGCCGCGGCCCGAGAGCCCAAATCCGGCCCCCGCGGCCCAGTCCCTCGCCCCGCCTTCGCCGCCTCCTTCTTCCCCGAGCACCGCCCGCGCCCGGAGCAGCGCCGCCGCGCGCCATTGGCTGCCACCACTCCGGTCGCCGTGGACCTCGTCGCCGGCCCGCCTGCGCCGCCCCGCCGCACTAGACGCCGCCGCGGCCACCTCGACGTCCGCTCGCGCCCGCGCCGACCTGCCGCACCGGATCCGGCGTCCCCCTCGCCGGATCGGAGATCCCACCTCGCCGGCCACCTCGAACACCGGCCGGTCATCCTCGTTATCCGCGCCGCCGCTACTGTGTTTTCCCGTCGGATCCAGATCCAGCTACAGTAAACCCTAGGTTGCCTCCTCTTTTTCCCTAAGTCTGCGATCCATGTGCTCATGTTCATAGCATCGTATCTCCTCATCCGTAGCTCCGATTTTGACGCATAGCATATCAAAATGTTCATCTCAGGGAGTACATCATTTCATTCCATTGCATCATTTTCATTTGAGCTCATCTTGATGCCCGAAATGTTGTTAGAAGAGGGCTACTTGAGATATTTGTCAGATCCGCTACTCCATTTAGATATTTGTCATTTTTGCCATGATTATTGTGTGCATGATATGCCCATGAGCTCTACATATGTTTTGATAAGGGTTTTGTCATCTTTCCAGAGGTGCAACCCATGTAGTTTTGTGATGTGTGTGGTGACTAGCACAAGCTTACGAAGTGAGGCACTTGGTAATTCTGATTTCAGGAACTTAGCAATTCCACTAAGTCCTTGAGCCATTTAGTTCATGCTGCCATATGTTCTTGTTGTTTCCTAGTGATCCTTGCCTCTCTTGAGGACGATCAGTAAGGATGTTTTGTTAATCTTGTAGTGCTCTATCCATCCATGTCTTTTTTTGCAATTATGGAGCACCCTAGCTTGAGTCAATCGAGCTCTACTTTTGCTACTTTGTGAATCTGGGTAGATTGTCAACTTGTTTGCAATTTTGCCGATGATGTTGTAGTTGATCCGTGCATGCTATGCTATTGTTCTTGCCATGTCTAGCTTGCTTTTTGTCTGTTCTTGATAGATGTATGCTTAGCTTTCCATGACTTGCTCCGTAGTGACTGCATCGAGCTCGTAAACATGCCTACTTGATATCTGTTTTCAGCATGTGCCAGTTTTCACTAAGTCTGAAAACTGATTATGCTTTTGCTATGTTCACATGCTTGTTAATATATTTTCTGATCCCTTTTGGCTCAAGGTCACTAAGGGACTTTTGTTAAGCTCTTTGAGTAGCTCCATGACATGCTTTACTTTGCCATGTTCAGGTCCTGTAGCATATAGTTTTGTTGCTCCGAAGAGTGCTACCTGATCTGAAATTCCAGACAAGTGTTAATTTCACTAAGTCTGAAATCTGTTTACCACATGCCTTTTTGCCATACTTGTTTGAACCTATTAATGGATGAATTGGCCGTAGCTTAGTGCTATACTTTTGTTAAGCATCTTGAATGCATCCATGCCATGTATTTTGTTGTCATGTTTGGATGCTGTAGCATGTTCATCTCATTGCATTTAGTTGGCTACTTGCTGTAAATCGCAGACCGGTGTCATATTTGTTTTGCTTGCCATTTCCAAACCGTAACTCCGATTCCGCCGTTCTTTATATCGTTTTCAAGCGATTTCATCTCATCTTTCTAGTGGCACACTTGGATTTCCAATTTGAGGCTAGGATCTTGCATTTCCTGTCAAATCTTGCATATGCATCCCGCATCGCATACCATCCTTGCATCATATTGTTTGATCCTTGCACGTGGTTGATTGTGTCTTTGTTGCTTGTTTGTCTTGTTTGGGTAGAGACGGGAGACGAGTTCGCTAACGAGGAGCCCGTTGAGTTTGCTTTCGAGGATCCAGTCAACTCTGACAACTTTGTAGGCAAGATGATCATACCCTCGAAATCACTACTATCTTTGCTATGCTAGATTGCTCGCTCTTTTGCTATGCCAATGCTACGATGCCTACCACTTGCTTTCAAGCCTCCCTATTTTCCATGTCAAACCTCTAACCCACCATGTCCTAGCAAACTGTTGATTGGCTATGTTACCGTTTTGCTCAGCCCCTCTTATAGCGTTGCTAGTTGCAGGTGAAGATTGGAGGCCGTTCCTTGTTGGAACATTTATTTACTTGTTGGGATATCATTATATTATCTTGTTATCTTAATGCATCTATATACTTGGTAAAGGGTGGAAGGCTCGGCCTCTCGCCTAGTGTTTTGTTCCACTCTTGCCGCCCTAGTTTCCGTCATATCGGCGTTATGTTCCCGGATTTTGCGTTCCTTACGCGGTTGGGTTATAATGGGAACCCCTTGATAAGTTCGCCTTGATTAAAGCTTTTCCAGCAATGCCCAACCTTGGTTTTACCATTTGCCACCTAGCCTCTTTTCCCTTGGGTTTCCGGAGCCCGAGGTCATCTTATTTAAACCCCCCCCGGGCCAGTGCTCCTCTGAGTGTTGGTCCACCCTGTCAGCTGCCGGTGGCCACCAGGGGCAACTCTGGGCTGGCCTACCCACCTAAGACAATCTGAGTGTGCCCTGAGAACGAGATATGTGCAGCTCCTATCGGGATTTGTCGGCACATTCGGGCGGTGTTGCTGGTCTTGTTTTAACCTGTCGAAGTGTCTTGAAGAACCGAGATACCGAGTCTGATCGGAACGTCTTGGGAGGAGGTCTATTCCTTCGTTGACCGTGAGAGCTTGTCATGGGCTAAGTTGGGACTCCCCTGCAGGGATTTGAACTTTCGAAAGCCGTGCCCGCGGTTATGGGCAGATGGGAATTTGTTAATGTCCGGTTGTAGATAACTTGAACCTTAACTTAATTAAAATGAATCAACTGAGTGTGTTACCGTGATGGCCTCTTCTCGGCGGAGTCCGGGAAGTGGACACGGTGTTGGAGTAATGCTTGCGCAGGTTGTTCTCTAGTTTCTCGCTCGCGCTTTGCCTCCTCTTCTCGCTCTCTTTTGCGAACAGGTTAGCCACCATATATGCTAGTCACTTGTTGCAGACCCACTTACTTTTACCTTGCCTTACCTATAAGCTTAAATAGTCTTGATCGCGAGGGTGCGAGATTGCTGAGTCCCTGGGGCTCACAGATTACTATTACACCAGATGCAGGGCCTGATGATTCCGCTCCAGGTGACGCGCTCGAGCTCAAGTGGGAGTTCGACGAGGACTCTCAACGTTATTATGTTTCCTTTCCTGATGATCGGTAGTGGTGCCCAGTTGGGGGTGATCGGGACCATGTCGCATGTTGGGTTATCTTTTATTTTGGCGCCGTAGTCGGGCCATGAGTGTTTGGATGATGTAATGTTATTTATGTACTTGATTGACGTGGCGAGTGTAAGCCAACTATGTTATCCCTTTTTGATTATCTATATTACATGGGATGTTTGTGATGTTTGCCTGACTTGCGACATATCCCTTCAATGCGATTATGCCTCTAATGTCATGCCTCTACACGTGGGAGATAGTCGCATCGGAGGGTGTTACAAGTTGGTATTAGAGCCTTCCCCGACCTTAGGAGCCCCATTGCTTGATCGTTTTTAGCAGCCGAGTTGTGTCTAGAAAAATGTTTTGAGTCATTTAGAATTATATATCGGAGAGTTAGGAATTCTTTTTACTTCCCAGTTCCTCATCGCTCTGGTAAGGCATCCTGACGTAGAGTTTTGACATCTTCTCTTCTCAAATTTCACTAAAAAAAATTTAGGATCACTGCGGGTATCTTGGAATCGTTCCGATGGTTTTATGATGAGAACATTGTCTTGGTGCCTCCTGTCAGGGGTTTTGTGGAAGTGTCCCGGGGAGTTGAGCTCTGAGGTGTTGTCGTCATAATTTTATCGTTGCAGTTCTGGAATACCTGAGTTTAGTACGCCGACATCGAAAATCTCTTTTATGCAGTTCGTTGGTGAGATAACCTCGACGCCACCCAGTACTGGGGCGGGAGTTCGGGAGTATCGCCATAACTTGTATAACGGATGCTTTTCGAAGGTTGAGGTAGATGGTTTCCGAAGTTTTTCGGTTATGTGTTGAAGGATGGGTACAGCTGGATGTAGGATTTGCTAGATTTGGGTGAGATATTATGCTTCCCCTGTATCCCCAACACCTGATTGCATAACCGGAAAGGTTCGGGAGTTTCATAGGTGGGAATTCTAGTAGCTCTAGTTCTTGTTCCACGGATATTGGTTTAGATTAGGATTTCTTACCGATTATTCGTTCTTGATCCGTACCTTATTGATTTATTTCTCTACCTTAATTCTACGTGGCTTCTCAATTTATGGATATGTGACCATTTCAAGAGGAATGCATTCGTTCATTTTGTTCGGATGTGAAGACTATATGTTGCAATTTTCATTCCGTTGGATTCAGCTTCAATATTTGTCTATCAATGTGCTAATGGATGTAAACCTCTTCAGGATGGCTCCTCCAACGCGCACGACTCCGAATCCTGATCCGCCACCACCTCCACCTCCTCCGGAGGCATGGCAAGCTATGATGGCCGCAACCAATGCTAACACACAGTTGATCATGCAAATTCTTCAAGAGCGCAATCAAAGCAACCAAGGGAACCAAGGCAACAATCAAAATCACTTTGCTACACTCAACCAGTTCCTTGCTAACGGGCCAAAGACTTTCAGTAATTGTGTTGAGGCAACCAATGCTGACGATTGTCTTGTGGATCTGTGCAAGCATTTCGAGTGCAGTAACGTCAGGCCTGAGGACTTTGTCAAGTTCGCTTCCTTCAAACTCAAAGATCAAGCTGCAGAATGGTTCCAGCAGTACAAGGACTCCAGAGGTGGACGTGTTATCACTTGGGATGAATTCCGTCAAGATTTCCGAGCTCATCATATTCCCTACAGCGTGGTTGAAAGCAAGCGTGAGGAATTTCGCAACCTGAAGCAAGGCTCTTTGTCTTTACAACAAGTTGTTCCAGAAGCTCGCCCGCTTTGCCAAGCAGGACGTCCCTGATGAGAAGAGCATGATATACCAGTTCAGGGGTGGTCTCAGAGAAGAAATTCAGCTAGCTCTTGTTCTCTTTGAGCCCTTGAGGTACGATGAGTTCTACAACATGGCATTGAAGCAAGAGGCCGCTGCTCAACTGAGGTGTGATGCTTCCAAGAAGCGAGTCAGAGATGCTTACTCCTTCTTCCTCTACTCAAGTGGCCAAGCAGCAGAAGTATTGGCTTCCTCCTCCTCCGTTCCGTCAGTCTATCAGCAGAAGAGCAAAGGTGGCAGTGGTTCTTCCCACCCACCCAACCCTGGCTTTCAGAACAAGACTTCGTCTCAAGCTCCAAGATCGAGTGCTCCGTATCACCGTCCTCTTTCAGAGGTCACGTGCAACAAGTGCCAACAGAAGGGTCACTATGCCAACAAGTGTTTCAACCAGAGGCGTCTTCCTCCTCCTCCTCCTGTGAGATCGGCAAGTACAGCTGTGGTCAAGCATAACCCCAAGCACGCCAAGGTCAACTTGATGAACGCAGCTCAGGCAGAGGACTCATCAGATGTCATCATGGGTAACCTTCCTGTTAATGATATTCCAGCTAAAGTTCTTTTTGACACGGGTGCATCGCATTGTTTCATCTCCGAAGACCGTTTTCATCTAAGCATGGTTTGGCTTTGCAAATTTTGCCTAGTCCATTAGCAGTTGTCTCTCCCGGTAGGCGCATGCATGCTAACTCCATTGCTCCGGATGTTACTATCACTTTGGGTGACTACAAGTTTCTGGCTTCTCCAACGGTTCTTGGTGACTCGGATATTGATCTTATTCTCGGAATGGATTGGCTTTCCAAGCACAAGGCTCAGCTTGATTGTGCAGCCAGGCAGATTCAATTGACTCATTCGTCTGAGGATGTAATTGTCTTTGCCGCTCGTGATGATACCATCCGTCTGTTTTCTCCCAATGAGAAGGGTGAACTAGATGCTATCTCGCAAATTCCAGTCGTTTGCGAATATCAAGACATCTTTCCAGAAGAGCTTCTAGGAATGCCTCCGCACCGGCCAGTTGAATTCGTCATTGATCTTGAGCCCGGCACGGAACCTGTGTGCAAGCGTCCTTACAAGCTCGGACCTGAAGAGTTGAAGGAGCTGAAGAAGCAACTCGATATTCAAGAGAAAATGGGTCTCATCCGGCCTAGTTCTTATCCGTGGGGTTGTGGTGTTCTTTTTGTGAAGAAGAAGGATGGAACGGACCGACTTTGTGTTGATTACCATCCATTGAACAAGAAGACCATAAAGAACAAATACCCACTTCCCAACATCAACGAGCTGTTCGAACAACTCAAAGGTGCCCAAGTATTCTCCAAGCTTGATCTCCGTATGGGTTATCATCAGATTCAAATCCGTGAGCAAGATATTCCCAAGACGGCTTTCAGGACAAGCTATGGTTCATATGAATACACTGTCATGTCTTTTGGCCTCATCAACGCTCCTCCGACTTTCTCTCGCATGATGAACTTCATCTTCAACGCCTACACCAGTGACTTCGTTTTGGTCTATCTCGACGACATTCTGGTTTTCTCGAAGAACAAGGAATATCATGCCAAGCACTTGCGTTTGGTGCTCGATAAGCTCAGAGAACATCAGTTCTACGCCAAGTTCTCCAAGTGTGAATTTTGGCTCGATGAGGTTCTTTATCTTGGTCATATCATCTCTGCCAAGGGCATTGCCGTGAATCCTGAGAAGGTGTCTGCAATTGTGAATTGGGAACCTCCTTAGAACGTGAAGCAACTCCGTAGCTTCCTCGGTCTCGCAAGCTATTGCCGAAGATTCGTTGAAAACTTTTCTAAGATCACGAAGCCTCTCTCTAATCTTCTCCATAAGCACGTCAAGTACGTTTGGTCTCTGGAGTGTGACATTTCTTTCAACACTTTGAAAGAGAAATTGATCACCGCTCCAGTTCTGACTCCGCCTGATGAATCTAAACCGTACGAGGTCTTTTGTGATGCCTCTCTCCAAGGTCTTGGCGCAGTGTTGATGCAAGAGAAGAAAGTTGTTGCTTATACCTCTCACCAGTTGAAGCCTAATGAGAAGAATTACCCCACTCATGATCTCGAGTTGGCGGCAGTTGTGCATGCTCTTTTGACTTGGAGACATCTTCTATTGGGAAGAAAAGTGGACATCTTCACTGACCACAAGAGTCTCAAGTACATCTTCACTCAGCCTAATCTCAACCTCAGGCAAACTCGATGGGTCGAAATGATTCAAGAGTATAATCCGAGTATCGAGTATACTCCAGGCAAGGCCAATGTGATTGCTGACGCATTGAGCGGGAAGGCTTATTGAAACAGCCTGATTCTTAAGCCTTATCAACCCGAGCTCTGTGAAGCTTTCCGCAAACTTAATCTGCAAGTTGTTCCTCAAGGTTTCCTCGCCAACCTTCAAGTCTCTCCTACCTTGGAAGACCAGATTCGCCAAGCCCAGCTTCTTGATGCTATGGTGAAAAAGGTGAAGATTGGGATTGCCAAGAGTCAACCCAAGTACAAGTGCTACCGCCTTGATGACAAGGACACTCTCTTCTTCGAGGATCGTATTGTTGTGCCCAAAGGTGACCTCCGTAAAGTGATCATGAACGAGGCTCACAATTCTCTCCTCTCCATCCACCCTGGGAGTACGAAGATGTATCAGGACCTTAAGCAGGCTTATTGGTGGACTCGAATGAAGCGCGAGATTGCTCAATTCATGAATGAATGTGATGTCTGCAGAAGAGTGAAGGAAGAACACCAAAGGCCAGCTGGTCTCCTCCAACCTCTCGCCATTCCAGAATGGAAGTTTGACCACATTGAGATGGACTTCGTGACTGGGTTTCCAAAGTCCAAGCGTGGCAATGATGCTATATTCGTTGTCATCGACAAACTCACTAAAGTGGCTCACTTTCTGCCTATCAAAGAGTCAATCACTGCAGCTCAATTGGCGGAACTCTATACCTCTCGTATTGTCTCTCTGCACGGTATCCCTCAAGTGGTCTCTTCAGACCGTGGCGGTATCTTTACCTCCAAGTTTTGGGATTCTTTTCAGAAGGCCATGGGCACCAACATCCGCTTCAGCACAGCTTTCCATCCTCAAACTAGCGGTCAAGTCGAGCGTGTCAACCAGATTCTTGAAGATATGCTCAGGGCTTGTGTGATCTCCTTCAGCATGAAGTGGGAGGATTGTCTTCCTTATGCTGAATTCTCCTACAACAACAGTTTTCAAGCAAGTTCGGGCAAGGCCCCATTTGAAATTCTGTATGGCAGGAAGTGTCGTACCCCTCTCAACTGGTCTGAAACCGGTGAACGTCAGCTTTTGGGTAATGACTTAATCACAGAAGCAGAGGAAATGTGCAAAGTCATTCGTGATAACCTCAAAGCATCCCAATCCCGCCAGAAGAGCTACTATGACACTAAGCACCGTGATTTGGTTTTCGAGATCGGAGATCATGTTTACCTCCGCGTCTCTCCTATGAAAGGTACTCGTCGCTTCGGTATCAAAGGGAAGCTTGCCCCTAGATACGTGGGACCTTTCAAGATTGTCAGCAAGAGAGGCGATCTCGCCTATCAACTCGAGCTTCCTTCAAACTTTGCAAATGTTCATGATGTGTTCCATGTCTCTCAGCTTCGAAGGTGCTTCAAGACTCCTGACCGCACCGTCAACTTCGAGGACATTGAGCTCCAAGAAGATCTCTCCTATCGTGAGCACCCAGTTGCTATTCTTGAAGAGACTGAACGCAAGACTCGCAATAAGTCAATCAAATTCCTCAAAGTCAAGTGGTCACACCATTCTGACCATGAAGCTACCTGGGAACGCGAGGATCACCTCCGTTCTGAGTACCCGGCGTTCTTTCAGTCCTAGATCTCGGGACGAGATCCTTTCGTAGTGGTGGAGTGTTGTAACACCCCGGATGTAACTTACCCAATTTGTACTCCAACTCTTGCCGTTTCCGGCGTTAAGTTATTTTATTTTCTCGGGTTCGGGTTTTTTTGTCTCCGTGTGTTGTTATCGTTGTCATGCATCTCATATCATGTCATCATGTGCATTGCATTTGCATACCTGTTCATCTCATGCATTCGAGCTTTTTCCCCGTTGTCCGTTTTGCATTCCGGCGCTTCGTTCTCCTCCGGTGGTCTTTTCTAGCTTTCTTTCGTGTATGGGGATTAAACATTTCCGTATTGGACCGAGATTTGCCAAGCGGCCTTGGCTTACTACCGGTAGACCGCCTGTCAAGTTCCATATCATTTGGACTTCGTTTGATACTCCAACGGTTAACCGAGGAACCGAGAAGGCCTCGTGTGTGTTGCAGCCCAACACCCCTCCAATTTGGCCCAAAACCCACCTAAACCTGCTCCATCACCTAGAGCGTTCGATCACGATCGCGTGGCCGAAAACCGCACCTTATTTGGACTCTCCTAGCTCCTCCTATGCCTATTTATAGACCCCCTCCTTCAAATTCGCGGATTCCCCTCTCCGAAACCCTAAAAAAAAATCGCCTCCACGCCGGCCGGACACGTCCGCCCCGACCGGACGCATCTCCACGGCCAACCGCCGCCTGCCACGTCACCGCCGCCGACCCCGCGCGCCGCCGCGGCCCGGGAGCCCAGATCCGGCCCCCGCGACCCAGTCCCTCGCCCCGCCTTCGCCGCCTCCTTCTTCCCCGAGCGCCGCCCGCGCCCGGAGCAGCGCCGCCGCGCGCCATTGGCCGCCACCACTCCGGTCGCCGGGGACCTCGTCGCCGGCCCGCCTTCGCCGCCCCGCCGCACTAGACGCCGCCGCGGCAACCTCGACGTCCGCTCGCGCCCGCGCCGACCTGCCGCACCGGATCCGGCGTCCCCCTCGCCGGATCGGAGATCCCACCTCGCCGGCCACCTCGAACGCCGGCCGGTCATCCTCGTTATCCGCGCCGCCGCTACAGTGTTTTCCCGTCGGATCCAGATCCAGCTACAGTAAACCCTAGGTTGCCTCCTCTTTTTCCCAAAGTCTGCGATCCATGTGCTCATGTTCATAGCATCGTATCTCCTCATCCGTAGCTCCGATTTTGACGCATAGCATATCAAAATGTTCATCTCAGAGAGTACATCATTTCATTCCATTGCATCATTTTCATTTGAGCTCATCTTGATGCCCGAAATGTTGTTAGAAGAGGGCTACTTGAGATATTTTTCAGATCTGCTACTCCATTTAGATATTTGTCATTTTTGCCATGATTATTGTGTGCATGATATGCCCATGAGCTCTACATATGTTTTGATAAGGGTTTTGTCATCTTTCCAGAGGTGCAACCCATGTATTTTTGTGATGTGTGTGGTGACTAGCACAAGCTTACGAAGTGAGGCACTTGGTAATTCTGATTTCAGGAACTTAGCAATTCCACTAAGTCCTTGAGCCGTTTAGTTCATGATGCCATATGTTCTTGTTGTTTCCTAGTGATCCGTGCCTCTCTTGAGGACGATCAGTAGGGATGTTTTGTTAATCTTGTAGTGCTCTATCCATCCATGTCTTTTTTTGCAATTATGGAGCACCCTAGCTTGAGTCAATCGAGCTCTACTTTTGCTACTTTGTGAATCTGGGTAGATTGTCAACTTGTTTGCAATTTTGCCGATGATGTTGTAGTTGATCCGTGCATGCTATGCTATTGTTCTTGCCATGTCTAGCTTGCTTTTTGTCTGTTCTTGATAGATGTATGCTTAGCTTTCCATGACTTGCTCCGTAGTGACTGCATCGAGCTCGTAAACATGCCTACTTGATATCTGTTTTCAGCATGTGCCAGTTTTCACTAAGTCTGAAAACTGATTATGCTTTTGCTATGTTCACATGCTTGTTAATATATTTTCTGATCCCTTTTGGCTCAAGGTCACTAAGGGACTTTTGTTAAGATCTTTGAGTAGCTCCATGCCATGCTTTACTTTGCCATGTTCAGGTCCTGTAGCATATAGTTTTATTGCTCCGAAGAGTGCTACCTGATCTGAAATTCCAGACAAGTGTTAATTTCACTAAGTCTGAAATCTGTTTACCATATGCATTTTTGCCATGCTTGTTTGAACCTGTTAATGGATAAATTGGCCGTAGCTCAGTGCTAGACTTTTGTTAAGCATCTTGAATGCATCCCTGCCATGTATTTTGTTGTCATGTTTGGATGTTGTAGCATGTTCATCTCATTGCATTTAGTTGGCTACTTGCTGTAAATCGCAGACCGGTGTCATATTTGTTTTGCTTGCCATTTCCAAACCGTAACTCCGATTCCGCCGTTCTTTATATCGTTTTCAAGTGATTTCATCTCATCTTTCTAGTGGAACACTTGGATTTCCAATTTGAGGCCAGGATCTTGCATTTCCTGTCAAATCTTGCATATGCATCCCGCATCGCATCCCGCATAGCGTACCATCCTTGCATCATATTGTTTGATCCTTGCACGTGGTTGATTGTGTCTTTGTTGCTTGTTTATCTTGTTTGGGTAGAGACGGGAGACGAGTTCGCTAACGAGGAGCCCGTTGAGTTTGCTTTCGAGGATCCAGTCAACTCTGACAACTTTGCAGGCAAGATGATCATACCCTCGAAATCACTACTATCTTTGCTATGCTAGATTGCTCGCTCTTTTGCTATGCCAATGCTACGATGCCTACCACTTGCTTTCAAGCCTCCCTATTTTCCATGTCAAACCTCTAACCCACCATGTCCTAGCAAACCGTTGATTGGCTATGTTACCGTTTTGCTCAGCCCCTCTTATAGCGTTGCTAGTTGCAGGTGAAGATTGGAGGCCGTTCCTTGTTGGAACATTTATTTACTTGTTGGGATATCATTATATTATCTTGTTATCTTAATGCATCTATATACTTGGTAAAGGGTGGAAGGCTCGGCCTCTCGCCTAGTGTTTTGTTCCACTCTTGCCGCCCTAGTTTCCGTCATATCGGCGTTATGTTCCCGGATTTTGCGTTCCTTACGCGGTTGGGTTATAATGGGAACCCCTTGATAGTTCGCCTTGATTAAAGCTTTTCCAGCAATGCCCAACCTTGGTTTTACCATTTGCCACCTAGCCTCTTTTCCCTTGGGTTTCCGGAGCCCGAGGGTCATCTTATTTAAACCCCCCCCCCGGGCCAGTGCTCCTCTGAGTGTTGGTCCACCTGTCAGCTGCCGGTGGCCACCAGGGGCAACTCTGGGCTGGCCTACCCGTACCTAAGACAATCTGAGTGTGCCCTGAGAACGAGATATGTGCCGCTCCTATCGGGATTTGTCGGCACATTCGGGCGGTGTTGCTGGTCTTGTTTTAACCTGTCGAAGTGTCTTGAAGAACCGAGATACCGAGTCTGATCGGAATGTCTCGGGAGGAGGTCTATTCCTTCGTTGACCGTGAGAGTTTGTCATGGGCTAAGTTGGGACTCCCCTGCAGGGATTTGAACTTTCGAAAGCCGTGCACGCGGTTATGGGCAGATGGGAATTTGTTAATGTCCGGTTGTAGATAACTTGAACCTTAACTTAATTAAAATGAATCAACTGAGTGTGTTACCGTGATGGCCTCTTCTCGGCGGAGTCCGGGAAGTGGACACGGTGTTGGAGTAATGCTTGCGCAGGTTGTTCTCTAGTTTCTCGCTCGCGCTTTGCCTCCTCTTCTCGCTCTCTTTTGCGAACAGGTTAGCCACCATATATGCTAGTCACTTGTTGCAGACCCACTTACTTTTACCTTGCCTTACCTATAAGCTTAAATAGTCTTGATCGCGAGGGTGCGAGATTGCTGAGTCCCTGTGGCTCACAGATTACTATTACACCAGATGCAGGGCCTGATGATTCCGCTCCAGGTGACGCGCTCGAGCTCAAGTGGGAGTTCGACGAGGACTCTCAACGTTATTATGTTTCCTTTCCTGATGATCGGTAGTGGTGCCCAGTTGGGGGTGATCGGGACCATGTCGCATGTTGGGTTATCTTTTATTTTGGCGCCGTAGTCGGGCCATGAGTGTTTGGATGATGTAATGTTATTTATGTACTTGATTGACGTGGCGAGTGTAAGCCAACTATGTTATCCCTTTTTGATTATCTATATTACATGGGATGTTTGTGATGTTTGCCTGACTTGCGACATATCCCTTCAATGCGATTATGCCTCTAATGTCATGCCTCTACACGTGGGAGATATAGTCGCATCGAGGGTGTTACAAGTTGGTATTAGAGCCTTCCCCGACCTTAGGAGCCCCATTGCTTGATTGTTTTTAGCAGCCGAGTTGTGTCTAGAAAAATGTTTTGAGTCATTTAGGAATTATATATCGGAGAGTTTAGGAATTCTTTTTACTTCCCAGTCTCCTCATCGCTCTGGTAAGGCATCCTGACGTAGAGTTTTGACTATTCTCTTCTCAAATTTCACTAAAAAAAATTTAGGATCTCTGAGTGTTGGTCCACCTGTCAGCTGCCGGTGGCCACCAGGGGCAACTCTGGGCTGGCCTACCCGTACCTAGACAATCTGAGTGTGCCCTGAGAAAGAGATATGTGCAGCTCCTATCGGGATTTGTCGGCACATTCGGGCGGTGTTGCTGGTCTTGTTTTAACCTGTCGAGTGTCTTGAAGAACCGAGATACCGAGTCTGATCGGAACGTCTCTCGGGAGGAGGTCTATTCCTTCGTTGACCGTGAGATTGTCATGGGCTAAGTTGGGACTCCCCTGCAGGGATTGAACTTTCGAAAGCCGTGTCTCGGTTATGTGTTGAAGGATGGATACAGCTGGATGTAGGATTTGCTAGATTTGGGTGAGATATTATGCTTCCCCTGTATCCCCAACACCTGATTGCATAACCGGAAAGGTTCGGGAGTTTCATAGGTGGGAATTCTTGTAGCTCTAGTTCTTCTTCCACGGATATTGGTTTGAGATTGGGATTTCTTACCGAGTATTCGTTCTTGATCCGTACCTTGTTGATTTATTTCTCTACCTAAATTCTACGTGGCTTCTCAATTTATGGATATGTGACCATTTCAAGAGGAATGCATTCGTTCATTTTGTTCGGATGTGAAGACTTTATGTTGCAATTTTCATTCCGTTGGATTCAGCTTCATTTTATCTGTCTTATGTGCTAACGGTGGTCAACCTCTTCAGGATGGCTCCCGCCGCTAAGAGTACTAGTCAGAATCAGAATCAAGATCCGCCACCACCTCCACCTCCTCCGGAGGCATGGCAAGTTGTGATGGCCGCAACCAATGTAAACACACAGTTGATCATGCAAATTCTTCAAGAGCGCAACCAAGGGAACCAAGGCAACAATCAGAATCACTTTGCTACACTCAACTAGTTCCTTGCTAACGGGCCAAAGACTTTCAGCAATTGTGTTGAGGCAACCGATGCTGATGATTGGCTTGTGGATCTGTGCAAGCATTTCGAGTGCAGTAACGTCAGGCCTGAAGATTTCGTCAAGTTCGCTTCCTTCCAACTCAAAGATCAAGCTGCAGAATGGTTCCAGCAGTACAAGGATTCCAGAGGTGGACGTGTGATCACTTGGGATGAATTTCGTCAAGATTTCAGAGCTCACCATATCCCTCAGAGCGTGGTTGAAAGCAAGCGTGAGGAATTCCGCAACCTGAAGCAAGGCTCTTTGTCTGTCTATGACTACAACAAGTTGTTTCAGAAGCTCGCCCGCTTTGCCAAGAAGGACGTCCCTGATGAGAAGAGCATGATATACCAGTTCGGGAGTGGTCTCAAAGAAGAAATTCAGCTAGCTCTTGTCCTCTTTGAGCCCTTCAGGTACGATGAGTTCTACAACATGGCATTGAAGCAAGAGGCCGCTCAACTGAGGTGTGATGCTTCCAAGAAGCGAGTCAGAGATGTTACTCCTTCTTCCTCTACTCAAGTGGCCAAGCAGCAGAAGTATTGGCTTCCTCCTCCTCCGTTCCGTCAGTCGTATCAGCAGAAGAGCAAAGGTGGCAGTGGTTCTTCCCACCCACCCAACCCTGGCTTTCAGAACAAGACTTCGTCTCAATCTCCAAGATCGAGTGCTCTGTATCACCGTCCTCTTTCAGAGGTGACGTGCAACAAGTGCCAACAGAAGGGTCACTATGCCAACAAGTGTTTCAACCAAAGGCGCCTCCCTCCTCCTCCTCCTCCTGTCAGATCGGCAAGTACAGCTATGGTCAAGCATAACCCCAAGCACGCCAAGGTCAACTTGATGAACGCAGCTCAGGCAGAGGACTCATCAGATGTCATCATGGGTAACCTTCCTATTAATGATATTCCAGCTAAAGTTCTTTTTGACACGGGTGCATCGCATTGTTTCATCTCAAGACCGTTTTCATCTAAGCATGGTTTGGCTCTGCAAATTTTGCCTAGTCCATTAGCAGTTGTCTCTCCCGGTAGGCGCATGCATGCTAACTCCATTGCTCCGGATGTTACTATCACTTTGGGAGACTACAAGTTTCTGGCTTCTCCAACGGTTCTTGGTGACTCGGATATTGATCTTATTCTCGGAATGGATTGGCTTTCCAAGCACAAGGCTCAACTTGATTGTGCAGCCAGGCAGATTCAATTGACTCATTCGTCTGAGGATGTAATTGTCTTTGCCGCTCGTGATGATACCATCCGTCTGTTTTCTCCCAATGAGAAGGGTGAACTAGATGCTATCTCGCAAATTCCAGTCGTTTGCGAATATCAAGACATCTTTCCAGAAGAGCTTCTAGGAATGCCTCCGCACCGGCCAGTTGAATTCGTCATTGATCTTGAGCCCGGCACGGAACCTGTGTGCAAGCGTCCTTACAAGCTCGGACCTGAAGAGTTGAAGGAGCTGAAGAAGCAACTCGATATTCAAGAGAAAATGGGTCTCATCCGGCCTAGTTCTTCGGGTTTGACGCTATATAACTGGTTTATACTAAACAATTTTACTTATTTTTTAAGTAATAAAAACCAAAATTTCGAGTCAGCGAGAACTTTGATCATGGGTGGCTATCATACTCTCCCGTGATCAAGTGAGTAGGAACTTCACTTTATTGTATCTGGTAGCTAAATAACTGGTTTATACTAAACAATTTTACTTATTTTTTAAGTAATAAAAACCAAAATTTCGAGTCAGCGAGAACTTTGATCATGGGTGGCTATCATACTCTCCCGTGATCAAGTGAGTAGGAACTTCACTTTATTGTATCTGGTAGCTAAATAACTGGTTTATACTAAACAATTTTACTTATTTTTTAAGTAATAAAAACCAAAATTTCGAGTCAGCGAGAACTTTGATCATGGGTGGCTATCATACTCTCCCGTGATCAAGTGAGTAGGAACTTCACTTTCTTGTATCTGGTAGCGTTATCACATAACAATATTGATGAATATGATAACATAATTTATATTATATAGTACAATTCAAAAGACTATCATTTGTTTTAACAAATGATTTTTCGGTAAACTAAACTTCATATTAATATGTAGTGTAAGAAAAACTAAATAAAAACATATTTATCAGTGGATTAGTTTGCAATATGTGGTTGTGCCTACGATATGGTTATGTCTACGAGATGTCTATATGTGGTTGTGTCTACTTAAGTACCTTCAACTATCTTTGCTAGAGTGTTCCATAATGTGCACGTGTACACGACTATCAAATGTCTAATAGATGTTAGTAACATAGGAACCACATACTACCTGAATGTGCACTTGAACCATTAGAAAGAAACAAAATGATGACATGAACTCTTTGCAACATACATCATCTGTTTCAAATACTAATTGAAATTCTAGGATTACTCTAAGTAAAACTTCATTGAGTTGATGAAGTATATATCAAAATCAACAACACCAAATATGTTTCATTATACCAAATATATATATTTGATATTGTCGGTCTTTGCAAATTTTTCTATTGACTTAGTCAAATTAAAAAGAGTTTTGACTTAGGATAATCCTAGAACTTTAATTATTATGAATTGGAGGGAGTAGATGACAGATATATAAAGTATGTGCCCATGTTTGAACATAACTTACCTATGCAAACTAATATACTAAATCAAGAAGCATGTTTCGATGTTGCTGTCTATCTGTACACAAGGAGCACATACAAGAGACCAAGGAAGATTAGGAATCAAATTTTTTTAATGTAGTCACAAGGCATAGAGTCATCATAGAAGCATTGAAATTTCAAACCCAAAATCAGCCTTGCTTGCCAACGAGATTTCGGTGGAGCAATGCTTTGGAAAACTATAGACACCAACATGCAAAAAAAAAAAACAAGGTAGAAGCATGGGTCTACTGAAGCAAACAAATTGGATTGAAAAACACGTATATGATGCTTATGAAGCATGGATATCGGAAGAATTTTTAGCTGTCACAACATAATGGTTTGAAAATAGCAAAATAGGAATGCTTGCCATGTACAAACAAAAAAATGCATTATAATTCATCTAGTGTTCAGTGTTGACACGCTAAACCAAGACAAGGTTGATAACATAAAGAAAATTTCATATTAGAATAAACCAATTAACTGGTAGCAAACACTGGATTATGAAACTAACAGTTTGGTCAAATAATTGTGTTACATGGATTTGGATTTCATAATAGACCGGAATATAGATGCATGGCTGGCTAGGCCAATTGAGGATGCGATGTGCGGATCTGTGCAGTCATAAGTATGAGCTTCCGTATCTGAGAGATTAAATTGCCGACGCAAGAGATGATGGAAGCATCCTTGTGCCACTGCTGATTGTGACAATACAGGTGAGCCTTTCCATTGTCGCCCGCCGTTGGGAAAGCGAGGGGACTATGGGCCGAGGGAGGGCGCTGCCGGTGTATGGAAGACAGAGGGGGAGCACGCGTAGCGGCGACGGGAGCAGAAAACTTTTGTTTGAGGGAGTCGATGGGCAAGAATTTCTTACGGCCATTGCCTAATCGGCGCTATATCTTTTTTTTTTTTTCGGGGTCATTCCCTAATCGGCGCTATATCTTCATTCTTTGTACACAGCGCTCACGGTTTTTGGAATTGGCCGAAGCATATAGTCGAGGATGTACTTCTCTTATAAGTTTTGGGACCAGAATGAAATGGGGGGAGCATACGAGCTTGCCTGAGCATCCATTGCGGCGCGCTAGAATTCTCCATGCCGGTTTAGGTGGCAATAAAATTTAGTAGTGGCACATACTATCTGAACAATCACCTACTCTGTCGACGAATTCCTAGTTTTTTTTTGTATCTCCCTAATTTAATTCATGACATAGTTTTTTTTTGAGGTTTTTTTTTTGAGACAATTTTTTGAGGTGAAGTGATTCCCTAGTTTAATTCATGACACAGGCAAGTCTAGCACAACAAGGCCTGCTTTGGGCCGCGGCCAGACGGCAAGGCCTGCTGCTTTCGCAAGTCCTATCCTGGGCCGCGCGAACAAAGAAAGTCCGACGGCACCGGCGCGACCGATCGGGTGCATCATGGGTAATCATCACACCCCGTAAAACTAGGGATCTTACTGTTACATATTTGGTTGGGATTCCCCCGATTTCCCGGGCGAGTTCATCACATGCGTCAGCCCTTCTTCTCTCTCGACGACCAGCGTATCGACGAGTGCGATGGGGACGGGCTGCCCTGGCCCGACGACGCCGTCGACGAGGCCCTCATCTCCTCCCTGCCCGTCTTGGACGACAGGTTCCTAGAGGCCCTCGGAGTCGACTGCTCGCCGCCGGCGCCCATGGACGTGGACGTGCACCTGCGGCTCACCCAGAGCCCGGCCGCCGGCCGGAAGACCAACTCCGGCGGTGCGTTCCCGCTCTGGGACGTGCCCACCAAACCGCGCCGCCAGCCGGCCGCCGCGCGCAAGCGGCCCTGGTCCCACCCGTCCATGTCTTTCGGAGTCCCGGCCGTTCACGAGGCGCCGCCCGCCCACGGCGGACACGGTGTCAGCGCGGACAACGCCGGGGTGTTCAGTTACGGCGGCGACATCAAACCCAGCAAGTTGATTTACGGCGGCAGCGACATCAAACCCGGCAAGTTGAGTTTGAGTTACAGCAGCGACGGCGGCAGCAAGGTCGACGACATGGGTGGCGGCCGCCGGCGGTCGTCGGGGCGGAAGCGGGAGCAGGCGGCGGAGGGCCAGGAATGCGGGCACTGCCACACGACGGAGACGCCGCAGTGGCGGAACGGGCCGGACGGGCCGGCCACGCTGTGCAACGCGTGCGGCATCCGGTACAGGATGGGCAGGGACAAGCTGGTGCCGGAGTACCGGCCGTCGACGAGCCCCTTCTTCCGCAGCGGCGAGCACTCCAACCGCAACAGCAAGGTGCAGAAGCTCAGGGAGAAGAAGGTGAAGGCCCTCAAGCTCTACGGCGATGGCGGCGGCTCCGGTGCACCTGGTGGCGCCATGACGACGGCGAAGGTCGCCGGCAATGTAGATACTAGTTCAGTTCTTTAGGATGCCCGTCAGGTCTCTTTGCGGATTTTTTAGCATGTTTAATTCAATTTGTTAAAATCAGTAGGTCCAAGAGGATGGGTCACCTTGTTCATGTAAATACTTTGTAGGTGATGTTAGACCAAATGATTAGACCATGAGTGAACTACTCGTCAGGTTTAGCAGCTTTGTTTTGGTTTATTAGCTCGATTGGGCATGAAATTGTTTATGTTAGACCAGATGAAATCGAGTTGCAATGGGAAAATCTCTCAATTAGATGTCCAAAAGGAATCATTTACCTACAAGTTATCACCTAAAATATGCTAACAAGCAAGATGCTAACAACCGAAAGATGCTAATACAGGAACACTCGTCTAAGCTCCTGCAATATATCTCAAACACTACACAGAAAAGGCAGCAGGAAGCATCAGGCAACAACTGCGGCTACCACCAAACCAAGCATCAAACCACAGAGCAACCAGCGGCAACAACCCAAGCATAAACACTGAGATATAAGATGGTTCTATATTATGTACCAAAGATGGCAGGCCGGAAGTTTCCAAGCCACCACGACTCTGCAGCAGAACTACAGCCAAGATCCAAGTCAACGGTACCGACGCGACATGTTTTTTCTTCATTCATGGACACTGGACGTCTAATGTTTCGACAGCAAAAGAAAACCTAATTACGCAAGATAGCGGTAGAGCTTCCTATCTACCTTGTCCCTCTCCAGGAACTCGCGCTCGATCAGGGACTCGATCCTCTTCTTGATCACCACCGGGTTCGGCAGGAAGCGCGCCTGGAGCTGCTTCGTCACCTCCGTCACTATGCTGTTGTGGTCCAGGACCCTCCTGGACTTCATGATCCTCACGATGGCCGCCTCGATCTGGGGCTTCCGGTCCTCCTCGACCCTGTGGCGGGTCTCCTGCTTCTCTGGCTCTGACTCCTTCTGCGCAACGACCGTGCCAATCTTCACCTTCACCAACTTGCTGCTGAACTTGTCGTTGAAGTGGAAAGCGTCGCTGTCGGATATGTCCTTGCTCATGGGCTCCTTCCGCAGCACGTTCTTGCCCTTCACACAGGCAAGAGACTGGAGGCAGCGCTTCAGATCAACAGGTGGTATGGCTGTGTTCTGCTCAATTTCCTTGTAGGTCAAAGTATCTGTTGAGTTGAATAGCATCAGGACACACATCTGGTAAGTCGAGACATTCAGCTCATGCTTGCGGTCTCCAAATGCTGCCTTGATGTCTGCATTCCCCATATTTGTCTGCCATGTCAGTCTCCTGCCATTGTGCGTGCCCAGGTAGTGTGCCCGGAACTGCTCAGAAACACCAAGGATCTCAGGTGGAAGATTGCAGGTAGCGCATGGCTGTGTTGGCCAAGATCCAGTGGTGAGTATCTGGACAGATATTGTTGGGCCGTCACTGTCACCAGCGAGATTGGCATAGAAACTTTGCATTGTATCCTGAGACGTCTTCAAATCAGTGAACATGCTCTCCAGCTTTGACGTAAACTGGTAGCCACATTCTGTCTTCAGCTTCACAAGCATGTTCCTCTCAGCTTCATCAGAACTAGTTTTCCCAGATAGAAGGCGTTTTGCCAAGTGCTGCTTGTAATACTTCTCAAAAACATCTTTCTCCTGCAAGTACCTGAACAGCATCATAACCTTGTCCAGAACTGTCTCAATATCCTCTTCATTGGCAGCACCTTTCACACCTTTCCGAAGCTTGTCATCAACATACAATGATATGAACTCAGGGGAGCGATTGTTTAAGTTGATGAAATGCTCAAATGAGGCATTTAAAGCATTCTGGAAAGTCTTGTCATTGCTGAATGAAACACTGACAATCTCATCATACTTGTCCTTCTCATTTAGAAGACGCTGGACGAAATCAACAGGATCCCTTAATCTCTCTGGGTCAGTCACCAAAATCTTTCCAGTCTCCTTAACATGAGAAGCCATGAGAGATCTAATGGTTGAATGCCCATCAGGGACACGTTTAAACAAGTCATACATCCTGGTCAGGTCTTCATGCTTGTCATTAATGAGCATATTCACAAGACCAGAATTCTCCATAAGAAACAACCTCTGCATGTGATTCGAGAGCATCTCTTTGTCCACAACATTAGCTATTTTGTCTGCAGTTTTGGCGTCCATATACAGCGAAACACGTTCCGATTCCTCAGCAAGCCGCTTCTCAGCATTCTTCAGGTACTCACCACAGTCGCAACGCTCGATGCACTGCTGCGACTCACCACTATAGAAACTTGCAGACACCTCAAGGAATGGCCTCTCAAAGTCATCCTGGTAGACAGACGACCCCAGTTCCATCAGCATCTTGGTCGTGTTCCTCATCAAACCTCTGTTTATCATCTCACCCATCCTCTCTCTATGAATGAGTTCCAGAAGTGTGTCGACCAATCTCCCATGAATTTTGGGGGAGCGGACAACAATATCTCTCCACAGTTCTAGACCATGCTCAAAGACAGGTGTCTTTTTGCTAGATGGAATAAATGTTCTATCCATATACATCAGTATATCTCTGATCATCTGTAAAGCCTTGATATGATCAGCCCACCTTCTCTGTAGCTCCTCCAAGAACAAACCACCTTGGGCAGCCTCTACTAATTTGCCCATTTCTCTAAGGTGTCCTTTCAAGTTCTCTGCCAATTTATCGTATAGCCTCCCACCATGCTTGTGAAGAACCATGTTATATGCGGTCCTGGCCAACACAAAAGGGAGTATTACATCATGAAATTTAAATAACAATATCTGCACAAACCAATAGCAACATGACAGAACAGTAATATATGGCCTAAAAATAATATTCAGATAATAAAGCAAGTCATTCCTCAGCATACCTCAAAACAGCACAGCCACCACACATAAGCTCTAAAACACAAACACAGACTAGTCTGCACTATACTTATGGCATCTTTAGTCAATAAGCACACTAAGAAATCCCAAAACCAACTCCCAAAATAAAGGCAGGAAAACACACATGCCAGCCACAATTTCTAAAACATTATATAAAGACAATTTTACAGGAAAAAAATTCATACAGTTTGTTATGCAGAAAAGTGTGAAAAGTATTTCTTTGAAATAATCTTCAGTGAACTAAATAAAAGCAGACAAGTCCTATATATGATTTAAATTCCGAGCTATCCAGTCTTCAAAAAAAAAATGCATCAAACAGGTCATTTATACTCTGCAATCTCATATGTCATATCTCTATCTATTCCATCTTAGTTAAAGAAGACCTTGCAAATGTACAAAGGAAAAATAATGATTCTTTCATAACATAAGCAAAGCCGTATGTACAAGGATGACAAAGCTAATGTAAAAAAAACTTGGGGTCTACTACCACTATCCAAAAAAGCTGGGCTTTCCTGAGACTAACTAAACAACCAGGATTTCCTAAATTCAGAAGGACCACATACACATGACTGCTATTATGGGCTAAATTCTTTATTGTATTTCATGATTCAGAAAAACAGTAGGTCCCAGAAGGGGAATGTGTTTCAGTGTTTGTATCATGATAACTTTATCTATTTGGCATAAAGAGAAGCCTAGATTGTATTATCTGGTAAAAGGCAACTTTCCCAGTTACACTACTCCAAAAAGACTTCTACTAAAAGGGAGTGTAAAATTTTATATGCAGCCTTACATTAATTCCCCAAAAGGAACTTCCAAATTATATAGCGACATCTTTTCATCAGGATGCAGGTTAAATTACTACTTCATTTGTAAAGAGATGATGTGTCAGACCTCTTTCCTTGTTCAAGAACAGATAAGTTTTTAGGAAAAAATATCATGGATTTTCCATTATACACCTATACCTAATTTAGTGGGTTGGACTTACCATACCCCAAAGAACCAGCATGGATGTCATTTTGGACTTACCATACCCCAAAGAACCAGCATGGATGTCATTCTCATTCTACAAAGTTGAATTCATTTCTACCCAATAGCCTAAGTCCCAGGATGAGTAAATGAATTGGGCTATTGTGCAAGCATGAATGGTTTGCTGAGAAAGTTCGCTACTCCATTAAACAATAAATTAGCTAACTACAACATTATTATGCGGGCTAGGGTGGTCACTTCAGCACCTACCTTAATTAATTCTATTGTCGAATACAGTGGTTCAAGTGCATCCAACATACCTTTTCCCAGTAGATATAGCCATTACTACTTGCAAAAATTACACCATATGTCATTATGGCAATAGTGTTTGTTAACGCCAGACAAGATCTTGGTTTCAAGATGAGAACTAAGTACTAAAACAATGTGAACAGCATTGGTACAGGTGTCTATTAGTACCCTTTTGTAACACCAATCTTTCCATGCTAGTCGTAGATAAGTTAAAAGCTATTGAGTCGAAAGGTTACAGTGGCAAGTAGCACTGGTATTAAATCCGTTATAACAACACAAGGACTTTGCTCATGGAAATCATACATTAACAATCAAATTAAGTCATGTCAACCTTCAAAATACTTTTTCTCAAAGAAATCTGGAACAAAAGTTAATAAGGGGCTTCCCGAAGATGAAGCGACACCAGAACCTAGAAACAAAATACTGCCACGGTAACACAGGGCAAAGTAAAGATATGGCCTTTTTTTAAGATATAAAACCCATATGCACATTCTAGACAATGCATCCTAACAGCTTTCATGCCCACCCCCTCACCCCAGTTTCCAAGTAATTATCTAAAAAAATCTCAGAGGACTAAGATGACCTATTATAAACAAGTAAATTTCAATTACTTTCATCATACATAACATTTGGATACATTATGACACAGACACACTATCATAATGATTTAAGCACAAAACTTTTTTGGTAACATTGTCTATAATACATTGTTTATGATATGTCATATCTTTACTCTGTGGACACAAAAATTAATTATAGCATAACAGCAAAAATATTATGCTTCACACAGCCTTGCAGACACACTGGCACGTCAAAACACGCACAAGCTAATTTTCACCAAAACTATGTGCTATATCCAGCGTTCCAAAACTACACCAGAGCAAGACATACAATTTCAAATGACGGTGTGCTAAAACCCATGCAACTAATTTCTACCAAAAGTAAGCAACTACGTCCAGACTCCAAAACTAGAATCAGAGCAACACATCCCAATATCCAAACAACAAATATAAACATGCGCAAGTCACAGCCACGCCAGCACGGGAAAACCCCATGCAACTCAATTTCTACCAGTATTAAGCGCGCCCTTTCAAGCCTCGGCACATCCCGATTTCTTGACAACAAACCACAAACTCGCATACCTAGGATAACCTAACAGAACAACCCCGGCCAACCAAAATCTTGGGAATTTACTGAGTATCCCCACAATCCAATCTATGGTCATACAGCAAAGCCTAAGAAAAACAGAAGACGCGATCGGCACACTATCCAGCGACGAATCCCGACCCGAATCTATCAAGCCACGAATCTATCTAGCGACGAATCCCAATTGGCGGCATCCAACACATCTACCGTCGGTCGCCGCGCCTCCCCGAGGACACGTGCACCACCAAAATCAACAGCGGAAAAAAAAAGAGGGGGGGCAGATCGGGGCTGTCAACCTGTAGAGCTCCTCGAAGGAGAGGCCGCTGGCGTTGTGGTTGTAAATCTCGCGGATGGCGTCATCGAGCTTCTTCCACGACTTGTCGAAGAACTTGGGGTCGACCTCGACCCGGTGCTTGAAGGGCTCGATCTTGGGGATGCGCTTCCGCTGGGGATTCATCGCCGCCGCCCGTGCGCCCGCGCCGCGGCGATCCGCCCTCCCTGCTGCTTAGGGTTCCGGCGAGGAGGGGAGGGGATGGGGATGAGACGATGGGCCTCGGCTCGGCCGTATAGGTATTTTGTTGTTTCGCTCGCGTGCGTGCGTGTGCGCTTATATTTTCCGGATTCTTTTGGGGGTTTCGCCTCGGTGGATATCCCACATCCGGGCCGCCCCCTATATTTGGCGCTTCGGGCCTCGCCGTCTCGGGCTCCTTTCCACGTTTCACGTTCGTATTCCGATTGTTCACGTTTTATATTTAAAAAAAATAAAAATAACTTCACAACACATCCACACGCCACATTGTTTTCCTTTTCAACAAGAAAAGGACCCAGGTCCAATTTTTTTTAAGTACGAGTAAGTATTACAAACACATCCTTATTATTACAAAAAAAGAAAATTGCATCTAAATTCTCAGGGGCGCCGAGATCTTCTTTGTCTTGCATACACCAAGGACGAGTCGTGAGCAAAGCTCGATGTTGCCTGTGGGCCTCGCATCGACGGAGCAAACTTGTTTCAACCCAAAAAGTTATAGCAGCGACGATTAGGAAGTCATCCACATAGATCAGGAGACGTCAACATCGTGATCTTTGAACTATGTAGATACTCTAAAGACCATAAACGTCAACAGAATCCAAATCCATGATGTTCCCGCTGCATGTCCTTGCGCAGTCAACCGTGCCATCGCGTGCTGTTGCCATCGCCTCGTGGTGATGTGATCGATGCCTTCACGCACTGGCGTCGTGTTGCCGCCCCGGGAGGAGGGGCGTCGTGGCCGAGCGCCTCCCGCGCGTACTGGCCTGATGTTCCAAAGGACTGCCACTCGATGGTTCCTTCTTCTCGTGTCGCCGATTGCTCTTGATAGAGTCTTCGTGATGATAATGTATTGTACAGCAAAAGTAAAAAGACAGATGAAGAGTCCAAATGATTCACTAGTTTTATTGTAATGTGGGAGACCCGCTTATATACATGATGAAAGGAGACATCGTTTCCCCAACATACATAGAACACAGGAGGCATCCCTCTCATACAATTGCACATGGTTTTATTTTTCAACACCTATATATGGAGCAAATCCCTCAACTTTTAAGCTTAGATGCTCCCTTCTTCATTCAGGAAATCCAAGACACCTCGAAATAAACCATGCATCATGCTAGTCCAGGACCGAACATTTTCGACCCTAGCTATTATCGAAAATTTTGGCACTCAATCAAAACTATCATCATTCCCTTTTTCCTTGGACTTCCACAACCTAAGCACGGACGTCGAACGTTCCAATGGGGCCCGCGTGATCTCCTCCATAAAAACGACATCGTCAAAATCGTTGATGATGCCTTCAAACCTATCTCTCTGCAAAACGCCCCACAAATGACATTGTCAAGCTTCTCACTAACAGACTAAAAAACCTCAGCCCCCACTACAAGGATTCGGGTCTATTGCAACAAAACCGTTTGTTGCAATACATGTTGTTTCGTGGCGATAAGTACCTGTTGCCACGAAACGACATTCGTTGGCAGCCATTGCGACTGGACACATGGTAATAGGTTATTACCACGAAAAAGGAATTGTGGTAATAAAGTGTGCTATTGCAACAACCATGCGGTAAGTTGCCACATGTTTTCCCGTGACAACACTCACCTGATGCCACATTTTAATTTGTGGAGATAGCTTTAATGCAACATGTAACGAATTGTGGAGACTGATATCTCGTAGCAATAGACATTTGTGGCAACAACCTATGCCAACGATGGCCATTTCGTGGCACAATACTCTTCCGTGGCAATAGTCAATTGTGGCAACAAACTATGGCAACAATCCTTGTTTTCGTGGCATTAGGCATGTTGCCACGACCCACTATACTTGTGGCAATAAACTATGGCAACAATCCTTGTTTTCGTGGCATTAGGCATGTTGCCACGACCCACTGCGCTTGTGGCATTACCTTATGGCAACAAATATTCGAATCGTCGTAACAGGAAATTGCAACATACTTGCTTTTATGGTGATAAATAGGTATCACAACAGGTAAAAACTTTGTAGCAAGAAGTTATTGCGACAATCTATACTTTTCGTGGCGATACTCTATTTCAACAAACTTACTTTGGTGGCGCCAAACTGTTATCGCATCGTGAAATCTTTTGTGGCGCCAAGCTATTACAACAATATAAAGTGCTCCGTTGCAACATCCTAGTGCAACAAAACAGAAAGGCGTAGCGAATGAGATATAACGCAACACTATATTTTATTGGTGCTAGCATGTGGCAACCGAAAGTGGGTTGTGGTAATAGTCTATTGCAACCATAAAAAAAATACAGGATTTCGATTACAATATTCAAAACCATACGTATAATATGCAGATTCACAAAATTCATAATTCTCATAGCAAATATCCATCAAATGAAACTCAAATGTAATTTAGCCATCCTAATTAACTTCGAAGACTAAACTGCCCATCTAGAGTCCAGTCCAGCTAGTTCTTTGGATCCTGCAATCAAGAAAAAAAGTTCTAGTTAATTAGTCGAACATAACATATGTCATACAATTATTCCAGCCCCATTGTTAAAAACTGTCGCCAGACTAACTGGACTAATACTGTGTCAGCAAGCATGTAACTAAGGGATCAGAACAACTATACAAGTGTAAATATCTGAAGCATAACCACAAGTACATCTACTAAAAGCTTCTTTTTGAGAAAAAAACATTGCTTTTAACTTAACGATGCCGGGTTGAATCACCCAAAGCACAGCCACAAGGGCTGGTACATCAGCCTCCCATTCCAAATAGTGGTTAGGTTCTAACATCCTACCAAGACTAGCAAGCTCATGAGCAACAGAGTTAGCGACGGCATACATTTATTTCATAATAAGAAAACCATAATTTGAGCGGGTACTTGGTATCCTCAATAGCAGCAGCATGGGCTGACAAGTCAACCTTATTGATATTAAGTGCTTCCATCAGGAGTTGCGAGTCCGTTTAAAAAACGACCCTCACGACCCCCATATCAGCGGCAAGAGATGCTGCATGGGACATTGCAGTGGACTCATCAGCGAAGGCATCACGCGCATGCTCATGACATCCTGCTCGTGCATACAGAATGGTGCCATCATCCGATCGTACATCTACTAAAAGCTTCTACTATTGATTTAAGTTATGACTAGATGTATAGTTTCAGTTAAGTTCATGTCCCTAGCTAGCACATATTCCTTTTTCATTTAAGTCGTGACTCGATGCAGCAACAACACATGGTAAAAGAGAAGAATCAGCTAGCTAATTATGAAGACCAATGACGTATAAAATGCAGGTAAACATGAAGAGAAAGCAAGGTTGTGACTTACAATTGCTTTAAACATTCGAGAATGCCTTGTTGCAGCTTGTATGAGCGCATTTGAAGAAATAGCAGTTGTCCTTGAACCTGGAGTCTTATTAGGACTAGATCTCTGTAAAAGAATATTTTGCAAGTTTGGATTACTATTCTCTTTGTCAACCCTCTTCGTAGGCACCTGTAAATAGAAGTGCACTTTTAGCAATGCAAGTAAGCAACATACATCTTACAAGGTCGGAAGCATATGACTGTAATCACCTGTTGGGTTCCCATCTGTTGGCTCAATACTACAAACTTTGCCATCATGTTTTTTTCAAATTCCAGTCTTGATGTTCGCTCCTCTTGCAACAATCTTTCCCTTTCAGCACACTCTTCTTTTAACCTCTCCTCAAGTTGTTCTCTCTCGGCACACTCCAAGTTAATCCTCTCTTGTGTGTTTGCACGTTCAGCTTGTAGTTGATCTTCTAATTCGTTGACCTGCTGGCTGAGCTGAGAGTTTCGCTCCTGGGTGGCTGCTGTAGCACGAGCTTGCTCTTCGATCTGGATACGAAACCTTTCAGAACCAGTTGAAGTTTTGGCCATGTATCCGTACCCACGAGGCTGCGATGACTTGCATTCCAGAGTGTCTTTGTAAGCGGTCTGGAAAATATTGTTTTTCTACTCACTTGAAAGTGGACCTTCAGTTTCTTTGATTTTAACCTCTTGAAGTGCTTTGTCCTAAAAATGGAAGGAACAATTATAGGTGCAGCATCAATATTGACACTATAAAAGATGAAACAAGAATAACACGGTCCAATGCATGAATAATCGCATCTGATGACGAAACATGCCGAATGCACATCATTGACTAACTATAGAATAACCAAAAGTCAGTGTACTCACGTAAACTTTCTGGGAATCTGTGTTAGACAATGTTCCATCGTTCGTGTGGGTGAGTTCCCACAGAGCAATACAATCTGGCTCTTCTCCAGTTTCCAAGTTTCTCTGCAAGTAATATACCAATGAGATGCTTGAAACATGACACCATATTTAGCAGCGAGGCATACATATTTAGTTGGACTCATACCTTCTCAAAACTAACTTGCGAGTAAGATTTTGATCCGATTATGTGTTTTGTCTTCTGTTTCTTACGGTTATCAGTGTTCGTTTGGCTGCGATCCTATCAATTCATTGAAACCAAATATAACCAGTGAGACTAGCCATTTCATCTTAACACATAATAGACAAACTGTGATCTTAGAGATAACCTGAAATTTTGAATCAGTGCCAAAGTACTCAATCATCCATTCCCACTCTTCTGGTTGCAAATCTTCCGGCAGATTAGCCAATCTAGCTGTATCTGTTTTGTATGCCTTGTAAGTGGAGCTTAGAGTTGATCGCCAGCCTCTATATTGCTCTTTCGCAATTTTGAGAACTTTTTCTTCTGTTTCTTGTGTATCTTCCAGGTCCCATTTGTCCTGTAAAGCATACAGCAAATAAATATACATAAGCAGTGCATTATTGATGGTAAAATAAGATAACACATGTGAAAAAGGTTCTACGCACTATCATATCTGCAACAATGAGTCGATGAATGGTAGGGTGAATGTCCGACCACGTCCTCACTCCAATGAGTGGTAGCTTTCTTTTCATTATGACTACCACGTCATCCTTGAACGAACGATAGTTCATTCCTACTGTACCACCCAATTTTTCAGAGAATGTAATATTTAGCTTTGCAGATCCATTGGCAAAACGCTTCTTAGATGCTTTAAAACCTTTTAGAACACCTCGCCCTTTCTTCTTCTGTCCACCAGCTTCTACAGCCCAAATCATACAAGAAAAATTGTATTACTTGGTATTAGATTGTAAGAAATGATGACACAAATGTAAATGAAAGCAAGTACCATCCTGTAGTAGCGCACGGTTGCGGCGAGCATGGGATGGCCATTCAGCAAGGGAACACAAGTCATTAGCAGACACTGGAGTGTCAGATTGTTCTGGAGTTCCTGTAAAAGATTTAGCAGTCTTGAAGGTTTAGCTATTTAACCCACACCAAGATTTTATGCATTATAGCAAATGCTAAACAATTTACCAGATCTGGGTTGTCCACGTTGGTTTTTGTATGCCGTTATACTTTCCATCCTTGTTAAGAGAACAGAGCCTTTCTTTACTACACACAAAAACAATCATGGGACTTAGCATTAACAAAGCATTGATGTTCTACACCATTCAGATAGGTGATTATGAAGTAAGGATGTTGTGTACCAGGAGCATCCTCCGTACAATTCATCATTGTGCCCTTGTGTAGGTAAACCAGACATAAAATTTTGAGTCAATTTAAGAAGCACAATACATCTATTAAAAGTATAAATCTATGTTGATTATTCCAACTAGAAAAGGTGCAACACGATATAAGAAAGCAATAAAAACAAAATATCTATTAAAAACTCATATTATAGTGGTCTGAATAACATGCAGAAGATGCACTAAACCTGAATCCTAGGTTCTCTTGACGTACGTTATTCAGAAGTATTAAGCATATGTCAATGACATGAAAGGCGATGTATCAGTGATAGGTTGTTCATGAAAATACTACTCTGAATCAATAGGAAAAAACATTTCCAATGTGACTCGTGTAAGACCAAATATCCATTAAAAATCATCTTATAGTAATCTGAATCAAATGCAATGTAGAGGATGACTAAACCTGAATCCTCTGCTCTGTTGACGCACATATATCATCTAATATCTACATAATGGTGCTCAAACAGCCAGTGGCGTACCGTGACAAGCTATAGGGTGGGGGAGGGGGGGGCAATTTTTAAACTGGCAGAAAAATATGCATAAAAACATATACGAATGACATGAATTTACAAGGTAATCGAACATATGGCAGTCATCTCATCAGCAGTCGTCGATTTGTCATCTTAACAATATAGGCTTTGTACATACAGAGTACGTCTATACCTTTCAGTTAATGGATCTAATGCTCAAAAACCAATGTAGATAATAATTAAATTGGCAAGAGATGATCCACGGATGGGCTGCACCAAAACGCTTAGTAATTAGTAACAAAATACAGTTTTGGAGGGGGGGTCACGACCCCCTTTGGCCTCCACGAGGAAACAGAGCGAATCAGGAGCAGAGATGCCGGAGAGGCCTGCAAGCACGCTGGGGTCGGGTGATGCAGCAACCAGCGCCTGCCCACCACGTCACGACGCCGGCGTGCACAGCCGAGACGGCTGCGGCCATGAACCGGGCCGGGAGGCCCCGTCGAGCCCTAGTTCTAGGCCGAGGCGAGCTCCATGGCGGCCAGCCTCCAGGCCAAGGTGAGGCGCTCCGCCGACCCTCCAGGCCGCGAGCGCCTCCGCCGAGGCGGCCAAATCGAGGCGCGATGGGAAAATGCCACCGGCGGCGGCCATGTCCCCTGCTCGGACTTCTTTTCTACGACCAAGCGGCGAGCGAGGAGAGAAGGGGCAGCCCCTCTGAATGGATCGGGATCGAGAGAGCCGCGCATCGAGGAGGAGCTTGCGGGGGAGGGGGTTTGATCCCGGACGGAGGCGGGCGGCGCAGAGGAGAGGGAGGAGGGGGAGATCGAGGGGAACTGGATTTTTCAGCGAGGGAGGAGATCGGGAGGACTAACCTGACGCCGTGCAGCTGCTGTGGTTCGCTCTGTTGACGCCGTCATGACGCCGGCAGCATAGATGAACAGAGACGAGGGCTCAGATCCAATCGCCCGTGAAGACGCTGTGATTTGATCTACAATTATATATTCGTGGGTTGTTATGAAGGTATTTAGCGGGAGGCTAATTTTTTGATGGGAACAAAGACACTAATTTGGGACTTTTAGCGGGAGGTTAAAAAATATTGGCGCAAACAATAGTACACCTAAATTAGGTGGTGGGAAAGTAATTTTTTGTTTTAAAAAAGTAATTATTTTTGGAGGAAATTTTCTAGATTGTAAATATATTTCGAGATGGAGGGAATACTAGTATTTATTAGTAAGAAGTTATATCGTGGTGAAAAAAACACCAAATCCGAGAATTGTGAAGGGGTGATTCGACGCCCTCCCCTGTAACGTTCTCGTCGTTGATATTTGTATAGTCGTCGTCATTTAAGAAAGCCAATTAACAAAAGAAAAGGAGTTTCCCTGTTTATATTGTAAAACAACCATCACATACATCGAAGCAACCGATACAAATGGATACCACACACACCCAAAGCAAGATACACGAATGTCGGGCACCGACACACAACCTCAATAACTAGCAAGCACCTATAAGATGTGCAAAAAAGGGATCTGCTTAGAGCCGACGGAGACCACCAGCACGAGGAGCGATCATCTTGGAAGATGTGCGACGGACATGCCGGACCGAGATCTCCAAGACGATGCCTCCAGGAAGGGCACGACCATGAACGTCGCTACCGTCCGATCCGAAGATCAAGTTTTCACCCGAAATAAGATAGAAGGAGTGGGAGGAACACGACGTCCACGGATGCCTTCACCGTCAACCAGTGGACGGACTGAGTAGGTGATGTACCACGCTGCTTCAACCCCTCCGCCGCAACCCCGGTCCGCCAACCACCCGTAGCCAATTAGGAAGGTGTTGTTTCATCAATCTACACTTAGGTTGGATATGTCAAAATTTTGTGCCTTGGTGAACTGTTGGTCAAAGCATCAGAAATTTGGCCAGCTCTAAACTACATGTCACAGAGACATCACGCGCCGCTCACTTTAAAACTATTAGGTTATACTCTTGTCTCAAAACATAAGTACTGAGGGGATGGGTAGATGAGACATTCGATCTATGTCAGTCTCGATCTTTAGATGGGATGATCTCATCATCTTTCATTTTTACCGGACATAATCATCTCTTGGCTAGCGATCTCTCCCGCCGCCTGCGAGGGCGACTCGGGAGGGTCCTCCATGCCACAGTAGGTCCAACATAATCATGTTCCTCTTGTTTTAACGAAAATAATAGAGATTCAACTATGTAAATTATCAACCAAACAAATTTAGTTTTGAGAGTTACTTATTGGCATATCACACATTTGTTAAAATAAATGTATTCAGATAAGGCCAACACCTTGTCTCTTCTTTATGTATTCACTAGCAAACATGCCCGTGCGTTGTAACGGGAGGAAAAAAATCATCCCTCATGCACACATCGACGACATAAATAAATCTCTTAAAATATTTCACGGTGCCTAGTTTCCGCTATCTCTTTATGGCTCTATTGTCGTTACTCCTCAGTGATGCCCAATAATTATTGCATTAGGATGAAAATCGCAAAATACATGTTAGTCCTCAACCTCTTCTGCTTCACATCCCTCCATGAAAGCGAGGAGGAAGAGCGGCGCAAGGCGGAGGAAGAGGAGGAGGCGTACCAGGCACGCCTGTCGGAGGACGGAGAGCTCGGGAATGGAGCGCACGGTCTTGGAAGCTTTCGATGGAGCCGTGACCGGAGTCCACCCAGTCGTCGAGGGCGACCCGATCATCGGAGGCGTAGTTAGTGATCACATGGGTGGTGTAGGACGTTGATACGTGCCGATTGTTGGCCGACATATGCTACCTACACTACTTAAGTAGGCAAAATAATGCAACCAAATTACTATATAAATATCAGTTTAATTTAAAAAATGCAAAAACAATGAGATCATTTGGATTTGTGGTTTAAAAGTTGCAGATAATCAAAGTTTGGTTAATAGAATTACTATCTTCTTTCAAACAAAAAAAGAAGGCCACGTTAATCACATATTTCAGTAATTTTATTTTTTTGCATGGACATATTTCAGTAATATACGCTATCCGACCTTAAAAAAAGTAATATACGGCAGAAGAGGTCACGCGCTGCACCAGACAGCGTGTCTGCCTGTCTGGTCACCCGGGCGATCGTGCAGTGGCGCGACCCACCAGACGGGTCGTCTGATCCCACGCGCGGCTGAACCACAAACCAGAGGAGGGGATCGAAGGAAGGGGGCGACTTCCTTTCTCTCGCCCCTGAACAAAAAAAAAAGATCGAAGCCAGAACAGACAGACAGGGGAGACACCAGATCGAACCAAGAAAAGAGAAAGGGGAGAGATCGGATCGAACGAAGAGGGAGGTGAGAAGAGGGTTTCAGGAGGCTGGCGGCGGCGGCCTCTCCTCCCTGACGGCGCGCTTCACGGCGGGGAAGCTTGAATCCTCGGGGCCCCTTCCTGCCGCCCCTGACCGCCGCTGCTCCTCTCCAACACGCTGCCGATCTTCCCCAAGGATCCTCTTCTGCTTCTCTTCTTAAAAGATCACGCACAAGACCTCAAGCCTTTCACGCAGAAGATCTTTTCTAGTTGTAAATCTCTGAAACTCTGTACTGTTTTGCTTTGATCTGCATATGACCCTGTGAATCGTTGCATGGACATGGGTTAATTGGTGAAAAATTACTGTGAGAATACTTAGTATGCTACCCAGTGATCTTGATTTCCTGTATGAGTAGTTATGAGCGGCTGAATCCTGTTTCACTTGCTAGTGGGGAGAGGGAGCTGGCGACCAAGGAAGAATGGGGAACGACGGGGAGAAATGTCAGGGCGGTGGGATTTTTTTTTATTTTTTTACGTGAAGCGGCTTAACTGAGGAACCGGCTCCCTGTCCATTGATATGGGCCAGAAAATTACCAAAAGTCCAATCAATCCAGCCCAGCCGTTCGTCTGATGCCCAGCGCTCGGCTGAGTTTTTTTACCGGCTAATTAGCAATTGCGTTCTTGAATCGGAAACCAAGCTAGCTGCTAGGTAGGCAACGAATGAATCATATCCAAAATTGAAGTATTTGTAAAGGTGTAGTTAGATTTCAGTTGACTTTGACTAAGTTGAGTGATATTAGCATGTTTATTTTTTTTTAAAATCACCTTTTTATTTGGATTTATGTTTTCTAAATTTTAATACATGAATATATTTGTCATTTTTTCAATTGCGACTCAATTAACTATTTTTATCTCTCTAAAAACAATCCAATATTTTATAATCCCTCTAAAAATACATGAAGACGGAGGAGGATCCCAAAGATAAATATTACTTCTGTACGTTAATATAAAACATGTTTCAGTTTAGTTTACAGAGGGCGTAGTACATAATGTTGTTTAGTTGTTGTTTTTAAAATAATATGTAAAAAATTATAATAAATTTATGTGATCATGATTTTTTTCATGAAGACATATCTGTGGATCGTGTATTACACGTGCGCTTTCATTGTTGGGCATGAGACATATTTCAATGGCTCGGTAAAAAAAAGCCCACTAATAAGATTTAAAATAGATTATTATTATTATTAATTATAATACGTGCGTTGCACGTGCATGCTTACTAGTATATATAAGGACTCCTCTTTTGTACTCCCAAGAGTACATACTCTCATCTCCTAATCGCAAGAGAAGATAAAACAGAACCGATGCATGCAACGACCACACACATGCATGTGTCTGATTGCTCCTAAAATTAAGGGATTCAATACCAGATGGCTAATCCGTCCATGTGCATGCACCGTTGGACAAAAAAAAAAAGAATCCATGCAAGAAGAAGAAAAGGGATATGTACTGTTTTTTGTTGAGTATATAGTACTTTTATCCGAACGAGTGTACTGTCCTTTTTTAGTGAGTATACATTGTTTCTCTTTTGCGTGTACAGTATATACTGATTGGTTTCATAATATGCATATACTGGGTTTTTTTCATTTGGAATGAGTTATTAATTGCTTGTGAACAAAAGAGGTACTACTGGTATTATTGAGTATATACTACTTTTATACAAATGAGCGTGTACTGCCTTTTTTTATAAGCATATACTGCTTTTTTTGGGCGGGGGTAGAGTATATACTGGTTGGTTGGTTTCATAATAGGCATATATACTGGGGTGTTCGCCAAAAACTGAAAGAAGTACACCTCACTTTTTTTCATGGAGTATAAACCATTTTTTCGTGACTGGATATCCACAACTTTTTCCAAACAGAGTATATTCAATATTTTGCGATTGAGTATGTACCACATTTTAGAGATGGAGTATATGTACCCAGAACAAAAGTGATGGAGTATATACCACATTTTAGAGATGGAGTAACTAAAGTATGTGTCGGATTGTTTTTCGTGAAAGAGTATATACCACTTCGGAGTGACCGAGTATATATCACGTTTTTGCCATGTAGTATATACTATTTTTTTTTGCGATGGAGAAAGTATATATCACAATGTGCATACCAGACCGACAATATATACCACATAACATGGATCGGGAGGAAGTATATACACCACTTGCCACTTGGTTTACAAAGGAGTATGTAAAACTACTATAGATAAGACTGATGTACAAATGAGCATGTAATACTAGTATTGTTCACTAAAAAAGGTACTGTATCAAGTTCTAAAAAAAGGTACTGTATAATTAATGAAAAGAGTATACTACATGAAATAGTAGCATGATTATTTAAAATCAAAAAAGTAGTATAGTTGCTTCAAATACTGATATTGTTCCACTGCAGAAATACAAAGACTCAAAATGTAAATATACGCGCACCACATTAGAGCATCATTCTATGATGCGTGATACAAACCATTCTATGATTGCAGTGTGGCGTTATCAGAATTGCCGACGAAGTCCCTTGTGTCTTGTAGCCTTGTAGGTGTAGCCGATCCAGGTGAAAACCTGATCTACTAGGAAGCAACGCCCTGCCAGGCGCCGGCTTGCGCGGCGCGTATAATACGATTCAGATCAGCTGTGTAGGTCAATCATGCTTGAGATATAAAGTAATTAGTCAAACAGGTGCACGCGGTCTCATCATACATGTATGCATGCACATGAATCAGCGAAGGTACCTTAGATCAATGCCGATGGGCGTGCATGTGTGCTCCATCTCTGGCCGCATGATACACAAACATCTTTTCGTCTTCTCGTGATACACGAACGTCAATTGCTAGTAGCAGATTCATCGACGCTGCTACAGATCTCGTCTCCGTCGTCGTTGTTGTTGGCCTCTCCATCAGTGCATCCCGTGTTCTCCGTAAAGCCGTCGTCGACTCGCGCGGACGGCCACATTTGGACTCCTTTAACCTTGGGAAATTTTATTAATCTGAGCGTGTAGGCAGCTTATCCTCCCTATAATTGTGGAACTAACTTTTCAACTAATTAAAGCATAATTAACTATAGAGAATATCGTTGCAATATCCTGCTTCTTTTTGGCAACACTAGAGGATTGTTGCATTATGTTGTACATATTACCATGGATGCTCAATTTGTCGCAATATGTAATAGTTATTGCAACGCAACGAAGATGAGGCAAAAGCCACCCTATTTTACAACCAATACATGCTTTGTTGCAATATGAAGCCATGTTTTTTGCAACAGTATCTATGAGTAGCGCCACAAGGCAGAATTGTTGCAATATATGTCTAAATATAACCACAAAGATTTACTTTGTTGCAATACCTAGCCTTTATTGCAACAAGATGACACATTCACGCACCGGGACGGAACTGTCGCAATAGCACTATCATATTGCAACGGCGATGCAGCTTGTGGCAATACATGGCTTCTATTGCAACAAAATGAGTACTTAGCGCAATGAAACAAAATTGTGGCAATATGTAGATCCTATTACCACAAACTGGAATTTTGTGGTAATATAACATTTTATTGCAACAAAAGATAGTTGTAGCAATAATTTTTGTTGCAATAGACCGGAATCCTTGTAGTGCCCCCTCCTCGTGCATGGCAATCAAACGGGATTCACTAATTAACGGTGGAAATATTGTTGAAAACTTCATTTCCGCAGCTAACCTCCTTAGTTGTTGTCAGTCATGTAAAGCTCCTACTATGGTCCTTAAGATGGGTTTTAAAAAAAGCTTCGGCTCGAGTTCTTGGGACTCCCTTCTCAGCATCCTAGCCCATAAAGGCTTCCTGAACTCTTAGTGTTCTTGGATAAAAAACATGCTTTCCTTTGCCAAAACAGTAGTCCTACTAAATGGTCTCCCTAGATCATGGATCAACTATAAAAATGGCCTTCACCAAGGTGACCCCTATCTCCCTACCTCTTCATCATCGTCGTTGACCTTCTTCACATGATCCTAGACGCCCACGATGTTAAAATCCTCCACCACCCCATCTACCCAGATATCCCCCACACAGTTCTTCAATATGCGGGTGAAACCTTATCATCATGCACGCCTCTACTGACGTTGTCGCTCGCCTTAAAGAATATTTGATAGTTTCGCCTTAGCTACCAGTCTTGCGATCAATTTCCGTAAAACTACCTTCATCCTTCTCCACTCTAACCACGACTCCGCTCATGTGATTTCAAACATCCCCGGCTACTCTGTCTCTTCCTTATGACAAACTTACTTAGGCCTCCTCCACTCTCACCAAAAGTTACCTCCACCCGTCTTCCAGCCCATTATCTCGGAAGTTTTCAGATATCTTGCCTGTTGGCTCCAACGTATCTATAATTTTTGATTGTTCCATGTTGTTATATTATCAATCTTGGATGCTTTATAATCATTTTATAGTCATTTTATATCATTTTGGTACTAACCTATTGACATAATGTCAAGTGCCAGTTGATGTTTTCTGCATGTTTTTTACACCGCAGGAAATCAATACCAAACGGAGTCCAAATGCAACGAAACTTTACAGAGATTTTTTTGGACCAGAAGACACCTAATGGGCCAAGGCTCCATCTGGGGGGTGCTCCGAGGAGAGCACAACCCACCAGGGCACGCCAGGAGGCCCAGGCGCGCCCTGGTGGGTTGTGCCCACCTCGGGTGCCCCGGACCGCCTATTTGCTCTATAAATACCCCCAATAATCCAGAAACCCTAGGGGAGTCAACGAAAATCAATTCCAGCCGTCGCAGGGTTCAGAACCACCAGATCCAATCTAGACACCATCTCGGATGGGGTTCACCACATCCATTGGTGCCTCTCCGATGATGCGTGAGTAGTTCTTTGTAGACCTTCGGGTCCGTAGTTAGTAGCTAGATGACTTCCTCTCTCTCTCGCTGAATTCTCAATACAATGGTCTCCTGGAGATCCATATGATGTAACTCTTTTTGTGGTGTGTTTGTTGGGATCGATGAACTTTGAGTTTATGATCAGATCTATCTTTTTATATCCATGAAAGTATTTGAGTTTCTTTGATTTATTTTATGCATGATTGCTTATAGCCTCATACTTGTTCTCCGATATTTGGGTTTTATTTGGCCAACTTGATATATTTATCTTGCAATGGGAAGAGGTGCTTTGTAGTGGGTTTGATCTTACGGCGCTTGATCCCAGTGACAGAAGGGGAACCGACACGTATGTATCATTGCTACTAAGGATAAAATGATGGGGTCTATCTCTACATAGATAGATATTGTCTACATCATATCATCGTTCTTATTGCATTACTCCATTTCTCCATGAACTTAATACACTAGATGCATGCTGGATAGCGGTCGATGTGTGGAGTAATAGTAGTAGATGCAGGCAGGAGTCGGTCTACTAATCTTGGACATGATCCCTATGTAATGATCATTGCCTGGATATCGTCATGATTATTTGAAGTTCTATCAATTGCCCAACAGTAATTTGTTCGCTCACTGTTTGCTATTTTTCTCGAGAGAAGCCACTAGTGAAACCTACGTGCCCTGGGTCTCTTTCTCATATTATTTGCCTTTGTGATCTATTTTTCTTTGCTTTTATTTTCAGATCTATTAAACTAAAAATACAAAAATACCTTGCTGCGTTTTATTCTTATTTATTTTATTTGGCGTTCGATCTATCAATCTACTACATTTTATCCACGTCCATTTGCCAATTTGTGGCACCGTTACCCGAAAAGGATTGACAACCCCTTTACACGTCAGGTTGCGAGTATTTATTATTTGTGTGTAGGTGTTGTTTACATTGTGTTGCTTGGTTCTCCTACTGGTTCGATAACCTTGGTTTCATATCTGAGGGAAATACCTACCGCCGTTGTTGCTGCATCATCCCTTCCTCTTTGGGAAATACCAACGTAGCTTCAAGCTGCATCATTGGGTATCTAGTTTGTTGTCTGACAGGGGTAGACATACTTTCTTTCCTCCGTCCTTGATTCACTCGCTGTTTATTTTATGTCGTCTTCATACTCACAAAAAAAGTGTTATAAGACATTAACGTGATTCATAGAGCCTTTTCCGAATAGCGGAAGAAACTTGCATTGGTGTCCCGTGCCTCATTGCTTGGAAAAATGTTTGCGAAACTAAGAAAAATGTGGTGATCCAGACATCAAAAACTTTTTTATTTGAAATAATTGCCTACTGATTAAAGTTGATTTTAAACTTCTCTAATCTGCAGACTTTCCTTAGGTTCTTTAGTTTCACCATTACTACTCCCTAGGCATTGCCAACAAAACCTCAAACCCCTCCTTCGTCCTGGGAAACTGTCAACTGCCACCTACCAACCTTACAAATCATTTATTTTGCCTTCACCAACAACTATGAAAGAACATGTGGTGCCCCCATGTTTGATTTTGGTAATCAATGACAATCTATATGGACTAATGGTTGCCTTGAGTTATATTTGAAGGGTTTGTCCATAGGATTTTCTTGAAGTCCATGTGTTGGGTTCAAGGAGTTTATGAGATGACCAAGGTGTTATTCAAGGAATTATCCAAAGATGGTCATGTAGAAGACATGATACAAGGTTGATCAAGACTAAGTTAAAGTGTGAATCTAGTTGATCAACACGCAAAGCGCAGAAGATGTACTGAAAGGGATCAAGTGATCCCATGGTATGGTAAGCATTGTCCATTACGCGTTGTGTATTAACCCATGGTCTACGTGAGAGTTCTTTGTGGGGCTAGGTATGTTTCCATGGACTTGCGTTAAGAGGAAGATCTCATACAACCCATGGAGGATGACATCAAGTGGTGATCGTCATCAAGATTGCGGTGTGCAAGTTCAAATGGAGCATCTCAAAGTGATCATGCTTGAAGCTTTCCATCCATTGTGGTGAAAATGGACTTGTGCAGATGTTCCAAAGAGTGGCTCACTCATAGTGGAGTATGGTGGAGCAATCAACTAGTCTTCACCGAGCCAACACAATCAAGATAGGTGGTCCAACTTGAGGAAGTCAAGACCGTCATCATCCAGCTCAAGTGGAGTATGTGCAAGGCAAAGGTTTTCCCTTGATAGGTTTTCTATTTTATCGGTCTCATGGTGGTAGTTCAGAGACCAGGTTATATGATCGGTTGTCGTACTATCAAGGGGAGCTCTCGAGTCAGTAGCTTGATCGTATCGTTCATAGAGAGCTCAAACCATTGCATCCTTGCATCATCATTCTTGGTTCTTGTTTGGTTCTTCTCCTTGTGACGTTTGGAGCTTATGTTCATCTTCATGACAAGCTCGAGTTCATTGAAAACGGAGTTCACATGCTTCTTCTATGATGTTTTAGATGTTGGGGTTTTTTCCAGTTCTTCCTTCGTAGAGGTTTCACATCTCTATATCATTGGAATTTTTCTACTACCTCTTCTCACTATAACCATAAGCTGTTTGGATAGTACTCGTCGTCATCTATCCAACAAGCTTGAGTTTTCTCAATTCGGTGCTCATTTGCAGAAGTTATGGCAGTTCAGGCTTTCCTGCTTCCATATGTTTTTCTTAGGCTTTTTGTTACACTCTAGCGGTAGTACCGCTTGCGCGGTACTTCCGCGGCTCCGGTCCCGCGGGGCACTTCCGCTTATTCTTAAGCTTCTGGATTCTTTTTCCTCTCAGGGTAGTAGAGCACGGTAGTACCGCTTGGACGGTACTTCTGGCCCTCTACTACCGCGGGAACCTCCGCTTATATTTTAGCTTCTGGATTTGGTTTTCCTCTGCGTGAAAGTAGAGCGGCAGTAGTGGGCGGTAGTACCGCCCCATGCAGTAGTACCGCCTCCTTGTTTTTCTTAGTTGCTCGTTACGGCTGAAAATACCGTGCCAGCGGAAGTACCGCTGCGAGCGGTACTACCGCTTGTGCATGGGTTGTGTGCATAACGGTTGGATTTGGAGAGGCCTATAAAAGGGGGACTTCTTCCCCATTGCATCTAATCCTTTGAGTTCGTGTTCTTCCCCCATTGTTGACCTTCTTAGAGCTTGCTATTTCTCAATCCCTCCAATGATTCTTGCTAGTTCTTGAGGGAAAAGACAGAGGAGATCTAGATCCACATTTCCATCAATCACTTTCTCCTCTTTGTGAGGGGAACCCCTTGGATCTAGATCTTGGAGTTCTTGGTGTTCTCCTTCTTGTTCTTCCTCTCATATTCCTCCATAGCTTTCGTTGCTTTGGTGGGATTTGAGAGTGAGGGACTAGGGCACTCCATGTGCCCTTGCCATTGTTTTGGTGCATCAATTTGAGTTCTTCACTGTGATATGTGGAGGTGAACGTTGAGAAGCTTATTACTCTTGGGTGCTTGGTACCCTAGAGCTTGTTCCTCTTGGATTCTTGGGCGCCCTAGACGGTTGTGGTGCCTCGAAGCTCAATCATTGTGGTGTAAAGCTCCGAGCAATCGCCGAGGTCTCCAATTAGGTTGTGGAAATCGCCCTGAGCAATTTTTACGGGTTCCGGTGACCGCCCCAAGGGTTGCCAAAGTGTACGGGTTTGGCGACCGCCCCAAGGGTTGCCGTTTGTATGGGTTCGGTGACCGCTCTCAAGGGTCCCTTAGTGGAATCACGACATCTTGCATTGTGCGAGGGCATGAGGAGATTACGGTGGCCCTAGTGGCTTCTTGGGGAGCATTGTGCCTCCACACCGCTCCATACGGAGATTATCATCCGTAAGGGTGTGAACTTTGGGATACATCGTCGTCTCTGCGTGCCTCGGTTATCTCTTACCCGAGCCCTTTACTTATGCACTTTTACTTATGCAAGATAAATAGATTAAGTTGGCCAGACAAAACCCAAATATCAGAGAAGAAATACGAGTCTATTAAGATATCATGCATAAAAGAGATCAAAGAAACTCAAATACTTTCATGGATATAAAAAGATAGATCTAATCATAAACTCAAAGTTCATCGATCCCAACAAACACACTGCAAAAGAGTTACATCATATGGATCTCCAAGAGACCATTATATTGAGAATCAAGAGAGAGAGATGAAGCCATCTAGCTACTAACTACGGACCCGAAGGTCTACAAAGAACTACTCATGCACCATCGGAGAGGCACCAATGGAAGTGGTGAACCCCATCCGAGATGGTGTCTAGATTGGATCTGGTGGTTCTGGACTCTATAGCGGCTGGATGAATATTTCATCGACTTCCCTAGGGTTTTGGGAATATTTGGGTATTTATAGAGCAAAGAGGCGGTCCCGGGGGCACCCGAGGTGGGCACAAGGAGGCCCAGGTGTGCCCTGGTGGGTTGTCCCCTCCTCGGGACCCCCCAGGTGCAACCAGGGCCCAATATCTTCCTTCTGGTCCATAAAAAATCTCCGTAAAGTTTCATGGCATTTGGACTCCGTTTGATATTGATTTTCTGCGATGTAAAAAACATGGAAAACAGCAACTAGCACTTGGCACTATGTCAATAGGTTAGTACCAAAAAATGATATAAAATGACTATAAAATGATTATAAAATATCCAAGATTGATAATAAAACATCATGAAACAATAAAAAATTATAGATACGTTAGACGTATCAGCATCCCCAAGCTTAACTCCTACTCGTCCTTGAGTAGGTAAGTGATAAAAAATAGAATTTTTGATGTGGAGTGCCGTTTAACATGTCATATCATGACTTTTATGTGATTCAAAGCAATAGTCTAGTTTTGACATAATAATTTAGATACTCAAGCATATCAACAAGCAACCATGTCTTTCAAAATATCAATGCTAAAATAAGCTATCCCTAGCCCATCATGCTCAAACATTGATCCATTCATGAAACACACTCGAATATTAGCTACACCCAATACTTAAGTACGATCATATTGCCTCCTAGTTGGTGCTTTTATAAGAGAAGATGGAGACTCAAAATAAAAATTGCATAATGTAAAAGAAAGGCCCTTCGCAGAGGGAAGTATGGATTTGTAGAGGTGCCAAAGCTCAAAGTGAAAAACTTAGAGATAAAAACATTTTGAGAGGTGTATCCATCCCACCAACGAAAACGATTTAGAGTTCCCAATACTTTCCATGCATAGATATATCATAGGCGATTCCCAAATAGAAAATAAAGTTCATTATTTTTTCCACCATAACTTTCACTTTCCATGGCTAACTATATCCACGGGTGCCCTCCATACCAACACTTTCCAAGGAATTTATTATTTGACAACATAAAGTAAATTCATTTGTTTTTTGCATTTCGGGACTGGGCATCCCTAATACCTTTGCCTTACTCTCATGCAATGACAAGTGAATAAACACTCATCTTGAGAATAACACATCTAGCATGGAAAATATTAGCCACCCCTCACCGCTCCGTGAGCGAAACAAACACACAAAAGAGAAGTTTATTTTGAAAATTAGAGATGGCACATGCAAATTTGCTTAGAACGACAAAAGAATACTGCATATAGGTAGATATAGTGGACTCATGTGGCAAAACTGGTTTAAAGGATTTTGTGCACAAGTAGTGATCATACTTAGTGCAAAATGAAGGCTAGCAAAAGATTGGGAAGCGGCCAACCAAGAGACGAATAATCCCATAAAAAAGCATTAAGCATAATTAACACCAAATAATACACCACAAGTAGGATATAATTTCACTGCATGATTATTGACTTTCGTGCACGCATAGGGAATCACAAACCTTAACGCCGATATTCCTACTAAAGCATAATTACTCATCAAGATGACTCACATATCACATCATCATATCTCAAAACTATTACTAAGAATCAAGTTTATTTTGTCCAATGATCTTCATGACATTTTTCTTTTTTTATCCTTCTTGGATATCTATCACTTTGGGACTAATTTTCATGTGTTGCTTGATACGTCTCCAACGTATCTATAATTTTTGATTGCTCCATGCTATATTATCTACTGTTTTGGACTATATTGGACTTTATTTTCCACTTTTATATTATTTTTGGGACTAACCTATTAACCGGAGGCCCAGCCTAGAATTGCTGTTTTTTTGCCTATTTCAGTGTTTCGGAGAAACAGAATATCAAACGGAGTCCAAACGGAATAAAATCTTCGGGAACGTGATTTTCTCACCGAACGTGATCCAGGAGACTTGGACCCTACTCCAAGGAGTCAAAGAGGAGGTCACGAGGGTGGGGGGCGCGCCCCCCTAGGGCGCGCCCCTGCCTCGTGGGCCCCTCGGTGCTCCACCGACGTACTCCTTCCTCCTATATATACCTACGTACCCCCAAACGATCAGAATAGGAGCCAAAAACCTAATTCCACCGCCGCAACTTTCTGTATCCACGAGATCCCATCTTGGGGCCTGTTCCGGAGCTCCGCCGGAAGAGGGCCGTCATCACGGAGGGCTTCTACATCATCCTAGCCCCTCTGATGAAGTGTGAGTAGTTTAACTCAGACCTTCGGGTCCATAGTTAGTAGCTAGATGGCTTCTTCTCTCTCTTTGAATCTCAATACAAAGTTCTCCCCCTCTCTTATGGAGATCTATTCGATGTAATCTTCTTTTTGCGGTGTGTTTGCTGAGACCGATGAATTGTGGGTTTATGATCAAGTCTATCTATGAATAATATTTGAATCTTCTCTGAATTCTTTTATGTATGATTGGTTATCTTTGCAAGTCTCTTTGAATTATCCGTTTGGTTTGACCAACTAGATTGGTAGTTCTTGCCATGGGAGAAGTGCTTAGCTTTGGGTTCGATCTTGCGGTGTCCTTTCCCAGTGACAGAAGGGGCAACAAGGCACGTATTGTATCGTTGCCATCGAGGATAACAAGATGGGGTTTATTTCATATTGCATGAATTTATCTCTCTACATTATGTCATCTTGCTTAAGGCGTTACTCTGTTTTAACTTAATACTCTAGATGCATGCTGGATAGCGGTCGATGAGTGGAGTAATAGTAGTAGATGCAGAATCGTTTCGGTCTACTTGTCATGGACGTGATGCCTATATACATGATCATGCCTAGATATTCTCATAACTATGCTCAATTCTGTCAATTGCTCAACAGTAATTTGTTCACCCACCGTAGAATACTTATGCTCTTGAGAGAAGCCACTAGTGAAACCTATGGCCCCCGGGTCTATTCTCATCATATCAATCTCCATCACTTTAATCTTTCTTTGCTTTTTTACTTTGCCTTTACTTTTACTTTGCATCTTTATACCAAAAATATTATATCTATCAGATTTCACTCTCGTAAGTGACCGTGAAGGGATTGACAACCCCTAATCGCGTTGGTTGCGAGTAGCTATCGTTTTGTGCAGGTACGAGGGACTTGAGCGTGGCCTCCTACTGGATCGATACCTTGGTTCTCAAAAACTAAGGGAAATACTTACGCTACTCTGCTGCATCATCCCTTCCTCTTCGGGGTAAACCAACGCAAGCTCAAGACGTAGCATTGCTTTTCATAAGCTCAAACAAATATAAGTGAAGATCATGAGCATAATATTTCTTTCTCTCAAAATAATTTAAGTGAAGCAAGAGAGAATTTCTTCAAAATTTTACTCACTCTCAAATAAATCTAAGTGAAGCAAGAGAGCATTTCTTCAAAAATACTAAGCACACCGTGCTCAAAAAGATATAAGTGAAGCACTAGAGCAAGTCCTAGCTCATAAAAGATTTAGGTGAAGCATAGAGAGGAATTCTAACAAGTCATGATATAATTTTAGCTCTCTCAAATAGGTGTGTCCAGCAAGGATTGATGACTTAAAACACAAAATAAAACATGCAAAGACACATCATACAAGAGGCTCCAAGTAAAACACATATCATGTGACGAATAAAAATATAGTCTCGAGTAAAATACCAATAGTTGTTGGAAGAAAGCGGTGATGCCACTCGGGGGCATCCCCAAGCTTAGTTGGTTGCTCATTCTTGGATAATAGCTTGGGATGCTGGGGCATCCCCAAGCTTAGGCTCTTACATCCTTCCTTCATCCATCGTAAGATAACCCAAAACTTGAAAACTTCAATCACACAAAACTCAACAAAACCTTCGCGAGATCTGTTAGTATAAGAATAATAAACCACTACTATAAGTGTTGTATCAAACCAATTCATATTTTGTTTTTGTATTATATCTACTATATTCCAACCTTTTTATGGCAAAAACTAATCAAAGAAAACCACAGAGCCATCAAAATAAGCACACAACACAAAGAAAACAGAATCTATCAAAACAGAACAGTCTATAGCAATCTGACTATTTCGAATACTTCTATAACTCAAAAAACTCTGAAAAATTAGGACGACATGAAAAATTTGTATATTGATCTACTTCAATTGGAACGGCTATTTTATTGCTCTCTGGTAGAAAATTAAAATTAATTTCGTGAGCATAAAAGTTTCTGTTTTTTTTCAGCAAGATCAAACAACTATTGCCCAAGAAGATCCTAAAGGCTTTACTGGGCACAAACACTAATTCAAACATAAGAAACACAACCATAACAGTAGCATAATTGTGCTAACACTCAAAAACAGGGAGCAAAAAGCAAAAATAAATTGGACAAGATCTATAGTTTTACACACTTAGCTAGGCATAAAGCAAGGATCTAAGTATTATCATATTTGGTTCAAGATCCATAAGTGAAGGAAATATGCCCTAGAGGCAATAATAAAGTTGTTATTTATATTTACTTATATCATGATAAATGTTTATTATTCATGCTAGAATTGTATTAACCGGAAACTTAATACATGTGTGAATACATAGACAAACAGAGTGTCACTAGTTTGCCTCTACTTGACTAGCTCGTTGAATCAATGATGGTTATGTTTCCTAACCATAGACATGAGTTGTCATTTGATTAACATGATCACATCATTAGAGAATGATGTGATTGACTTGACCCATCCGTTAGCTTAGCACGATGATCATTTAGTTTGTTGCTATTGCTTTCCCCATAACTATACATGTTCCTATGACTATGAGATCATGCAACTCCCGAATACCGGAGGAACACTTTGTGTGCTACCAAACGTCACAACGTAACTGGGTGATTATAAAGGTGCTCTACAGGTGTCTCCGATGGTGTTTGTTGAGTTGGATGGATCAAGATTAGGATTTGTCACTCCGATTGTCGGAGAGGTATCTCTGGGCCCTCTCGGTAATATACATCACAATAAGCCTTGCAAGCAATGTAGCTAATGAGTTAGTTATGGGATGTAGCATTACGGAACGAGTAGAGAGACTTGCCGGTAACGAGATTGAACTAGGTATTGAGATACCGACGATCGAATCTCGGGCAAGTAACATACCGATGACAAAGGGAACAATGTATACCGTTATGCGGTTTGACCGATAAAGATCTTCATAGAATATGTAGGAGCCAATATGAGCATCCAGGTTCCGCTATTGGTTATTGACCAAAGATATGTCTCAGTCATGTCTACATAGTTCTCGCACCCGTAGGGCCAGCACGCTTAACGTTCGGTGATGATCGATATTACGAGTTTATATGTTTTGATGTACCGAAGGTAGTTCGGAGTCCAGGATTTGATCACGGACATGACGAGGAGTCTTGAAATGGCCGAGACATAAAGATCGATATATTGGAAGCCTATGTTTGGACATCGGAATGGTTCCGAATGAGTTCGGGCATTTTTCGGAGTACCAGGAGGTTACCGGAACCCCCGGGGAGTATAAGGGCCTTATTGGGCCTTAGTGGAAAAGAGGAGAGGGAAGGAAGAGGTGGGAGGCGCGCCCCCTAGCCCAATCTGAATTGGGAGGGGGTCGGCCCCCCTTTCCTTTCTCCTCTCCCCCCTTCCTTCTCTCCTACTCCTACTACATGGAAGGGGGGAATCCTACTCTCGGTGGGAGTAGGACTCCCCTAGGACGCGCCATAGAGTGGGCCAGCCCCTCCCCTCCTCCACTCCTTTATATACGAGGGAGGGGGCACCCCATAGACACACAAGTTGATCATTGATCTTTTAGCCGTGTGCGGTGCCCCCCTCCACCATAATCCACCTCGGTAATATCGTAGCGGTGCTTAGGATATTCCGGTAGCAACATCATCACCGTCATCACGCTGTCGTGCTGACGAAACTCTCCCTCGAATCTCTACTGGATCGTGAGTTCGCGGGGCGTAATCAAGCTGAACGTGTGTAGATCGCGGAGGTGCCGTATCTTTGGTACTAGATCGGTCGGTCGTGAAGACGTACGACTACATCAACCGTGTTGTCATAACGCTTCTGCTTACGGTCTATGAGGGTACGTAGACGATACTCTCCCCTCTCGTTGCTATGCATCACCATGATCTTGTGTGTGCGTAGGAATTTTTTGAAATTACTGCGTTCCCCAACAATAAAATGCCCTCATGATTGATTCATAGGGTGGCTTAATTCTAGTTCTAGGAAAGTGTTCCATACCCTTCCTCAAAGGAAATTGGAACTTAATATTGCCTTCTTTGATATCAATCACGGCACTGATAGTGCGTAAAAACGGTCTACTAAGAATAATTGGACAAGACGGATTGCAATCAATATCAAGGACAATAAAATCTATGGGCACATAATTTCTATTTGCAAGAATAAGAACATCATTAATTCTTCACATAGGCTTTTTAATAGCAGAATCCACCAAGTGCAAATTCAAAGGACATGATTCAATATCTGTAAGACCAAGCACATCACATAAAGATTTCGGAATTGTAGAAACACTAGCACCCAAGTCACACAAAGCAAAATACTCATAATTTTAATCTTGACTTTGATAGTAGGTTCCCATTTATCATGCAATTTTCTAGGAATTTAAACTTCTAATTCCAACTTTTCTTCTAAAGCTTTCATCATAGCATCAACAATATGTATAGTAAAAGCTTTATTTTGTTCATAAGCATGGGGTGAATTTATCATGGATCGTGATAACCCACAAGTATAGGGGATCAATTGTAGCCTCTTTCGATAAGTAAGAGTGTCGAACCCAACGAGGAGCTAAAGGTAGAAAAAATATTCCCTCAAGTTCTATCGACCACCGATACAACTCTACGCACGCTTAACGCTCCCTTTACCTAGAACAAGTATGAAACTAGAAGTACTTTGTAGGTGTTTTTGGATAGGTTTGCAAGATAATAAAGAGTGCATAAATAAAAGCTAGGGGCTTTTTAGATAAAGACACAACTAAGTTAGTTTTAGTAGAGAGCTTTTTGTCACGAGAAAGTTATTTGTCCCTAGGCAATCGATAACTAGACCGGTAATCATTATTGCAATTTTATTTGAGGGAGAGGCATAAGCTACATACTTTCTCCTCTTGGATCATATGCACTTATGATTGGAACTCTAGCAAGCATCCGCAACTACTAAAGATCATTAAGGTAAAACCCAACCATAACATTATAAGGCATCAAGTCCTCTTTATTCCCATACACAAACAACCTACTTACTTGGGTCTGTGTTTCTATCACTCACGCCACCCACCATAAGCAAATCATGAACATATTGCAAACCTTACAACGGGGATCCTTCACGCTTGCATGACACAGAGAGCACCATAGGACAACACCAATAATAAAACATGCAACTCAAACCAATCACGATCATCAATTAACCCATAGGACAAAACGGATCTACTCAAACATCTTAGGATAGCTATACATCATTGGGAAATAATATATAGCGTTGAGCACCATGTTTAAGTAGATATTACAGCGGGTAAAAGAGGGGTTACACCACTGCATAGAGGGGGGAAGAGTTGGTGATGATGGCGGTGAAGTTGTTGGTGTAGATTGCGGTGACGATGATGACCCCGACGGCGTTCCGGCGCCACCGGGAGAGAGGGGGAGAGAGCCCCCCTTCTTCTTCTTCCTTGACCTTCCCCCTAGATGGGAGAAGGGTTTCCCCTCTGGTCCTTGGTCTCCATGGTATGGGAGGGGCGAGAGCCCCTCTGAGATTGGATCTGTCTCTCTGTCTCTCTCTGTTTTTGTGTTTCAGATTCTGGCCTTTCACCATTTCTTAAATTCCTGGAGATCCGTAACTCCAATTGGGCTGAATTTTGGACACGATTTTTATCTGGATATTAGCTTTCTTGCGGCGAAAGAAGGGCACCAACCGCCTTATGGGGTGGCCACGAGGGCCCAGGGTGTGCCTGACCCCTTGGGGCGCGCCCCCTGCCTCGTGTGGCCCCCTCGGGCATCATCTCGCGTTGATTCTTCTTCCCAAAAATCACATATATTCCAAAAAAACTCCGTTAGTTTTTATCCCGTTTGGACTCCATTTGATATGGATTTTCTGCAAAACAAAAAACATGCAACAAACAAGAACTAGCACTGGGCACTGGATCAATATGTTAGTCCCAAAAATAGTATAAAAAGTTGCCAAAAGTATATGAAAGTTGTAGAATATTGGCATGGAACAATCAAAAATTATAGATACGACGGAGACGTATCAGCATCCCCAAGCTTAATTCATGCTCGTCCTCGAGTAGGTAAATGATAAAAAAAATAATTTTTGATGTGGAATGCTACCAAGCATAATCTTGATCATGTAATATAATCATGACATGAATATTAAGACACGAGTGATTCAAAGCAATAGTCTATCATTTGACATTAAGGCAATAATACTTCAAGCATACTAATAAATCAATCATGTATTTTCAAAATAACATGGCCAAAGAAAGTTATCCCTACAAAATCATATGGTCTGGCTATGCTCCATCTTCACCACACAAAGCATTCAAATCATGGACAACCCCGATGACAAGCCAAGCAATTGTTTCATACTTTTGATGTTCTCAAACCTTTTCAACTTTCACGCAATACATGAGCGTGAGCCATGGATATAGCACTATAGGTGGAATAGAATATGATGATGGAGGTTGTGAGGAGAAGACAAAAAGGGAGAAAGTCTCACATCGATGCGGCTAATCAACGGGCTATGGAGATGCCCATCAATTGATGTCAATGCGAGGAGTAGGGATTGCCATGCAACTGATGCACTAGAGCTATAAGTGTATGAAAGCTCAAACTGAAACTAAGTGGGTGTGCATCCAACTTGCTTGCTCATGAAGACCTAGGGCATTTGAGTAAGCCCATCGTTGGAATGTAGAAGCCAAGTTCTATAATGAAAATTAACACTAGTTATGAAAGTGATAACTCAAGAGACTCTCTATATGAAGAACATGGTGCTACTCTGAAGCACAAGTGTGGTAAAAGGATAGCAACATTGTCCCTTCTCTCTTTTTTTCTTTTTTTCCTTTCCCTTTTTTTCTTTTTTTTTTAGGCTTGTTTGGCCTCTATCTCTTTTTTTGGGGGCTTCTCTGGCCACTTTTATTTTGATCATGGGACAATGTTCTAATAATGATGGTCATCACACTTTTATTTACTTACAACTCAATACTAGAACAAAGATATGACTCTATATGAATGCCTCTGGCGGTGTACCGGGATGTGCAATGATCTAGTGTAGTAATGAAATCAAAAAATGGACAAACCATGAAAACATCATGCTAGCTATCTTACGATCATGCAAAGCAATAAGACAATGAATGCTCAAGTCATGTATATGATGATGATGGAAGTTGCATGGCAATATATCTCGGAATGGCTATGGAAATGCCATGATAGGTAGGTATGGTGGCTGTTTTGAGGAAGATATAAGGAGGCTTATGTGTGATAGAGCGTATCATATCACGGGGTTTGGATGCACTGGCGAAATTTGCACCAACTCTCGAGGTGAGAAAGGGCAATGCACGGTACCGAAGAGGCTAGCAATGATGGAAGGGTGAGAGTGCGTATAATCCATGGACTCAACATTAGTCATAAAGAACTCACATACTTATTGCAAAAATCTATTAGCCATCGAAACAAAGTACTACACGCATGCTCCTAGGGGGATAGATTGGTAGGAAAAGACCATCGCTCGTCTCCGACCGCCACTCATAAGGAAGACAATCAATAAATAACTCATGCTCCAACTTCGTTACATAACGGTTCACCATACGTGCATGCTACGGGAATCACAAACCTCAACACAAGTATTTCTACAATCCGCAACTACCCACTAGCATGACTCTAATATCACCATCTTTATATCGCAAAACTATTGCAAGGAGTCAAACATATCATATTCAGTGATCTACAAGTTTTATGTAGGATTTTATGACTAACCATGTGAATGACCAGTTCCTGTCATCTCTCTAAATAGATATAAGTGAAGCAAGAGAGTTTAATTCTTTCTACAAAAGATATGCCCACGCTCTAACAAATATAAGTGAAGCAAAAGAGCATTCTACAAATGGTGGTTTTCTATGTGAAGAGAAACAGGCAATCCAAACTTCAAAAGATATAAGTGAAGCACATGAAGCATTCTATAAAGCCATACTCAAAAGATATAAGTGAAGCACATGAAGCATTCTATAAAGCCATACTCAAAAGATATAAGTGAAGTGCAATGAGCATTCTATAAATCAACCAAGGACTATCTCATACCAGCATGGTACATCGAAGAAAAGTGAAAACTAAATGCAAAAGACGCTCCAAGATTTACGCATATCATGTGACTAGCTCCAAGTAAAATTACCGATGATTGTTAGAAGAAAGAGGGGATGCCTTCTGGGGCATCCCCAAGCTTGGTTACTTGGGAGTCCTTGAATATTTCCTTGGGGTGCCTCGGGCATCCCCAATCTTAGGCTCTTGCCACTCCTTATTCCTTCATCCATCGTGATCTCTCCCAAAACTTGAAAACATCAATTACACAAAACTTAACAGAAAGTTCGGTAAGATCCGTTAGTATAATAAAGCAAATCACTACTCTAAGTACTGATGCAAAACAATTCATATTTTGTTTTTGCATTGTAGCTACTGTAATATAACTTTTCCATGGCTTAATCCACTGATAGAAATTAATAGTTTCATCAAAACAAGTAAACTATGCATCAAAAACAGAATCTGTCTTAAACAGGACAGTCTGTAGTAATCTGAACATTCACCATACTTCTATTACTCAAAAAATTCTGAAAAATAGGAAAAATAAACAATTTTTATAGAAAGACAATGAAAAAAGTTTCAGAACCGTTTGACTTTCCAGTAAAAAATGTAAAATCGCGCACTACAGCCAAAGTTTCCGTTCTGCACCGCACAAACCAACAAGCAATGTAAACATCCTAAAGGCAAATCTTGGCACATTATTTTTATAATACAATATAATTGTACAGGGGGATAATTATTTTTGTTGAAAAGTTTCTGTAATCAAGATTCACAAAGTTTCCGTGAGCATGAACAAAGTTCAAGGAGCTCCCCCACTTCAACAATGCTTGTCTCTCTCACTTTCACTTTCCTTTTTGAAATTTTTTGGGTTCCCCTCTTTATTTTTTTGTTTTTAAACTATATAAAAGCACTCAACAGAAATAAATGACTCTCTAAAACTTCAGGGTTGTCTCCCAGGCAGCACTTTCTTTAAAGGCATTAAGCTAGGCATAATGTGCTCAAGTAATGGATCCACCCGGATCCCAAGGTATATCAAAGCCAATTTTAATTAACAATGATTTGTGATTTAGTAGTGAGCACAAAGTAAACATAAATAATGCAACAACGAAGTCTAACTCTCTTCCTATGCATCGGCATGTCATAAAAGAACAATGAATGCACACATAGTAAAGGCCAATGCATAGTATAAACAGTTTCTTGCAATTTTATCATATTGGAAACATGGAGAGGCAGAGAAGTAGTTCCTCTCTCATAATAATTGCAAGTAGGAGCAACAAGCACATGCATATTATATCTGTCAAAATCATCATGTGTAGTAGTGAAACGCAACCCATTAATATAATCCTTAATAAGGGCAAACTTCTCCGATATAGTGTAGTCGGGAGAATTCAAATAGATAATAGGACTATCATGCGTGGGTGCAATAGCAACATTTTCATGTTTAACATAGGAACTATAGCAAGTTCATCTCCATAAGCATAATTCATATTGGCATCTTGGCCACAAGCATAGCAAGCATCATCAAAAAGGGATATTTCAAAAGAATGAACGGGGTCATAATAATCATCATAGCAATCATCCTTCGGTAAGCACGAAGGGAAATTAAACAATGTATGAGTTGAAGAGTTACTCTCATTAGAAGGTGGGCACGGGTAGCTAATCCGATCTTGCTCAATTTGTTCTTCACTCTCCTCATCATCTTTTTCATCCAATGAGCCCCAAGTTTCATCAATTCCTTCTTCCATAGACTCCTGCAAAATATTAGTCTCTTCTTGGACAGTGGAGGAGTCCTCAATATATGGTTTAACATAGGCATTAGAAGCATAATTATCATAACAATATTTAAGTATGGCATTTCATTTGTTGCTTTGCATGAACATTTAGATATTGGAAATCGAACTCCCTGAATTAGGAATTTCATAGACAGAGAAGGATGGGCAAAAAGAGAGACTGACTAACTACCCGGATCAATGCTGATTGACGACTGAATAAATAGCCGGAAGCAACAACTGCACAAGAGAGAAAGAGCGAATCCAACTAAGGAAATGCAGTACCTGTTCTGTCGGAGCTAATCATGTAAAGCTAGCGTAGCGCCAAATTTTTAGATTTGTAAAGAGTAGCATCATACTTTCCAATCAAAGAAGCAATTTCATAAGCACCCTTAAAAGCAACAAATTCTTCAATTTGTTGAACATCATAGTAATTATAAACACCCTTAGCATACGAAGATACGATTCCATTATCACTAAACTCACATTGGTAGGGAAGGTGTTTCTTAGGGTCTTCAGAACAACAAGTAAAATCATATTTTCACATAAATTCCAAGCATAGCATTGCAAACGATGAATTTAATCCAGTAAAAGTTTCCCTTTTTGAGATAAGCGGTGTCGCACATAACAAGCATGCTCATCTAAAGATTTTCCCTCAACTAAGCTAGTTGGGTTTCAGCACGAGCACATAGGGATCAAAGATGATCCAAGTAAAAAGCTTCAGGAGTGTGATAGATTTTGAGTGGTTCTTCAAACATTGGTGTAGTAGTTACAACTATTTTTTTGGCATTTTGCGTTTCCTACCCATAACTAAAGATAGAAAACAAGAGCACAAAATATAAACTACTTAGTGATAAAGCAAACAAGCACACACGAGAATATTCACCCCACGCTATAACTCCCCAGCAACAGCGCCAGAAAAAGGTCTTGATAACCCACAAGTATAGGGGATCAATTGTAGCCTCTTTAGATAAGTAAGAGTGTCAAATCCAACGAGGAGCTAAAGGTAGAACAAATATTCCCTCAAGTTCTATCGACCACCGATACAACTCTACGCACGCTTAATGTTCGCTTTACCTAGAACAAGTATGAAACTAGAAGTACTTTGTAGGTGTTTTTGGATAGGTTTGCAAGATAATAAAGAGTGCATAAATAAAAGCTAGGGGCTGTTTAGACAAAGACACAACTAAGTTAGTTTTAGTAGAGAGCTTTTTGTCACGAGGAAGTTATTTGTCCCTAGGCAATCGATAACTAGACCGGTAATCATTATTGCAATTTTATTTGAGGGAGAGGCATAAGCTAACATAATTTCTCTTCTTGGATCAGATGCACTTATGATTGGAACTCTAGCAAGCATCCGCAATTACTAAAGATCATTAAGGTAAAACCCAACCACAACATTATAAGGCATCAAGTCCTCTTTATTCCCATACGCAAACAACCTACTTGGGTCTGTGTTTCTATCACTCACGCCACCCACCATAAGCAAATCATGAACATATTGAAAACCCTACAGCGGCGATCCCTCACGCTTGCGCAACACGGAGAGCACCATAGGACAACACCAATAATAAAACATGCAACTCAAACCAATCACAATCATCAATTAACCCATAGGACAAAACGGATCTACTCAAACATCATAGGATAGCCATACATCATTGGGAAATAATATATAGCGTTGAGTGATGTCTACTACACAACCTTCCTCTTGTAGACATTGTTCGGCCTCCAAGTGCAGAGGTTTGTAGGACAGTAGCAAATTTCCCTCAAGTGGATGACCTAAGGTTTATCAATCCGTAGGAGGCGTAGGATGAAGATGGTCTCTCTCAAGCAACCCTGCAACAAAATAACAAAGAGTCTCTTGTGTCCCCAACACACCCAATACAATGGTAAATTGTATAGGTGCACTAGTTCGGCGAAGAGATGGTGATACAAGTGCAATATGGATAGAAGATAATAGTTTTTGTAATCTGAAAATATAAAAACAGCAAGGTAACTAATGATAAAAGTGAGCTTAAACGGTATTGCAATGCGTTGAAACAAGGCCTAGGGTTCATACTTTCACTAGTGCAAGTTCTCTCAACAATAATAGCATAATTGGATCACATAACTATCCCTCAACATGCAACAAAGAGTCACTCCAAAGTCACTAATAGCGGAGAACCAACAAAGAGATTATGGTAGGGTACGAAACCACCTCAAAGTTATTCTTTCCAATCAATCCGTTGGGCTATTCCTATAAGTGTCACAAACAGCCCTAGAGTTCGTACTAGAATAACACCTTAAGACACAAATCAACCAAAACCCTAATGTCACCTAGATACTCCAATGTCACCTCAAGTATCCGTGAGTATGATTATACGATATGCATCACACAATCTCAGATTCATCTATTCAACCAACACATAGAACCTCGAAGAGTGCCCCAAAGTTTCTACCGAAGAATCACGACGAAAACGTGTGCCAACTCCTATGCATAGGTTCATGGGTGAAATCCGCAAGTTGATCACCAAAACATACATCAAGTGCATCACGTGATATCCCATTGTCACCACAGATACGCATGGCAAGACATACATCAAGTGTCCTCAAATCTTTAAAGACTCAATCCGATAAGATAACTTCAAAGGGGAAACTCAATCCATTACAAGAGAGTAGACACTACTAGGGAAAACCTTATACACAGAAAATTAGCAGTAGTGCCGGCTAAAAACGCACGTTGGTGCTAATTAGCAGCAGTGCGGTATTTTAAACCGCGCTACAGATACAGTTATAGCAGTAGCGCACCAGAGTACAAAAGTGCTACTACTAAAATTCCCACGGCTTAGCCGATAGGCTACAAATAGTAGTAGCGATCTACGTAGAACCGCGCTACCGCTACTTGTTTTGTAGCAGCGCGTTTACGAACAAAGGCGCTACTGCTAACAAAAATAAAATTAAATGGAAAGCAAATAAAAAAGAGAAGGAATAGCAGTAGCGCTTGTTAAGAAACGCGCTATAGCTACCGTAGCAGCAGCGAACTTCCTGGAACGCGCTACTGCTACTTTTAACTTAACCGCACGGTTCGTTCTTCCCCCACGGCCACTTCCCCCAAATCCTACTCCTCCGCTGTCGTCGCCCTGCATCGCCGTCGGCCGCCGCGCGCGACCCATCGCTCTCCGCACACCCTCGACCCCGCCCCCGATCGCACGACCTCGACGCCGCCCCCGACCCCGACCTCGACGCCCCCTACATCGCCACCCTCCGCCGTGCGCCCGCTGCCCCGACCCCGACCTTGACGCCGCGTGCCCCTCTCCCTAACTCCACCGGCGCCAGAGGTGAGCACGCCCTCCTCCTCCTCCTCCTCCTCCCCTACCTCTGCCTAGCTAGGGTTCTTAGGGTTAAATTTAAGAGTTCATCTAATTAGTTAGGGTTCATCAAATTAGATGCTAATTATTGCAGTAGTTGTTAAATATAATTAGTTTTAGAGTTCATCGAATTAGTTAGGGTTAAATTTTAGAGTTCATCAAATTAGTTAGGGTTAAATTTTAGAGTTCATCAAATTAGTTAGGGTTCATTAAATTTTAGAGTTCATCAAATTAGTTAGGGTTAAATTTTTAGAGTTCATCAAATTAGTTAGGGTTCATTAAATTTTAGAGTTCATCACTTAGGGTTAAATTTTAGAGTTCATCTAACTAGTTTTTTTTTACTATTTTTAGTAAGTGTTTAATAGAATTAGTAAGAAAATTAATATAACTAGTTGAACTAGTTTATTTTTAGTAAAAACTAGTTTATTTTTATTCATAGTAAGTGCTTAATTGAACTAGTTGAATTAATACAACTATTTTATTTTTAGTACAAAAATTAATAGAACTAGTTTACTTTTTTAGTTAAAGCAATTATTCCCGCATCGACGTCGACGATGCCTATCCCGCATCCTCGTCGTCGAGTCGGCGGAGGACACCTGCGTCACTAGATGGGTCATGTCCGGGACTGGGCTCCGCCGGGGTGGTACTGGGAGGCGCTACCTACCGGGGGGCGTAGGTTGGTGAGGAGTCAGCCCGTCGTTGACCCGAACCTTCTTTGGTGGTGGTCGCGTGGGCCAGTGACGGTCCAGAGGCTTGTGGACCCCGCGGAGGTGGTACGTCACCGTGTCAGTGAGGAGGACGCGCACGTCCGTCGCTACTTGTTTGCGTTGGAGCACAGGTTCTCCAATACCTGACAGGTTCTCCAGGGATCTCACTGGAGCTATGATCCTGTGATGGTTCCTTCTCTGTGGGTGTCCACCGCCCGCGCCGATACCCGTCGTGCGCTAGGGTTTTAGTTGTATTAGTGATGTTATATGTATGATACTATTCGGGATGTATTAGTGATAATATTCGATGATGTACGGACGCATGAGATGATTTACTTTTGCTTATTGAATGCATGCTAATTTGAATACTTACTTATTTTACGATTTGGTTTTGCTTATTGAATGCTCATGTCAATATGAGTCCTATAAGATATTTTGAAGTGTATATCTTGTGTTGCTCAAATAGGATATGTGCTTGCCCAAGTGGCCGGTCATGTTTGCAGGTTACACCTCCGAGTGGCCTATGTTTTGCTGGAGTGTTGATTCATTTCCGTTCCGGCAAATTTCAGGCGCTCGATATGTCCTATTTTAGCAAAGGTCATGCCGGATTTTTCCGTGAATTTTGGCATGACTTGTGCCAGAATATGTAGGAAATATCGAGTGTCCTGGATTTGTGTGTTGAGTATCCTGGTAGTTGTCTTAGATCGATTTTCAATTAATGTTTCAACTATGAACATAGGAAATGTCTGACGACGAAAATGATTTTGGTATTTGCAAGTACTACGAAGACGAGCGCGGCCTGTGCGAAAGAATCTTCCTAGATGATGATAGGCGCTTCAGCATCAAGCTGGACGAGAACTTCGAAGTGGACATAGTAAGTCACAACGACAAGTCTTTTTTCGTAACTAAGCATAACATCTCCTTCATTTGCTTCAACTTATAATTTAATTTTTTTACTATTCTACTAGCGTATCCCCTGCCATGCAAGAGTTTTTGTCTTGGATAAGATAGGTTTCAGTCGTACTATGGAGGTAAAGAAAGTTTACTTGAAGACCGAGCATGGTTATATTTTCCACGCAAAATTATACAACGAAGACGACTACACCTATTTTGGATGCAAAACTTGGCGAGCACTATGCAAGACTTATGCATTTGAGCCTGATATGGTTATCACCTTTGATATTCGTCCGGAAGATGATATTGAAGGTAATACCGACATCTGGGTCAATGTGCAGACGCCTCCAGTTATACCATTATGTGAGTTTCTTAACCATATTTATGTCTTTGATATTGTTTATTCAAAAATAGTTGACAACTAATTTCTATTGTCAGCTTATTTCCGTTCAAGCAAACATGACCAGCGCTTGGTAGACAGGACCTACTACTGTCCCGGGGCTGAACTAAACTGCGAGGAGCTAAGTCATTATGTTTCATGGCTTCAGGATCTTGATACTGTCAAGACAAATTTTCGGTCCTGCACTTAGAAATGTTAGTACTGAAAACGTGCGACCAATAGTGTTTGTACTGAACTACGGTCACATCTATTTAGGAAAGATGGTAAGATTTTTTACTATTTGTCCTCAGTTCATCTTTTGCATACATTATTTTTAAGCTAAACTTCATTGCTAAGTATGTTACTATACGATGTTCTTCAACAGGGACTCCCGATGAATGTTGTGCCTGATTGGATCGAGACTAAAGGTACCATGAATATTGTTAGCTTACGGCCAAGATATCCTACAATGCACTTTAGTGCATTCAGGATTTCTAATAGCGAGGAATGCTTAATAGTGAAAGACTGGAGCAAAATTGTGAATGATCGTAGAGAAGTACTAGGGGGCAACAATCAAAAGCGCAGCCCACGATTAGGAGACAGGTTCATCTGCATGCTCCAACTTGATGAAGGAGGAGTGCTATACATGTTTTATGTTATTTTACCTGAGAGAGAGCAGCAGGAGTGATTAGCTAGCTAGAAATGAGTTTGAAGATGATGATGTGCTACACTATGACTATGATGATTAAATAGCTAGTGTTCGTGGTAATGACTATGATGATTATTATTAGCTAGTGTTGGTGGTGATTAGATAGCTATCGCAGCTAGTGTTGGTGGTGATTAGCTAGCTAGAATGAGTTTGAAGATGATGATGTGCTACACTATGACTATGGTGATTAAATAAATACTGTTGGTGGTAATGACTATGATGATGATTAAATAGCTTGTGCTGGCGGATTAGATTCAAGTGGAGGCAACATGTGGTGCACATCGAAAGTACTACTAGTCCAAACTAGATCAAGTTTGTATTAGCAGTATACTTTTGACATGCACCACATATTGCCTCCACTTGAACCTAATCCACCTTCATTTGACACATTGTTATGGACATAATGATATAAACCTCATAATTGGTATGGTACCAAAATTTGTATAACGTCGTATAAATACACTAAAAATGAAAAAAGAGTACTAGTAGCGATGGATAAGAAACACGCTACAACTAGCTAGATTAGCAGCAGCGTGGGACAGAACAAGCGCTGCCGCTATGTGTCTTAGCAGTAGCACCTGTCGCATGCGCTACTACTAAGTAATAGCGGTAGTGCCTTATTGGTTTTCCCGGGTTGCTTTCCTTCCAAAAATAGTGGGATTTAAACCCGCGCTACTACTAGGGTTTTCCCTAGTAGTGAGAGAGGAGAAGAAACATCATAGGATCCAAATATAATAGCAAAGCTCGCGAGACATCAAGATCGTATCACCTCAAGAACACGAGAGAGAGAGAGAGAGAGAGAGATCAAAGACATAGCTACTGGTACATACCCTCAGCCCCGAGGAAGAACTACTCCCTCCTCGTCATGGAGAGCACCGGGATGATGAAGATGGTCACCGGAGAGGGATTCCCCCCTCCGGCAGGGTGCCAGAACGGGTCTAGATTGGTTTTCGGTGGCTACGGAGGCTTCCGGCAGTGGAACTCCTGATCTATTGTGCTCCTCGATCGTTTTAGGGTATATGGAGATATATAGGCGGAAGAAGTACGCCAAGGGATCCACGAGGGGCCCACGAGGGTGGAGGGCGCGCCCAGGGGGGTGGGCGCGCCCCCTGCCTCGTGGCTTCCTTGTTGCTTCCCTTACGTGGACTCCAAGTCTCCCGGGTTGCTTTCCTTCCAAAAATAAGTTCCGTGAAGTTTCAGGTCAATTGGACTCCGTTTTATTTTCCTTTTCTTCGAAACCCTAAAATAGGCAAAAAACAGAAACTGGCACTGGGCTCTGGGTTAATAGGTTAGTCCCGAAAATAATATAGAAGTGTTTAATAAAGCCCATAAATATCCAAAACAGATAATATAATAGCATGGAACAATAAAAAATTATAGATACGTTGGAGACGTATCATTGAGCACCATGTTTAAGTAGAGATTATAGTGGGTAAAAGAGGGGTTACACCGCTGCATAGAGGGGGGAGGAGTTGGTGTTGATGGCGGTGAAGTTGTTGGTGTAGATTGCGGTGACGATGATGGCCCTGGCGGCGTTCCGGCGCCACCGGGAGAGAGGGGAGAGAGCCCCCTTCTTCTTCTTCTTCCTTGACCTTCCCCCTAGGTGGGAGAAGGGTTTCCCCTCTGGTCCTTGTGTCTCCATGGCGTGGGAGGGGCAAGAGCCCCTCCGAGATTGGATTTGTCTCTCTCTGTTTCTGTGTGTCAGATTCTGGCCTTTCACCGTTTCTTAAATTCCCGGAGATCCGTAACTCCGATTGGGCTGAATTTTGGACATGATTTTTGTCCGGATATTAGCTCTCTCGCAGCGAAAGAAGGGCACCAACCGCCTTACGGGGTGGCCACGAGGGCCTAGGGCGCGCCTGACCCCCTTGGGCGCGCCCCCTGCCTCGTGGCCCCCTCGGGCATCGTCTTACATTGATTCTTCTTCCCAAAAATCACATATATTCCAAAAAAATCTCCGTCAGTTTTTATCCTGTTTGGACTCCGTTTGATATGGATCTTCTGCGAAACAAAAAACATGCAACAAACAGGAACTGGCACTGGGCAGTGGATCAATATGTAGTCCCAAAAATAGTATAAAAAGTTGCCAAAAGTATATGAAAGTTGTAGGATATTGGCATGGAACAATCAAAAAATATAGATATGACGGAGACGTATCAGATTGCAACAAATAAATACAATTAATCAAAGAGCAACTATCATAATTAAAGTCTTTGTAATCCAAAAGAGTGGGTACATCACTAGCTAAAGTTTTGACCTCTTCAAACCCACTTTCATCAATTTTTTCAATAAGTTTTTCACCCTTCGAAATATTGGGACGCCTTCTACTTAAAGTTGACTCTTCTCTAGTCCCTTTTCATCAATATTAACTTTACTAAACAAGGAATCAATAGAAGAAACACCAATCATTTTAAGATCTTCATCACTTTTATCTTCTAACGAGATTGGTTTAGCAACCATTTGATTTACTAAGGTAGCTTGTTGATACGTCTCCAACGTCTCTATAATTTTTGATTGCTCCATGCTATATTATCTACTGTTTTGGACTATATTGGGCTTTATTTTCCACTTTTATATTATTTTTGGGACTAACCTATTAACCGGAGACCCAGCCCAGAATTGCTGTTTTTTTGCCTATTTCAGTGTTTCGAAGAAACGGAATATCAAACGGAGTCCAAACGGAATGAAACCTTCGGGAACGTGATTTTCTCACCGAACATGATCCAGGAGACTTGGACCCTATGCCAAGGCATCAGAGAGGCAGTCACGAGGGTGGGGGGCGCCCCCCTAGGGCGCGCCCCCTGCCTCGTGGGCCCCTCGGAGCTCCACCGACGTACTCCTTCCTCCTATATATACCTACGTACCTCAAACGATCAGAAGAGGAGCCAAAAACCTAATTCCACCGCCGCAACTTTCTGTATCCATGAGATCCCATCTTGGGGCCTGTTCCGGAGCTCCGTCGGAGAGGGCCGTCATCACGGAGGGCTTCTACATCATCATAGCCTCTCCGATGAAGTGTGAGTAGTTTACCTCAGACCTTCGGGTCCATAGTTAGTAGCTAGATGGCTTCTTCTCTCTTTTTGGATCTCAATACAAAGTTCTCCCCCTCTCTTGTGGAGATCTATTCGATGTAATCTTCTTTTTGCGGTGTGTTTGTTGAGACCGATGAATTGTGGGTTTATGATCAAGTCTATCTATGAATAATATTTGAATCTTCTCTAAATTCTTTGATGTATGATTGGTTATTTTGCAAGTCTCTTCGAATTATCCGTTTGGTTTGGCCAACTAGATTGGTAGTTCTTGCCATGGGAGAAGTGCTTAGCTTTGGGTTCGATCTTGCGGTGTCCTTTCCCAGTGACAGAAGGGGCAGCAAGGCACGTATTGCATCGTTGCCATCAAGGATAACAAGATGGGGTTTATTTCATATTGCATGAATTTATCTCTCTACATCATGTCATCTTGCTTAAGGCGTTACTCTGTTTTTAACTTAATACTATAGATGCATGCTGGATAGCGGTTGATGAGTGGAGTAATAGTAGTAGATGCAGAATCGTTTCAGTCTACTTGTCACGGACGTGATGCCTATATACATGATCATGCCTAGATATTCTCATAACTATGCTCAATTCTGTCAATTGCTCAACAGTAATTTGTTCACCCACCGTAGAATACTTATGCTCTTGAGAGAAGCCACTAGTGAAACCTATGCCCCCCGGGTCTATTCTCACCATATCAATCTCCATCACTTTAATCTTGTTTTGCTTTTTTTACTTTGCCTTTTACTTTTTACTTTGCATCTTTATACCAAAAATACCAAAAATATTATATCTATCAGATCTCACTCTCGTAAGTGACCGTGAAGGGATTGACAACCCCTAATCGCGTTGGTTGCGAGTAGCTATCGTTTTGTGCAGGTACGAGGGACTTGAGCGTGGCCTCCTACTGGATTGATACCTTGGTTCTCAAAAACTGAGGGAAATACTTACGCTACTCTGCTGCATCATCCCTTCCTCTTCGGGGAAATCCAACGCAAGCTCAAGAGGTAGCAAGAAGGATTTCTGGCGCCGTTGCCGGGGAGTCTATGCGAAAAGTCAACATACCAAGTAGCCATCACAATCCCTATCTCTCGCATTAAATTATTTGCCATTTGCCTCTCGTTTTCCTCTCCCCCATTTCACCCTTGCCGTTTTATTCACTCTCTCTCTCTCTACCCTCCCTCTCCTTTCTGCTTGCCTTTTTTGTTTGCTCGTGTGTTGGATTGCTTGTTTGTCGCGATGGCTCAAGATACTACCAAATTGTGTGACTTCACCAATACCAATAATAATGATTTTCTTAGCACTCCGATTGCTCCTCTTGCCAATACCGAATCTTGTGAAATCAATACTGCTTTGTTGAATATTGTTATGAAAGATCAATTCGCCGGCCTTCCTAGCGAAGATGCCGCTACTCATCTGAATAGCTTCATTGATTTATGTGATATGCAAAAGAAAAAAGATGTCGATAATGATGTCGTTAAATTGAAGCTATTTCCTTTTTCGCTTAGAGATCGTGCTAAAGCTTGGTTTTCGTCTTTGCCTAAAAATAGTATTGATTCTTGGAACAAGTGCAAAGATGCTTTTATCTCTAAGTATTTCCCTCCCGCTAAGATCATCTCTCTTAGAAACGATATTATGAATTTTAAGCAACTTGATCATGAACATGTTGCACAAGCTTGGGAGAGAATGAAATTAATGATACGTAATTGCCCTACTCATGGTTTGAATTTGTGGATGATTATACAAAATTTTTATGCCGGATTGAATTTTGCTTCTAGAAATCTTTTAGATTCAGCCGTGGGAGGCACTTTTATGGAAATCACTTTAGGAGATGCTACTAAACTCCTAGATAATATTATGGTTAATTATTCTCAATGGCATACTGAAAGATCTTCTAATAAAAAAGTGCATGCGATAGAAGAAATCAATGTTTTGAGTGGAAAGATGGATGAACTTATGAAATTATTTGCTACTAAGAGTGTTTCTTCTGATCCTAATGATATGCCTTTGTCTACTTTGATTGAGAATAACAATGAATCTATGGATGTGAATTTTGTTGGTAGGAATAATTTTGGTAACAACGCCTATGAGGGAATTTTAATCCTAGGCCATATCCTAGTAATCCTTCTAATAATTATGGGAATTCCTACAACAACTCTTATGGAAATTATAATAAGATGCCATCTGAATTTGAGAATAGTGTTAAAGAGTTTATGAATTCACAAAAGAATTTTAATGCTTTGCTTGAAGAGAAATTGATTAAAGTTGATGATTTGGCTAGGAACGTTGATATAATTTCTCTTGAGGTTGATTCTTTAAAGCTTAGATCTATTCCTCCTAAGCATGATATCAATGAGTCTCTCAAAGCCATGAGAATTTCCATTGATGAGTGCAAGGAAAGAACCGCTAGGATGCGTGCTTCCAAAGATGCCTTTATTAAAGCGTGTTCTTCCAATTCCTATGAAAATCAAGATGAAGATCTAAAAGTTATTGATGTGTCCCCTATTAAATCTTTGTTTTGCAATATGAATCTTGATGAAACTGAATATGATCTTCCTTTACCTAGAAGGCATTCTAAAAATTTGGAGTATTTAGATCTTTATGATGAAATTGATGAAAGTGGGATTGAAAGAAATAAAAATCTAGATGTTGCTAAACCCACTATATTGGACTTCAAGGAATTTAATTATGAAAGTTGCTCTTTAATTGATTGTATTTCCTTTTTGCAATCCGTGCTAAATTCTCCACATGCTTATAGTCAACATAAAGCCTTCACCGAACATATTGTTGATGCCTTGATGCAATCTTATGAAGAAAAACTTGAGTTGAAAGTTTCTATCCCTAGAAAACTCTATGATGAGTGGGAACCAACTATTAAAATTAAAATTAAAGATCATGAGTCTTATGCTTTGTGTGATTTGGGTGCTAGTGTCTCTACTATTCCCAAGACTTTGTGTGATTTGCTAGATTTCCGTAATTTTGATGATTGCTCTCTAAACTTGCATCTTGCGGATTCTACTATTAAGAAACCTATGGGAAGGATTAATGATGTTCTTATTGTTGCAAATAGGAATTATGTGCCCATAGATTTCATTGTTCTTGATATAGATTGCAATCCTTCTTGCCCTATTACTCTTGGTAGACCTTTCCTTAGAACGGTTGGTGCGATTATTGATATGAAGGAAGGGAATATTAGATTTCAATTTCCATTAAAAAAGGGCATGGAACACTTTCCTAGAAAGAAAATAAAATTTCCATATGAAACTATCATGAGAGCCACTTATGGATTGCCTACCAAAGATGGCAATACCTAGATCTATTCTTGCTTGTTATGCCTAGCTAGGGGCGTTAAACGATAGCGCTTGTTGGGAGGCAACCCAATTTTATTTTTATTCCTTGATTTTTGCTCCTGTTTAGTAATAAATAAATAAATTATCTAGCCTCTGTTTTGGTTGTGTTTTTGTGTTTAATTAGTGTTTGTGCCAAGTAGAACCGTTGGGAAGACTTGGGGAAAGTCTTGTTGAACTTGCTGTAAAAAACAGAAACTTTAGCGCTCACGAGAACTGCTGTAATTTTTATTTGAAGAGTGATATTTAGTTAATTCTTTTGCAGATGATTAATAGATAAATTCCTCACGTCCAGAAATTTATTTTAGAATTTTTGGGGTTCCAGATCTTGCACTAGCTACAGATTACTACAGACTGTTCTGTTTTTGACAGATTCTGTTTTTCGTGTGTTGTTTGCTTATTTTGATGAATCTATGGCTAGTAAAATAGTTTATAATCCATAGAGAAGTTGGAATACAGTAGGTTTAACACCAATATAAATAAAGAATGATTTCATTACAGTTCCTTGAAGTGGTCTTTTGTTTTCTTTCGCTAACGGAACTCACGAGTTTTCTACTTTAAGTTTTGTGTTGTGAAGTTTTCAAGTTTTGGGTGAATTCTTGTGATGGATTATGGAACAAGGAGTGGCAAGAGCCTAAACTTGGGGATGCCCATGGCACCCCCAAGATAATCCAAGGACACCAAAAAGTCAAAGCTTGGGGATGCCCCAGAAGGCATCCCCTCTTTCGTCCACTTCCATTGGTAATTTACTTGGAGCTATATTTTTATTCACCAACATGATATGTGTTTTGCTTGGAGCGTCTTGTATTCGTGTATTTGTGTTTTAGTATGTGAGGGAGTCCTGGATTAGGGGGTGTTCGGATAGCCGGACTATACCATCAGCCGGACTCCTGGACTATGAAGATACAAGATTGAAGACTTCGTCCCGTGTCCGGGAGGGACTTTCCTTGGCGTGGAAGGCAAGCTTGGCGATACGGATATATAGATCTCCTACCATTGTAACCGACTCTATGTAACCCTAACGCTATCCGGTGTCTATATAAACCGGAGGGTTTTAGTCCGTAGGACAACGTACACATCAACAATCATACCATAGGCTAGCTTCTAGGGTTTAGCCTCTTCGATCTCGTGTTAGATCTACTCTTGTACTACCCATATCATCAATATTAATCAAGCAGGACGTAGGGTTTTACCTCCATCGAGAGGGCCCGAACCTGGGTAAAACTTCGTGTCCCTTGTCTCCTGTTACCATCCGGCCTAGACGCACAGTTCGGGACCCCCTACCCGAGATCCGCCGGTTTTGACACCGACATTGGTGCTTTCATTGAGAGTTCCTCTGTGTCGTCGCCGTCAGGCTTGATGGCTCCTACGATCATCGATAGCGACGCAGTCTAGGGTGAGACCTTCCTCCCCGGACAGATCTTCGTCTTCGGCGGCTTCGCACTGCGGGCCAATTCACTTGGCCGTCTGGAGCAGATCGAAAGCTATGCCTCTGGCCGTCAGGTCAGATTTGGAAGTTTAAACTACACGGCTGACATCCGCGGGGACTTGATCTTCGACGGATTCGAGCCACTGCCGAGCGCGCCGCACTGTCCCGACGAGCATGATCTAGCTCTGCCGCTGAACAGTGCCCTGGAGGCCGCACCCGCATCGGCTTTGACCCTTAATTCAGAGCCAACCGCGCCGGTCGAGGATGGGTGGTTGGACGCCGCCTCGGGGACTGTCATCCCAACGACGATTGAGCCGAACACTAGCCCCGCACTCCGCGAGACTCGTGACTCCAAGGAGCCGGACTCCTCTCCGGACCCGAACCCTCCGCGCCCCCGCCGATCGAATCCGATTGGGCGCCGATCATGGAGTTTACTACCGCGAACATCTTCCAGCACTCGCCTTTCGGCGATATTCTGAAGACACTAAAGTCTCTCTCTTTATCAGGAGAGCCCTGGCCGAACCACGGTCAGCAAGGTGGGGGTACGGACGATGAAGAAATTCAAAGCCCACCCACCACCCACTTTGTAGCCACTGTCGACGATTTAACCGACATGCTCGACCTCGACTCCGAAGACATCGACGGTATGGACGCCGATGAAGGAGACGACGAAGAACCAGCGCCTATTGGGCCCTGGAACGCCACCTCGTCATATGACGTATACATGGTGGACGCACCAAAAGATAACGACGAGGAGCGGAAGGACGCACCGAAGGCTTGTTCCCTCGAAAAGCAGTCAAAGCGGCGACGCAAGCGCCGCCTCAAATCCCGCCTCGACAGAAATAGCGATCACACAGACCCAGCGCTGGAGCAGGGCGAACCGCTGCCGGATAATGGCAATCCGGATAATCAAACCAAACAAAAAAATTCTATCAAGGATAATGATCCGGACGACATAACGCCGGACAGGTACCCGAAGTAGCAGACTGCCCGTAAAAGGCTTGTTGCCACCACGAGGAGTCTGAAAAAACAGAAGCAAAGGCTCAAGGCCGCGCAAGACACACTCCAATTCAGATGGAGTAAAATACTCAAGACAGCAGCAAAGTACGGCGACCATCGCCCCTACAAGAGCTACCCAAAGCAGAAGCTGCTACCTGAATTCGATGAGGAGGCCTCAGACCCCCCACAACCAAATATCAAAGCAGCCACATGGTCGGATAGACGACCCCCCTACCAACACAGAGCGGCATACAACACCGTTCACCATACAGCACGCAACCAATGCGAGGGCTCGCACCCAAAGGACGGTGCAACAAGATCCATCTATGGACCACGCAAGCGCGCCCCAGCATACAATGCAACACAATAGACATCCGAACAACGTGGTACACCCAGCTACAGGGGTGCCGCACACCCCCTATGTTTCACCGATGAGGTGCTGGACCACGAATTTCCAGAGGGATTCAAGCCTGTAAACATAGAGGCATACGACGGAACAACATACCCTGGGGTCTGGATTGAGGACTACATCCTTCATATCCATATGGCTCGAGGAGATGATCTCCACGCCATCAAGTACCTACCCCTCAAGCTCAAAGGGCCAGCTCGTCACTGGACCAAAGGCCTCCCCGAAAGCTCCATTGGAAGTTGGGAAGAGCTCGAATATGCCTTTCGGGCAAATTTTCAAGGGACTTATGTCCGACCTCCGGATGCGGACGATTTGAGTCATATAACTCAACAGCCCGGAGAGTCAGCCTGAAAGCTTTGGAACATGTTTCTTACTAAAAAGAACCAGATTGTCGACTGTCCGGACGCCGAAGCCTTAGCAGCTTTCAAGCATAGCTTCCGTGACGAATGGCTCGCCAGACACCTCGGCCAAAATAAGCCGAGAATGATGGCCGCATTAACAAACCTCATGACCCGCTTTTGCGCGGGGGAGGACAGCTGGCTAGCCAGATGCAGCACGAGCGACCCCAGTACATCTGAAGTTAGAGATGGAAACGGGAAATCACGGCGCAACAGCAATAACAAACGCCGGAATAAAGAAGACAGCACGAAGGGCACGACAGTAAATGCTGGATTCAAAAGCTCTCGGCCAGGCCAAAAGCCGCCCCCTAAAGGCACCAGGGACGAATTGTCCAGCCTCAAAAAAATTCTGGACCAAGTATGTCAGATTCATAGTACCCCTGGTAAACCTGCTAATCATACCCACAGAGAATGTTGGGTCTTCAAGCAGTCCGGCAAGCTCAACGCCGTACACAAGGGGGAGGATACACCAAGTGAAGACGAGGACGAGCCCCCCAAGCAAGACACGGGGGAACAAAAGCAATTTCCACCAGAAGTCAAAACAGTAAACGTGTTACGCGTAATCAAGGGAAAAAACAATGCGGCACTCCCAGGAAAGTATGCCCAAGTGCCTATCACTATGAAGTCCTGCCACTGGTCATCTCGACCGATCACTTTTGACCATCGCGATTACTCAGCAAGTATCCGACACGCAGGATGGGCTGCCCTGGTATTAGACCCAGTAATTGGCGGATATCACTTCACAAGGGTCTTGATGGACGGCGGCAGTAGCCTAAACCTAATATATCAGGATACAATCCGCGGGATGGGGCTAGACCCAACACAAATTCGCCATAGCAATACTACCTTTAAAGGAGTAACGCCAGGCCCAGGGGCTCGTTGTATGGGCTCCCTTCTACTACAAGTTACATTCGGCTCCCCCGATAACTTCCGTCGCGAGCATTTAACTTTCCACATTGCTCCATTCCAAAGTGGCTATCAAGCACTGCTCGGACGCGAAGCTTTCGCTCGCTTTAATGCAATACCACACTACACCTCCCTCACACTCAAGATGCCCGGTCCACGTGGCATCATTACAGTGCACGGAAATATCAAGCGATCTCTGCGCGCCGAAGAGAGTGAGGCTGCCTTGGCCGCCACACACTAAAGGCGCCCGGACAAACAAAAGCATCCAATAGGTCATCAAGACTTCAGATACAACTAATCAAGTCCGGCGCCACTATTTATACGGAAATAAGTGGTCACACCCCTATTTGTCAATACAAGGGGCTCAACGTGCGCAGACAAGTGGCAATTTCTTATCATCTTGAATTATACATGGTTTCTTTAAAAACTATCCTTTTGCACGACAAATTTTTCACTTAACTTCCTCTCTTTTACAGACGATCATCGTGCTACACCCATCCAGGATACGGCACAACGGAGACACATGCGCAGACGTGCAGCAGGGACCCGCTCCAAGGATTCTTTTTAGATTAAGACCCTGCGTAAACCTTTTTTACTATCTCTTGTTGATACATATCCACCGTTGAGAAGGATGCTGACGTCTTGGCATGTGGCCACGCCAGAACAATGCACGTACCTGGACACTCGGGGCTTCTTACAAAGGCCACTATTTAGGCCCGGTTTATACCACAAAGACCGAATACCTTAGGGAGTGTTCGGCGTCGCGAGTTTGGCCCTATATGCATCAGCTTCGAATCATTGTCTTTGGTCAAATGTTGGGTTTGCCCGGATCCTGTGTTTTGGTGCCTTACGTTCCGCCTTGCCGGCTAAGGTAGCACCGGGAGAACTACTGCGATTGTGCCCTGGTTCATCCGGACGAGCACCTCAGTAGAGAAAGCCGAAAACTGACTGTCATGATATAGCGTGAGACTGGTCAACCACTCGATGACTCGTGGGAATGTTAGAATTCCTCCGCCTTAACGAAGGGCCGTTTCCCGGCCAGGCATGTACGCACCCCGAGATCGGGAGAGTGCGGAGCCACCAGGGGCTATCTAGTAGCCCCACTGTCAAACTCCTATGGCTAAGTGAAAGTGCTAAAGCATTATAGTCCGGTTGCCTCGCTCGCTCCGCTATCACCTCCTTAATAGGACCAAGACGTTGGGTTAAGTGTGAATGCGTGTTTTTGCGAGCACCTCTGCATTATATGCGTGAGGGTTGAAGCCGACGGCTGCAATCTTTCAGGTTATACACATGTATACATAAACGGCCGCCCAGGAGGCATCATATTACTTTCAGGTAAAAGTATAAAAATAGCCTTATAAAAATTTATAAAAGCATTTCGCTTACAATGCGATTACATATCACTCAAACATAATATTTTTTGAGCACTGGGTCTCTATCAAACGGGCACCCTCAAGAACTTCTTCAAAGTAGTGCTCGGTAGCCTTTCGACCTATAGCCGAATCCCGCGCTGCGACATTGGTAGCATCCATCTCCGCCCAATATGCCTTAACACAGGCAAAGGCCATCCGTGCGCCCTCTATGCACGCTGACCTCCTCATCGCATTAATGCGCGGCACCACATCAAGGACCTGCTGCACCAAGCTGAAATAGCTATTCGGTTTTGACCTTCCCGGCCATAGCTGATCCACAACAGACCTCATAGACAGTCCGGACAACCTATTTAGTTCGGCCCATTCGGCTAATTGGTCAGTCAATGAAAGTGGACGCTCGGGAGAATGGAATTGTCTCCAAAAAAGCTGGTCTACTCCATGGTCCGTCCGACCCTGGAAGTACTTGGCCGCATCGGCAGCGCTCGCCGCCAAATCCATATACACATCCTCCGAACTCCACAACCGATCCAGAGGGGCATACCGTGGATCTCCGAATTTCCTCCGCAACATAAAGGATTTCCCAGCTACAATATCCCCGGCTTCCCGCAGCTCCTCCTTCTTTGCCCTCATAGCAGAGCGGAGATCCTTTTTCGTCGCAGCAGCCTTCTCAAGGTCTGATGCCCTCGCTTGGTTTTCCTTTTCAAGAACCCGGCAACGGTCGGCGGCGGCTTTTAATTCTATAGCCATCTTGGCCATCTTGTCTCGGGTCTCGCCATGCACGGTCTTCTCGGCTTGCAACTCTTCGGCCGCCTTCACAGCAGCCGCATTACCCAACCTCGCTTGTTCCTTGGCTCGGGCAAGTTCTGCCCGCAAGGCTTCAACAGTGGCAGCTCCATCTGCAGTCACAACATATTAAAGATACTGGCATCATGCTGCTCTTCCTATGTGGTATTTACCAGATAGTCACACTTACCCTGTGCCTCGTCAAGCCTTTTGTTAACAAGCTCGATGTCGGCGTCTGCCGCATCCAACTTCCGCTCTAAATGGGCAAACTCGCTAGTCCGGCTAGCCACCGGAGTTTCCATCACCTGCACATAGAGGCAGTATGCTTATTTCCTGGGAATATGATCCTCTGTTCGTCGTCGTTTCCGACGACAACCATAGTCTCAGGGGCTACTATCTACACAGGGCACACCTAGCAGGTGCAGGATTATCATACATTCTTTTACGTACCTCAAAGCCTGTCAGTAGACTCATAAAAGCTTCATGCAATCCGCTTTCGGCGGACGATATTCTCTCCATCACCGTATTCATTATCACATGGTGTTCATCTGAGATGGCCGCTCGCCCCACCAACTCCCTCAGAACATCCGATCGCGCACTAGACGGTGCCAGACTCTTTTTTCTACTCTCTTCGGGAGCCGGACACTGGGAGCTTCGGGGGTCAATGGGATTATTTTCTGGCCTCACCGGACTCGGAGAGGCCCTCCGCGATGACACTTCAGGGTCGCCCGCTTCTGGAGCGGAGGAATCCGGAGGAGGCGTTTCGCTCTCCATCATCTCTGGAAGAAGATCCCCCGAAGATGAGCTCATTTGGGAGGGGCTAAGGCCCGAACTGCAAAAATATATGCGGTGGTTATTTCCTCAGAAGAAAAAGATGGCTTATCTGTACTATTAAAAGTATTTCGGGTCACTTACGACTCGAGGGAGAATTGATCCCCCCCGCGGACTTTGTGCGGCAACAGCGCCCCCCAAGGTAGGACCCTCTGTGGGAGACTTCTTCTCCCGTTTGGAAGCTTCGGCTTCCGAATCTCCAGGCGCAGCCCTTTTCCTCTTCTGGTCGCCTTCCCTCATGGAGACGTTTGCTCCCTCGGCTAGAATGGGCAGCGTTGGAGGCCCGCGTCTGTCCGCATTATCCTCCACAGTATCTTCCTTCAAGGGCTCCAGGCAAGGTGCGGTCAGGAGCATCTTTTCCAATACCGGATTTTCCAAACCCTCAGGGAGGGGGGCTGAACACCGAATCAACTTCGCCTTTGTTAACCAGTCCTGGTCAAAAAGCGAACTCTCAGAAATAACTTCGTAACGAAGTAGAGAGAGTATGTTCGGTCGGAAGATGCCTTACCTGTTCGGCGGTGCGGTTACTACTCAGGCCCACGTCCTCGGTGATTTCCGGACACTCCACCTGAGGTCCGAAGAATGACTTGTACATCTCCTCATGCGTCAGGCCGAGAAAATTCTGAACGGCACGTGGTCCCTCGGGATTGAACTCCCACAGGCGAAGAGGCCGGCGTTTGCAAGGCTGGACTTGATGAACCAGCATAACCTGTGTTACCGCAACCAAACTGAAATCTCCATTGAAGAGACCTCGAATGCAGCCTTGCAGTATAGGTACGTCCTTGACTGGACCCCAGCTCAGACCTCCGCTGATCCATGACATCAGCTGTTGGGGAGGGCCCGAGCGGAAAGCAGGGGGGCCACCCACCTGGCACTTCTAGGAGCCGTGATGTAGAACCACTCCTGTTGCCACAATTCAGACACCTCTGGGATGGAACCTTTGGGCCACGGAGCTCTCGTCATCTTGCGTATTGAGGCACCTCCACACGCTGCATGTTGCCCCTCGACCATCTTCGGCTTCACTTCAAAGATCTTGAGCCATAGGCCAAAGTGAGGGGTAACCCGGAGGAAGGCCTCGCACAGGACAATAAATGTCGTGATGTGAAGAAAGGAGTCCGGAGCTAGATCATGAAAATCTAGCCCGTAGTAGAACATCAAACCCCTGACGAAAGGATCCAGGGGAAGGCCTAGGCCTCGGAGGAAGTGGGAAACAAACACGACATTCTCGTTGGGTTCGGGGGTGGGGATGGCCCGCCCTCGGGGAGGCAGCCGATGCAAAATCTCGGCGGTCAAATATCTGGCCTCCCTCAACTTCTTGATGTCTTCTTCCGTGATGGAGGAAGGCATCCATCAGCCTTGAAGGCTAGATCGGACATGACTGGAGGTTCAGGGCACCTGACCTAAACTTCGGGCGTTTGAGCTTAAGGTGGGGTAAGGATTCGATTGAGCACGGGAGGGAAAGATAAAAGCCTTGTCCCCTTTATAAAGAGGGTGAATATCAAGCGTCCTCTCCATGTCCGTTTGGACTTGCCTATAATCTAGGAGTCCTAGAAGCGGTTGGTTTACCCACGCCTGTATTGATGAGAATCCCGGGATAAGGGGACACGATCTCTGCTTTAACAAGACGTGCCAAAGAAACCGCCTCGCATAACGCGCTGAGGTGGGATAATGAAGCGACTCAGATAAAGGCTTGGCCGTGGTGTGTCACGCTACGGAATACGTCAGCAGATTAGATTGGTGTAAATATTATTCTCTCTATGGCAATATGTGGAAACTTATTTTGCAGAGCCGGACACTATCTTTGTGTTCAAAATCTTCTACGAAGTATTTGGAGGAGGAACCCGCCTTGCAATGCCGAAGACAATCTGCGCGCCGGACTCGTCGTCATTGAAGCCTGGTTCAGGGGCTACTGAGGGAGTCCTGGATTAGGGGTTGTTCGGATAGCCGGACTATACCATCAGCCGGACTCCTGGACTATGAAGATACAAGATTGAAGACTTCGTCCCGTGTCCGGGAGGGACTTTCCTTGGCGTGGAAGGCAAGCTTGGCGATACGGATATATAGATCTCCTACCATTGTAACCGACTCTATGTAACCCTAACCCTATCCGGTGTCTATATAAACCGGAGGGTTTTAGTCCGTAGGACAACATACACATCAACAATCATACCATAGGCTAGCTTCTAGGGTTTAGCCTCTTCGATCTCGTGGTAGATCTACTCTTGTACTACCCATATCATCAATATTAATCAAGCAGGACATAGGGTTTTACATCCATCGAGAGGGCCCGAACCTGGGTAAAACTTCGTGTCCCTTGTCTCCTGTTACCATCCGGCCTAGACGCACAGTTCGGGACCCCCTACCCGAGATCCGCCGGTTTTGACACCGATAGTATGCCACAATCATCCTTGATGTACACACCTTTTGAGAGAGCCATACATGAATTAAAATTTGATAGAATACTCTATGTGCTTCACTTATATCTTTTGAGCTATGTAGTTTTGCTCTATGTGCTTCACTTATATCTTTTGAGCTATGTAGTTTTGCTCTATGTGCTTCACTTATATCTTTTGAGCGTTATAATTTTGCTCTATGTGCTTCACTTAGATCTTTTAGAGCACGGTGGTGGATTTGTTTTAAAGAAACTATTGATCTCTCATGCTTCACTTAAATTATTTTGAGAGTCTCTTAATAGCATGGTAATTTGCTTAATAATAATATGCTTGGTATTCAAGATTTGTGAAACTTTCTTTTGAGTGTGTTGAATACTAATAAAAGATTGAAGCATGATAATTGTTTTGAGATATGGAGGTGATAATATTAGAGTCATGCTAGTTGAGTAGTTGTGAATTTAAAGAATACTTGTGTTAAATTTTATGATTCCTGTAGCATGCACGTATGGTGAACCGTTATGTGATAAAGTCGGAGCATGATTTATTTATTGATTGTCTTCCTTATGAGTGGCGGTCGGGGACGAGCGATGGTCTTTTCCTACCAATCTATCCCCCTAGGAGCATGTGCGTAATACTTTTCTTTGATAACTTCTAGATTTTTGCAATAAGTATATGAGTTCTTTATGACTAATGTTGAGTCCATGGATTATACGCACTCTCACCCTTCCACCTTTGCTAGCCTCTCTAATACCGCACACCTTTTGCCGGTATCATACACCCACCATATACCTTCCTCAAAACAGCCTCCATACCTACCTATTATGGCATTTCCATATCCATTCCGAGATATATTGCCATGCAACTTTCCACCCTTCCGTTCATGACACATTCATCATTGTCATATTGCATATCCCGGTACACCGCTGGAAGCATTCATATAGAGTCATATTTTGTTCTAAGTATCAAGTTGTAATTGTTGAGTTGTAAAAAAAATAAAAGTGTGATGATCATCATTTAGAGCATTGTCCCAAGTGAGGAAAGAATGATGGAGGCTATGATTCCTCCATAAGTCGGGATGAGACTCCGGACAAAAAATAAATAAAAGAGGCCCAAGAAGCCCAAATAAAAAAAAAGAAGAGGCCATCTCTCCCTAATAATAAAGCACGGATTGAGTCTCCGGGTTCACCGTCGCGGCTTTTTTACAAAAATGTCCTTGAAGTTTTCTATAATTAACCCGCCGTCCAATTGATAAGAGTCAAGCCGAATTGGTCCTCTTTTTGCAAAAACATCCCTAGCATTTTCTTAAATCAACCCGCAATCCTTCTGTAAGTCAATCCGGACCGGTACAGGAAACAGAAAAGAGAGAAGAAAACACACCGCACCCCCGCCCATCCGCCGCGCGCCGCCACTACCGTCCCCCGCCCATCCGTCACATGCCTCCACCGCCTGCCCCTGTCGCCCACCGCCGCAAGCTCGAGGGCTGCTCCTCCTCCTCCTCGACCGCTGCGCCGCTCCGGCCCCACACACACACCTTCTCGACCCCGACCCTCCGCGCCGCTCCCGCCTCCCCTTTCCTCCATCCGCTTCTACCGCGCAGCCCCAACTCCACTTCCATCGACGTTGCCGCCTTCGCCGCCGCGGGTCCCCTCCTGCCCCGCCTCCTCTCTCCCTCCCCTTCCGCCTCCTTCTCATCTCCTACCCCCTCCCCGTCAGCCCCCGTGTCCTGCCCTGCCACCGTGGCCATGGAATTGCCGTGTGGGATGGTCGTGGGCTCACAGGTCACGGTGGTGGCCCAGCCAAGGAAAAAGTATGGGGCGGCATCGGCGTCATAGTTCATGGTGGAGCTGCTGGGCACCAAGGCTGTGCAGGGGAAGGAGCGTCCCAGGATACTGCACTTCAACCCCAGGATCAGGTGAGCCTTTTTGCTTATTCAGGTGAGCCTGTTCTGGGGTATGAGACCAACAAAGCATGTCCTTTTTGCTTATTCAGGTGAGCCTTTTGTTTCTTTGTTATTTTCTGTTTTGTTTACTCTATGTCCTATGCTGTGCGCTTCATTGGAAAATATCTTCTTATGCATGCAGTTTAACTTCCTGTCCTTGAACTAGATGCTGGAGAAGGAGAAACAAATTAGCAGGAAGAGTGAGACTCAAATTTAAAATATATTAGTTCACATGAAAAACATACTACAAAATGTAGAAATCAAATGCAGAATGTAGAAATCAAATGCACAAGACATACTGCAACGAATACTGAGGTTAATTTTAGGCATTTCTTTAGCACTACATATGTTATGATGTTGCCACCTCACACAAATTGCTCTCAAACTGTTCATTAACAACAAGAGGGAGGTTTAGTTCAAGAGAAAGAGATGTATTTACTGGATGATTGCAGCATTTTCTCAGTTTCATAAGTGTGTTGTCCGTTCAGAGTAGTTTTCCTTACCTGAACAAGTGTACACAAACTCTATCAGCCCCAAGGTAAAATACGACTTGACTAGCAAGTACATAGGTCCAATTATAAAATAAGGGAGTATGAAATTAGACAACTTGGAACCCACCACGGATACAGATTTTCCATGAGAAAATGGTAATATGAAAGATATACGAGTTCATGTGTAAAAATGCTCTCAGTGAAAGAGCCTGATGTTTCTCTACGATCTCATTACATGCTTTTTGTGGGATCGACCCATTTTTCCGTTAGTGTTATAGTTGAGGGAGTGATGGTACGGCAGCTTATTCCAGTCATCAAACCAAACAAACGCATACCTTTTTTACAATCACCTACCCCAAGCTCCTGGGATCCTACCACATTAAGTTAATCTTAATTTTTGTTAGTCTAGATGATTTTTTCCTAGATTTGGATTTGGATTTAAGTCTTCATGGCAACGATAGATGGTTCAAAAACCATGCGAGCCTTGGAAGGGATCTGTTCTTCATATGTTTTTGCAGCCTATGCTTCATCTATTTTAAGATATGTTGTTTACATTAAGGTCATAAATACCATTTTATAAGATGGATAATAATTCAATGGCGGCGTCGCCGGCCTTGTGGGTGTGAGATCCTAGCAGAAGCATCGGCGTCACATCGGTAGTGGTAACATGGTCGTAAGCCTCTTCTCCTTCCATCCCAGTTCACAACTGCGTGCCAGACTTTCTCGGGCTCCGGTCATCCGTCATGGGTACGCCGAGTCAGAGGTGGAGGCTGACCATCAACTCATGGACCTGAAGGAGGACGCGTCAGATTAGTCTGGGAAGCTGTGGTCATTGTCCTCGGGCTGCGATGCAAACGGGAACTGTAATTATCTTATCAACGTTTTTATTTTGTTGTTCTGTACTCGCTAGGTTCTTGACAAAATTCCGGTATGATACATGTATTCCAGGAGGAGATTGTAGATTAATTGATAGATTCCATGGAGAGGATGGATCTTCCTTCATAGAGTATACGAATTGAAGAATATTTTTTTCTTGAATTGTTAAGTTGAGAACGGATGCTTGCATTTCCATTTGGGAAAAACAGAGGAGAAAGTGATGGATTGGAGCTTTGACGGAACGTTATTACTGTCTAGAAAATTCATGGCAACAGGGCCAATGGTTGAACATATAAATCTTTTTGAAGTAAATTCTTTTGCAACTCTCAGTCTCAGTACTACCTTGTTGATTTATACTTAGAGGACCAGAGGGCAAAATCCAAAGCAAAGCCCTACACATGTCTGCGCATCCCGTGCATTGCTGTGATTTGAGCAATTTTAGGCCGTTAAGCATCATCTTCATGCAGCCCCTGCCCAAAAGGAGCAACTACATTTTGTCTATAATGCATCTTTGACTGAAATTCCGGTTTCTATTTTTTGCAAAGCGCTCACAAATTAAACAACCTACGAAATGGCCAGAAGGGACCGGATATCCTACTTGGTATGTGGTTTAAGAAGCGACTTATGTTCCAGCTTGCTGTGAATTTCATTATTTATCACTGCTATATTGTTAACTACTTAACTCGATACTGAAACATTGGAGCCGTAGTATTTTTAGAGGAATTCTGAACAGGCTTCATCAATTCAGTAAAGGCCTATGTAGAAACATCTATGACTTCACTAGAGAGTGGATTTCCACTCGAGGAGCAGCTCGAGCAGCTTTGCGCACATGCCTAGACCTACTTTCCTGTCGGTGCTGTTGATATGCGTGTTGTTCTGTGTCGTTCTTTACCTCTAGCATGTGATGTAATCCATTTCCAAATTTTTTCTAATAGATGTTCATTGAGCTTATTTTCATATAAAAGCGCATGTACATTCTCAGCAAAAACAAGAAAGGGTGTGTGTGCCCAACCTTCTCACAGTCCGACCTTGACCAGGAAGCACGTCAAACAAAAACGCCAATCTTTACACCAGCATCAAGACCCTAGAAATAGTCTATCACATGTATCTTTGCATATCACTGAGATAGAGCCAGAATACAGTTTTTTTATCAGTTTATATCATTGTTGTGTAGAGATAGAAATATTCAGATTAGCAAACATTTTGCTTAAGGCGTGACTGGTACCCTATAACTCTTGGTCTCACTATTTTATCTTTTTGCTGGACATTTTACATCTCTTTTGATTACTAAGTCTTTTAATTTCTATTATTTTTGCTAACTGTTTTGATGTCAGCTGAAACAAGAACACGAGGCACATCATTTTGCTTCTAACCTCACGCAATTAAGGGAATTTCTTTCTTTCTTTAAGCATCACCAGTGCTAACTGTTTTGATGTCTGCTGAAACAAGAACATGAGGCACATCATTTTGCTTCTAACCTCACGCAATTAAGGGAATTTCTTTCTTTCTTTAAGCATCACCAGATTTTCTCTCTTTTATTTCAAGAATATGGTCCTTGGTACTTTTGATTATATTAAATATTGTTTTGCTACTTGCAAAGTTGTTTAACTGGTGAATTGTTTTTTATGTTCCTAAGCATTTTTTGTACCCGTTGCAACGCACGGGCATTTGTGCTAGTAAAAAAAAGAGAGAAAAGGGCCAAATAAAAAAAATTAGAGAAAAAGAGAGAAGGGACAATGTTACTATCCTTTTACCACACTTGTGCTTCAAAGTAGCACCATGATCTTCATAGTAGAGAGTCTCTCATGTTATCACTTTCATATACTAGTGGGAATCTTTCATTATAGAACTTGGCTTGTATATTTCAATGATGGGCTTCCTCAAATTGCCCTAGGTCTTCATGAGCAAGCAAGTTGGATGCACACCCACTTAGTTTCTTTTTGAGCTTTCATATACTTATAGCTCTAGTGCATCCGTTGCATGGCAATCCCTACTCACTCACATTGATACCTATTGATGGGCATCTCCATAGACCGTTGATACGCCTAGTTGATGTGAGACTATCTTCTCCTTTTTGTCTTCTCCACAACCACCATTCTATTCCACCTATAGTGCTATATCCATGGCCCACGCTCATGTATTGCGTGAAGATTGAAAAAGTTTTGAAAAAGTTAGAGTATGAAACAATTGCTTGGCTTGTCATTGGGGTTGTGCATGATTTAAATATTTTGTGTGGTGAAGATAGAGCATAGCCAGACTATATGATTTTGTAGGGACAACTTTCTTTGGCCATGATATTTTGAGAAGACATAATTGCTTTGTTAGTATGCTTGAAGTATTATTATTTTTATGTCAATATAAACTTTTGTCTTGAATCTTTCGAATCTGAATATTCATATCACAATTAAGAATATTTGCATTGAAATTATGCCAAGTAGCACTCCGCATCAAAAATTCTCTTTTTTATCATTTACCTACTCGAGGACGAGCAGGAATTAAGCTTGGGGATGCCTGATACGTCTCCAACGTATCTATAATTTTTGATTGCTCCATGCTATATTATCTACTGTTTTGGACTATATTGGGCTTTATTTTCCACTTTTATATTATTTTTGGGACTAACCTATTAACCGGAGGCCCATCCCAGAATTGTTGTTTTTTTTGCCTATTTCAGTGTTTCGAAGAAACGGAATATCAAACGGAGTCCAAACGGAATGAAACCTTCAGGAACATGATTTTCTCACCGAACGTGATCCAGGAGACTTGGACCCTACGCCAAGGCAGCAGAGAGGCGGTCACGAGGGTGGGGGGCGCCCCCCCTAGGGCGCGCCCCTGCCTCGTGGGCCCCTTGGAGCTCCACCGACGTAGTCCTTCCTCCTATATATACCTATGTACCTCCAAACGATCAGAAGAGGAGCCAAAAACCTAATTCCACCGCCGTAACTTTCTGTATCCACGAGATCCCATCTTGTGGCCTGTTCCGGAGCTCCACCGGAGAGGGCCGTCATCACGGAGGGCTTCTACATCATCATAGCCTCTCCGATGAAGTGTGAGTAGTTTACCTCAGACCTTCGGGTCCATAGTTAGTAGCTAGATGGCTTCTTCTCTCTTTTTGGATCTCAATACAAAGTTCTCCCCCTCTCTTGTGGAGATCTATTCGATGTAATCTTCTTTTTGCGGTGTGTTTGTTGAGACCGATGAATTGTGGGTTTATGATCAAGTCTATTTATGAATAATATTTGAATCTTCTCTGAATTCTTTTATGTGTGATTGGTTATCTTTGCAAGTCTCTTCGAATTATCCGTTTGGTTTGGCCAACTAGATTGGTAGTTCTTGCCATGGGAGAAGTGCTTAGCTTTGGGTTCGATCTTGCGGTGTCCTTTCCCAGTGACAGAAGGGGCAGCAAGGCACGTATTGCATCGTTGCCATCGAGGATAACAAGATGGGGTTTATTTCATATTGCATGAATTTATCTCTCTACATCAAGTCATCTTGCTTAAGGCGTTACTCTCTTTTTAACTTAATACTCTAGATGCATGCTGGATAGCGGTCGATGAGTGGAGTAATAGTAGTAGATGCAGAATTGTTTCGGTCTACTTGTCACGGACGTGATGCCTATATACATGATCACGCCTAGATATTCTCATAACTATGCTCAATTCTGTCAATTGCTGAACAGTAATTTGTTCACCCATCGTAGAATACTTATACTCTTGAGAGAAGCCACTAGTGAAACTTATGGCCCCCGGGTCTATTCTCATCATATCAATCTCCATCACTTTAATTTGTTTTGCTTTTTTACTTTGCCTTTTACTTTTTACTTTGCATCTTTATACCAAAAGTACCAAAAATATTATATCTATCAGATCTCACTCTCGTAAGTGACCGTGAAGGGATTGACAACCCCTAATCACGTTGGTTGCGAGTAGCTATCGTTTTGTGCAGGTACGAGGGACTTGAGCGTGGCCTCCTACTGGATTGATACCTTGGTTCTCAAAAACTGAGGGAAATACTTACGCTACTCTGCTGCATCATCCCTTCCTCTTCGGGGAAATCCAATGCAAGCTCAAGAGGTAGCACTTGTGCGTCGGATATTTTTCCCAGCAAACTTTCACCAAAGCATACTTAGATTGGATGTTGCAAACTTCTCTACTGATATCATAAAGTTGTTTTTTAATAGCATCAAGCACAACAGAGTGCTCCTTAATTTCTTCAGTGAAATACTTATTATGCTCAAATTGTGTAGTCATATATTCCTTAGTATTTTCTCAATTTCAAGCAAAATATTTTGGTAAGGAACATCATAATATTTTCTTTGAGGCATCATGACTACACAAACAAGAGTGCACACAAAAACAGATCTGGCAAGAAAACGACGAACGGAAAAGAGAGGCGAATAAAACGGTAATTTTTTGTGAAGTGGGGGAGAGGAAAACGAGAGGCAAATGGCAAATAATGTAAATTGCAAGCAGACGAGATTTGTGATTAGGAACCTAGTTATGATGAAGATCCTCCCCGGCAACGGCGTGATGTCTACTACACAACCTTCTTCTTCTAGATGTTGTTGGGACTCTAAGTGCAGAGGTTTGTATGACAGTAGCAAATTTCCCTCAAGTGATGACCTAAGGTTTATCAATCCGTAGGAGGCGTAGGATGAAGATGGTCTCTCTCAAGCAACCCTGCAACCAAATAACAAAGAGTCTCTTGTGTCCCCAACACACCCAATACAATGGTAAATTGTATAGGTGCACTAGTTCGGCGAAGAGATGGTGATACAAGTGCAATATGGATAGTAGATAAAGGTATTTGTAATCTGAAATTATAAAAACAGCAAGGTAACTAATGATAAAAGTGAGCGTAAACGGTATTGCAATGCGTTGAAACAAGGCCTAGGGTTCATACTTTCACTGGTGCAAGTTCTCTCAACAATAATAACATAATTGGATCACATAACTATCCCTCAACATGCAACAAAGAGTCACTCCAAAGTCACTAATAGCGGAGAACAAACGAAGAGGTTATGGTAGGGTACGAAACCACCTCAAAGTTATTCTTTCCAATCAATCCGTTGGGTTATTCCTATAAGTCTCACAAACAGCCCTAGAGTTCATACTAGAATAACACCTTAAGACACAAATCAACCGAAACCCTAATGTCACCTAGATACTCCAATGTCACCTCAAGTATCCGTGGGTATGATTATACGATATGCGTCACACAATATCAGATTCATCTATTCAACCAACACATAGAACCTCAAAGAGTGCCCCAAAGTTTCTACCGGAGAATCACGACGAAAACGTGTGCCAACCCCTATGCATAGGTTCATGGGCGGAACCCGCAAGTTGATCACCAAAACATACATCAAGTGAATCACGTGATATCCCATTGTCACCATAGATACGCACGGCAAGACATACATCAAGTGTTCTCAAATCTTTAAAGACTCAATCCGATAAGATAACTTCAAAGGGGAAACTCAATCCATTAAAAGAGAGTAGAGGGGGGAGAAAACATCATAAGATCCAACTATAATAGCAAAGCTTGCGATACATCAAGATCGTATCACCTCAAGAACACGAGAGAGAGAGAGAGAGAGTGAGAGAGAGATCAAACACATAGCTACTGGTACATACCCTCAGCCCCGAGGGAGAACTACTTCCTCCTCGTCATGGAGAGCATCGGGATGATGAAGATAGCCACCAGAGAGGGATTCCCCCTCCGGTAGGGTGCCGGAATGGGTCTAGATTGGTTTTCGGTGGCTACGGAGGCTTCTAGCGGCGGAACTCCCGATCTATTGTGCTCCCCGATCGTTTTAGGGTATATGGAGATATATAGGCGGAAGAAGTACGTCAGGGGAGCCACGAGGGGCCCACGAGGGTGGAGGGCGCGCCCAGGGGGGTGGGCGCGCCCCCTGCCTCGTGGCTTCCTCATTGCTTCCCTTACGTGGACTCCAAGTCTCCCGGGTTGCTTTCCTTCCAAATATAAGTTCCATGAAGTTTCAGGTCAATTGGACTTCGTTTGATTTTCCTTTTCTTCGAAACCCTAAAATAGGCAAATAAAAAACAGAAACTGGCACTGGGCTCTGGGTTAATAGGTTAGTCCCAAAAATAATATAAAAGTGTTTAATAAAGCCCATAAACATCCAAAACAGATAATATAATAGCATGGAACAATAAAAAATTATAGATACGTTGGAGACGTATCAGCATCCCCAAGCTTAATTTCTGCTCGTCCTCGAGTAGGTAAATTATAAAAACAAATTTTTTGATGTGGAATGCTACCTAACATATTTCTCTAAGTAATTCTTCTTTATTTTGGCAAGAATATTCAGATCCATAAGATTCAAGACAAAAGTTTAATATTGACATAAAAATAATAATACTTCAAGCATACTAACAAAGCAATCATGTCTTCTCAAAATAACATGGCCAAAGAAAGTTATCCCTACAAAATCATATAGTCTGGCTATGCTCCATCTTCACCGCACAACGTATTTAAATCATGCACAACCCCGATGACAAGCCAAGCAATTGTTTCATACTTTTGATGTTCTCAAAACTTTTCAATCTTCACGCAATACATGAGCGTGAGCCATGGACATAGCACTATAGGTGGAATAGAATGGTGGTTGTGGAGAAGACAAAAAGGAGAAGATAGTCTCACATCAGCTAGGCGTATCAACGGGCTATGGAGATGCCCATTAATAGATATCAATGTGAGTGAGTAGGGATTGCCATGCAACGGATGCACTGGAGCTATAAATGTATGAAATCTCAACAAAAGAAACTAGTGGGTGTGCATCCAACTCGCTTGCTCACGAAGACCTAGGGCATTTTGAGGAAGCCCATCATTGGAATATACAAGCCAAGTTCTATAATGAAAAATTCCCACTAGTATATGAAAGTGACAAGACAAGAGACTCTCTATCATGAAGATCATGGTGCTACTTTGAAGCACAAGTGTGGTAAAAGGAAAGTAGCATTGCCGCTTCTCTCTTTTTCTCTCATTTATTTTTTTATTTTTTTATTTGGGCCTTTCCTCTTTTTTATGGCCTCTTTTCTCTTTTTTTATTTGGGATTCTTTGGCCTCTTTTATTTATTTATTTATTTTCGTCCGGAGTCTCATCCCGACTTGTGGGGGAATCATAGTCTCCATCATCCTTTCCTCATTGGGACAATGCTCTAATAATGATGATCATCACACTTTTATTTACTTACAACTCAAGAATTACAACTCGATTCTTAGAACAAAATATGACTCTATATGAACGCCTCCGGCGGTGTACCGGGATGTGCAATCACTCATGAGTGACATGTATGAAAGAATTATGAATGGTGGCTTTGCCACAAATACTATGTCAACTACATGATCATGCTAAGCAATATGACAATGATGGAGTGTGTCATAATAAACGAAACGGTGGAAAGTTGCATGGCAATATATCTTGGAATGGCTATGGAAATGCCATGATAGGTAGGTATGGTGGCTGTTTTGAGGAAGGTATATGGTGGGTTTAAGGTACCGGCGAAAGTTGCGCGGTACTAGAGAGGCTAGAAATGGTGGAAGGGTGAGAGTGCGTATAATCCATGGACTCGACATTAGTCATAAAGAACTCACAAAATTATTGCAAAAATCTATTAGTTATCGAAACAAAGTACTACGCGCATGCTCCTAGGGGGATAGATTGGTAGGAAAAGACCATCGCTCGTCCCCGACCACCACTCATAAGGAAGACAATCAATAAATAAATCATGCTCTGACTTCGTCACATAACGGTTCACCATACGTGCATGCTACGGGAATCACAAACTTCAACACAAGTATTTCTCAAATTCACAACTACTCAACTAGCACAACTTTAATATCATTACCTCCATATCTCAAAACAATCATCAAGCATCAAACTTCTCTTAGTATTCAATGCACCCTATATGAAAGTTTTTATTATATCCCTCCTGGATGCCCATCATATTAGGACTAGTTTCATAACCAAAGAAAACTACCATGCTGTTCTAAAGACTCTCAAAAATAATATAAGTGAAGCATGAGAGATCAATTATTTCTATAAAATAAAACTACCACCATGCTCTAAAAAGATATAAGTGAAGTACTAGAGCAAATGACAAACTACTCCGAAAGATATAAGTGAAGATCAATGAGTAGTCGAATAATTGTGCAACTATGTGAAGACTCTCTAACATTTAAGAATTTCATATTTTGGTATTTTATTCAAACATCAATCAAAACAAAATAAAATAAAATGACGCTCCAAGCAAAAGACATATCATGTGGCGAATAAAAATATAGCTCCAAGTAAAGTTACCGATGAACGAAGACGAAAGAGGGGATGCCTTCCGGGGCATCCCCAAGCTTAGGCTCCTGGTTGTCCTTGAATATTACCTGGGGGTGCCTTGGGCATCCCCAAGCTTAGGCTCTTGCCACTCCTTATTCCATAATCCATCGAATCTTTACCCAAAACTTGAAAACTTCACAACACAAAACTTAACAGAAAACTCGTAAGCTCTGTTAGCGAAAGAAAACAAAACACCACTTCAAGGTACTGCAATGAACTCATTATTTATTTATATTGGTGTTAAACCTACTTTATTACAACTTCTCTATGGTTTATAAACTCTTTTACTAGCCATAGATTCACTAAAATAAGCAAACAACACACGAAAAACAGAATCTGTCAAAAACAGAACAGTCTGTAGTAATATGGATCAAACGTATACTTCTGGAACTCATAAAATTCTAAAATAAACTTCTGGACGTGAGGAATTTATCTATTAATCATCTTCAAAAAGAATTAACTCAATAGCACTCTCCAATAAAAGCTGACAGCAATTATCGTGAGCGCTAAAGTTTCTGTTTTTTATAGCATGATCGCAAAGACTTTCCCCAAGTCTTCCCAAAGGTTCTACTTGGCACAAACAATAATTAAAACATAAAAAATCAATCATAAAATAGGATAGATAAATTATTTATTACTAAATAGGAGCAAAAATCAAGGAACTAAAATAAAATTGGGTTGCCTCCCAACAAGCGCTATCGTTTAACGCCCCTAGCTTGGCATGATGATTTCAATGATGCTCACATAAAAGATAAGAATTGAAACATAAAGAGAGCATCATGAAGCATATTGCTAACACATTTAAGTCTAACCCATTTCCTATGCATAGGGATTTTGTGAGAAAACAATTTATGGGAACAATAATCAACTAGCATAGGAAGGCAAAACAAGCATAACTTCAAAACTTTAAGCACATAGAGAGGAAACTTGACATTATTGCAATTCCTACAAGCATCTGTTCCTCCCTCATAATAATTTTCAGTAGCATCATGAATGAATTCAAAAATATAACCAGCACCTAAATCATTATTTTCATGATGCATAAACATAGAATTTTTATTACTCTCCACATAAGCAAATTTCTTCTCATGAATAGTAGTGGGAGCAAACTCAACAAAATAACTATCATGTGAGGCATAATCCAATTGAAAGTTAAAATTATGATGACAAGTTTCATGGATATCATTATTCTTTATAGCATACAAGTCATCACAATAATCATCATAAATAGCAGACATGCTCTCATCATAATAAATTTGCACATCAAAACTTGGGGGACTAAAAATATCATCTTCATCAAACATAGCATCCCCAAGCTTGTGGCTTTGCATATCATTAGCATCATGGATATTCAAAGAATTCATACTAACAACATTGCAATCATGCTCATCATTCACATATTTAGTGCCAAACAATCTAATGCATTCCTCTTCTAGTACTTTGGCACAATTTTCCTTTCCATCATACTCACGAAAGATATTAAAAAGATGAAGCATATGAGGCAAACTTAATTCCATTTTTTATTTTCTTTTATAAACTAAATTAGTGATAAAACAAGAAACTAAAAGACTCGATTGCAAGATCTAAAGATATACCTTCAAGCACTCACCTCCCCGGCAACGGCGCCAGAAAAGAGCTTGATGTCTACTACACAACCTTCTTCTTCTAGACGTTGTTGGGCCTCCAAGTGCAGAGGTTTGTAGGACAGTAGCAAATTTCCCTCAAGTGGATGACCTAAGGTTTATCAATCCGTAGGAGGTGTAGGATGAAGATGGTCTCTCTCAAGCAACCCTGCAACCAAATAACAAAGAGTCTCTTGTGTCCCCAACACACCTGAGGGAGTCCTGGATTAGGGGGTGTCCAGACAGCCAGACTATATCCTTTGGCCGGATTGTTGGACTATGAAGATACAAGATTGAAGACTCCGTCCCAGGGCCGGAAGGGACTTTCCTTGGCGTGGAAGGCAAGCTTGGTGATACAGATATGTAGATCTCCTACCATTGTAACCGACTCTATGTAACCCTAACCCTATCTGGTGTCTATATAAACCGGAGGGTTTTAGTCCGTAGGACAACGTACACATCAACAATCATACCATAGGCTAGCTTCTAGGGTTTAGCCTCCTCGATCTCGTGGTAGATCTACTCTTGTACTACCCATATCATCAATATTAATCAAGCAGGACGTAGGGTTTTATCTCCATCGAGAGGGCCCGAACCTGGGTAAAACTTCGTGTCCCTTGCCTCCTGTTACCATCCGGCCTAGACGCACAGTTTGGGAACCCCTACCCGAGATCCGCCGGTTTTGACACCGACATTGGTGCTTTCATTGAGAGTTCCTCTGTGTCGTCGCCATCAGGAAGGATGCCTCGCCCCGTCTTTAAAGACGGCACCGTTGCTAAGGGAGCTTTGGCTGTCGGCCAAACCCTCCGGCTAGGTGGTTTTCTTATGACCGCCTGTTCGGCTTCTGCACCGACGATGACCTCTCGAGCCATTGAAAACAATCTTCATGTCAGCTCGGAACTCGCCGAGCAGTTAGATCCAACGGAGCTCTCCTCCATAAACGAGCTCTTGGATCGCTTCGCCGCCCTGGGAGTCACCACGGATTACGACCAGATTGGGTCTAAACCCGATCTGAGAGAGATTAACTCTCCCCAAGTCACCCATCATGTTGCCGTGGTAGAGGGACAGTGCGGCGACCCTTCATCTATCTTAAAAACTCGCTACATCCGGATTCCCGATCCCTCCAAGCCAGATACCTGCGGAGGGGAGGATATCACTCAAGACCTGAATTTAAAGTCAGGCGACGGGCTGGATTCATTGGACAACATCCAGGAATCCAAATTTTCGAGTTCGGAAATTCCTCGGCCTCTAAGCCTTAGATGGGGTGAGGCTTCGGATTTAATTCCACCCACCCACCCCAACATAAGCGATCTATCCAAAATCAGGCAAGAACTCGATGAAACAGTACATCATTACTGGGCCAGATTCCTCCTGGTTAAGAACAGGCTAAGGGATTGCCGCGAGGAAGACGCAATCTCAACCTTCTGCAATAATTGCATGGACAAGGGAATACTCAACGCCATAAGTCGCCATGATATTACACGCTTCGCTGACTTGGCATCCATTGTACGAAAATACTGTGCGATGGAAAGCGCCTGGAAAACCGAAATAAAATTTTGGGACAATCCGGCCCTGAATACAAACCGAGTCCAAAATAAAAGGGTGCATCATCACCAGTCACCTGGGTCAAGCACTAAAAAGCAAAAACCCTCTACAGGGCATGGAGCTGTACTGGAAGGATGGCTTAATGGACCCTGTAAAATTCACAGTACAGAGGACGCCACACCAACTCACAGCCTTAGAGCATGTTGGATACTCCAGCAAGTGGCCAAAATTGGCGAAAATCTCCTAATTCCGGAGGCCACAGAAAGCCACCCCAGAGACACCAATACGGTATTAACAGTCTTCGAGACTTTCGCATCAAATAATATACGAAAAAGGACACTCCACAGCCTTGCCGAAGTCTACCAAGTAGCAACAATAAACCCATGGAGTGACACGGCTATTACCTTTAACGCCAGTGATGAACCTAAATCCCGAACAGCCCGAGCACCAGTCGCATTGGTCCTCAGTCCAATAGTGGATGGCTTTCGTCTTACCAAGGTACTCATGGACGGCGGCAGCGGATTGAACCTCATTTATGAGGAGACCCTTCAAAAAATGGAAATAGACTGGAACCGCATTGAGCGGACCAGCACAACCTTTAGAGGAATAATCCCCAGTTGGGAAGCGCGCTGTACAGGAAAAATCACACTAGATGTGGTGTTCGGCACGCCGGATAATTACAGGTCCGAAGAGGTCACGTTCCAGGTGGCTCCGTTCAGCAGCGGTTATCACGCTCTGTTAGGGAGGGAAGCGTTTACAGTATTCCAAGCAATACCCCATTACGGGTACATGAAGCTCAAGATGCCCGGGCCTAACGGGATCATCACTCTCGCTAGTGATCCGGACATAGCACTCCGCGCCGAAAACAAGACAGCCGCACTGTCCCTCGAGGCACTATCCGAAGCCCTAGCGGCTAAGGAGCTAACTGTGTTGCGCTCTACGGTGAATAGGGACGATGTGGTACTCGACAAAAGATCCAAGTCCACCTCCTTTAAACCGGCAGACGAAATAGTCAAATTCCAAGTCCATCCAATGTACCCCAATAAAACAGCTTCCATCGGGGCACAGTTAAACCCTGATGTCGACGCCGCATTGCGAGAGTTCCTACGAGAGAACTAGGACATTTTTGCCTGGCACCCTTCACACATGCCAGGAATCCCACGCAGGCTGGCCGAGCACAGCTTAAATATCCAAGCAGGATTCAAACCTGTCAAATAGGCTCTTCGGCGTTTTTCCGAACCTAAGAGACAGGACATGGGAGAGGAGCTAGCAAAGCTATTGGAGGCCGGATTCATCAGAGATATAAAACATCCGGACTGGCTAGCCAACCTGGTGATGGTACCGAAGAAGGACAAATCCTGCCGCCTGTGTGTTGATTTTAAAGACCTTAACAAGGCTTGTCCAAAGGATCCCTTCCCCCTCCCCCGCATCGATCAAATTATCGACGCTACCGCAGGACACGATTCGTTGTGTTTCCTCGACGCATATTCTGGCTACCATCAAATTAAGATGGCAGAACCAGACCAAGCCACAACGACATTTATCACACCATACGGGCCATTCTGCTTCAACACAATGCCCTTCGGGCTCAAAAACGCTGGCGCAACATATCATCGCATGATTCAGACATGTCTGGCAAGCCAGATCGGCAAAACAGTGCAGGCATATGTAGATGATGTGTCGTCAAAACAAGACATGTTGAATCTCTAGTAGACGACTTGAGGCTCACATTTGATAACCTCCGAACATACGACATCAAGCTCAACCCGGAAAAATGCGTTTTCGGCGTTCCAGCCGGAAAGCTCTTGGGCTTCATAGTATCCGGTAGAGGAATTGAAGCAAATCCAGCCAAGATCTGAGCTCTGTCGCAACTGGATATCCCAAAGGACCTAAAAAAAATACAAAAGTTAACCGGATGCATGGCGGCTCTAAGCCGCTTTATCTCCCGCTTGGGAGAAAAGGCCCTACACCTTTACCGCCTCCTTCGGTGCACCGAACACTTCAAATGGACGGATGCAGCCACGGCTGGACTCAACGAAATAAAAGCCATATTGGCAACAAACCCAGTCCTGGCCGCGCCAAACATTGGCGAACCAATGCTATTATACATTGCAGCAACACATCAGGTTGTAAGCGCAGTACTCGTCGTCGAATGAGAAGCGGACAGACACAAATTCCCCCTTCAAAAGCCGGTCTACTACGTGTCCACTGTCCTCACTCCCTGCAAATCACGGTACCCGCATTATCAAAAGATTGCGTACGCGGTATTCATGGCATCCCGGAAGCTACGACACTACTTTCAAGAGTGTTCAATAACAGTAGCCTCGGAAGCACCACTTAACGATATTATAAACAACCGTGACGCAATGGGCCGGATTGCAAAATGGGCCATTGAGCTCCTCCCATTCGAAATAACTTACAAGCCTCGACGAGCCATCAAATCGCAAGTCTTGGCCGACTTCGTCACAGAATGGACGGAGGCCGAACTCCCTAAAGAATACGACACATATTCAAATTGGATCATGCATTTCGACGGCTCCAAGATGTTGGCCGGACTAGGGGCTGGCGTCGTTTTGATGTCCCCCATAGGAGACACAGTTCAATACGTACTACAGATTATGTACACGGACTCCAACAATGCAGCCGAATATGAGGCCCTTTTACATGGTCTCCGGATGGCAGTATCCATGGGCATCCAACGCCTAGAGGTGCGGCGGGACTCGAACCTCGCAATATCCCAACTAAATGGAGACTTCGATGCCAAGGATCCAAAAATGGTAGCTTACCGCAATGCCATCCTAAAAATGTCAGCTCGATTCGAGGGGCTCGAATTTCACCATATAGCCCGGGAAAATAATCAGGCGGCAGATGTCCTGGCACGCATCGGCGCAAAGCGCGATGTAGTCCCCCCAACATCTTCTTGGAAAGGCTGTTCAAGCCATCTGTAGTATGGGAAGGGGAGCCGAACAATAACAGCCCGGACCCAACCGCACTGCCCGACACCGAACATTCTGACACAATCGGAGGCTCTGCCAATGAAATAACACCTTCAGCCCACGTAATAATGGCCGTCATCGCCTCGTGGACAGAACCATTCCTCGCCTACCTTACTAGGCAGGAACTCCCCGAGGACCAAAATGAGGCACGCTGCATAGTGCGGCGATCTAAAGCCTACAAAGTCCACGAGGGAGAGCTTTATAAGAAAAGCACTACCGGAGTCCTTCAAAGGTGCATCTTCGAAGAGGAGGGGCGGAACCTCCTGGCTGAAATTCATGCCGGACTCGGTGGTCATCACGCTGCAGCCCGGTCCCTTGTAAGCAAGGCCTTCCGTACAGGCTTTTATTGGCCAACGGCCCGAGCAGACGCTTAGGACTTAGTCCAACGATGCACCGGTTGCCAGCTCTTTGCAAACCAAAGCCATAGGCCACCCACCGCCCTCCAAACTATCCCCATTACTTGGCCCTTCGCGGTCTGGGGGCTTGACATGGTTGGACCCCTTAAAGGCGGAACCCACAAGCAAAAATACTTACTGGTCATGGTGGATAAGTTCACCAAATGGATAGAAGCCAAGCCTGTTAAGGCGGCCGAATCTGGACCGGTGATAGACTTTATATCCGGGGTTGTACACCGTTACGGCGTCCCCCACAGCATCATCACTGATAATGACACGAACTTCACGGCCGACGAGGTAAAACTCTGGTGTAAAAACATGGGCATCAAGCTCGATTATGCTTCCGTCTATCACCCACAAACTAACGGCCAGGTCGAGCGTGCAAATGGTCTTATCATGAGCGGCATCAAACCCAGATTAGTACGGTCCCTCAAGGAATCTAACACGCACTGGGTAGAGGAGCTCGACTCCGTACTCTGGGGGCTGCGGACCACGCCGAATTGCACCACCGGATACACACCATTCTTTATGGTGTATGACGCAGAGGCAGTTTTGCCTTGCGACATAATTCATGACTCACCTCGAGTGCGCATGTACGAAGAAAGAGAAGCCGAACTCGATCGGCAGGACAGCTTGGACGCATTGGAGGAGGAGCGTGACGTGGCAAAAGCCCGTTCCGCATTATATCAACAGCAGGCTTGAAGATACCAAAGCAGAGAAGTACGGGCCAAAAATTACAACGTTGGCGAATTAGTTCTACGACTACCGGACAAGAAAAAGGACAAACTCAAGCCCAAGTGGGAGGGTCCCTTCATAATTGACCAAGTCCTGACTGGTGGAGCGTACCGCCTGCGGGATGCATCGGATAACCGACTCGAGCCAAACCCATGGAACGTAGCACGTCTCCGAAGATTCTATGCCTAGCACCGGACTCTGTGTTTGTCTCCTTCCTCTGTCCATTTTTTATATATTTTTTCTGTCCTACATTTCTCTTCCTCTCTCTCTCTCTCTCTCTCTCTCTCTCTTTTATAGCCTCTAAAGGCTCATAAAGTGATGCGCTATCCGCACTCATTAAACCTGGGGGCTTCTTTAAACAGAAGCTTATTCATACGGGCTTCATGCCCAACACATGTGTCACACTTCCGCATGTACCTTTTATTCACCATTATATGCATCGATATGACTTAAGTTTTGGCCAAGCTGGGTTGCCTGGCTCCTGTGCTTACCCCTACGTTCCCGATTGTTCAGCTAGGTGGTAAAGGGAGCACCTCTGCGATTGTTACTGCCGGGTCAGCCGGACGTGTACCTCAGACTGGGTGAAGCCGAAAGCTAGCGTTCTTAAGGGAATATTCGGTCGGTGAACTAAAGATGATCTTTTTTTATTTTTATCTATACGCCCCCAGATGTTTTTCCTGCGTTTCTTTTCGCAGCATGGACATGCACCTTAGGGCATGCCTCCCAGGGAAAGGAACCCCTAACGGAACTATTCTCCCTGGAAGATGTTTCTTACTAACCATGTAATATAACATAACTAGTCGGGCACTTGTCTGTTCAAGCACTAATGACCCCTACGCCTGGTCTCCATGCATTCCCCGGTTCCTATATAACCGCATGGGAATTCGGACACACTCCGGACCGTCAGGTCCCGAGGCTGAAGCGAAAAGGTCGGCCATGACAAATGATCTACAATCCGGCTAGAAGGCATTGTAAATGTCAATTAAATTACATAGTCATTTTGACTGGTTGTATTCCTCTTCAATACCATCTAACAGGCTGTCTAATTTACAGTCCTACTAGGAATACTTTGCGGCCAACTCTACTTGGCCGTATACTAAGCTTACATGGATCTCCTTCCCATTGGGCCCTACAGGACCGACCTCGGCCATGTGGTTGGGGTCAGCCTTTGCATACCGCGTCTTCACCATGGCCCAGGCCTCCCTAGCACCTTGACGGCAGGCTGATATCTTCCACAATCGGAAGCGCCACCGTGCTCCCTTTAGCTTCTCCGCAAGCTCTCCAAGACCTTCGGGCATGGAGACGGATGGCCACAGGGCCTGGGCGACGCCTTGCATCGCCTGCTGAACTCGATCGAGCAGTTGCGAGAGCTCGGGAAGAAGGTCACCCGTAGAACCGGGCATCTCCTCTGCAGGACGACCTGTTAACACACCTACAGACATTGCTCTGTTAGCCGACTTCCCCGCCGAACTTTCTTTCAAAGGTTCGTTCAAGCACTTACTAAATATGCCGCGCCGAAGCCGCTGATTCTCCTTCACGGAGTCTGACAGCTAGGCACGAACATCTTTCAGCTCGACGCCCAGCTTGGTGTTGGCATCTTGGAGATTGTTCTTCTCCCGCCTCACCTTTGTCAGCACCTTCTCACCAGCCTTTAGCTGGCGTAGGAGGTGTTGCCTTTCCGGATTCAATCCGGCGCCATCTGCAATTTCATTTGTCAGATTCGCACCAAAGTGGTGCTTCACAAAACACTTATCTTTTGAAGTGTATATTACCAGAGGGGGTCTCCTTGGGCTCCCGTGCCGCGGCTAGTGCGGCCTCAAGTTGGGCTTTGCACTCTTCCAGCTCCTTGGACAGTAGGGAATTCTTTTCCGTGAGAACCTGCATCACAAATGATCCCTAAATCAGTTATTCTAACTGTTTCAAGTCTCGGGGGCTACTGGTATATACATATAATTACCAGAATTTTCTTACCCGTATGTCTTTTACATACTACTCCGTGGCTCTGGCTAGACCAGTTTGAGCGGCACGGAGATACGCATCTCCCGAGTTGAAGGCATCTAACGCCCTTTGGGAGAAACAAGCGTCGTGAAGAATTGTTCGGCGACGCTTGTGGTTCATGGCACTCTCCACCTCAGAATTGGTGGCAGACAACCCGTCCACATCCTTCGTCGGAGGAGTGTCTGGCGCGCGCCTTGCGTTCGCCTCCGCCTCCTGACCAGGCTTTGGAGCCTGGCTGGTGGAGGCGTGTTTGGCAGCCTCTCCGGATGTAGTCCGGCGAGGTCTCTTTGTCCTGAAAAGAGCGCGAGTGTCAATATGCCTCGAAGGTATAACACCTGGGATAAGGGGGCGCGCCATACCTTTGTGCTGACGCCTCGGTCCGGACTGCACTTCTTTTCTGCCCGCGGGGCCCTACGGCCCCTCGTTGGCTTGTCGCCGCAGGTTTGGCCTTCCGCCTTAAATACCTCCCCTGCAAAGTTCGGTTGCAATCAGGAAACTGAACACGAGTGGGCGGACACCTATTCGGGGTACTGGGACTTCGATCTCAGGTACCTGGGGGGTCAGGATTAGCCCTGGGTAATCGGCCGTAATGGCCACCAAGGCGTTGTCCTTGCTCAATTGATGGAACACTCCATCAATCAGCTCCACAGATATGTCCGGATCCTCTTGGGAGGCCGGGTCGAGGGACCGTCCTGGGTCCTCGGGTTGTGGAGGAGGGCTGCTTATTTCCTTAACAGCCCGGCGCAGTTCCTGCATTGAAGTCGTCAGACTGAATATTTAACAATGGGAATACAAAAACAGATGGACAAGCAAATACGGCCGCTTACCCAGCTTGGGGGATTGTGCATGGAGAATCCACCCTGAGGGTTGACGCGGAGAAATTCCTCCTCTTCTCCCTTATACAAAGTGGACAAGATCTTTAGTAGAGCGGCAGCTGAATCTGGCCCCTTACGGCCGTAGCGGGTGGCGTCGTCCTCCCAGTTGAAGTCCCACATGGGCTGGCTTCTATACTGAAGCGGCTGCACCCCCCGCATAATGCATTCGGCCATAACCCCGATCATGGTTAGTCCGGAATGGGCTAACAATCTTATTCGGCCCATCAGGTAAATGATGTCCCTGTCACCTCCCCTCTGAGGGCTCCATGGGCGCTAGCTTAGGCGCTTCTTTAAGGGAGCACTGTTGAATTCAGGGAGGCCAATCCGGACAGGATCCGGCAGCGGGACGTCTTCTATATAAAACCACTCCGAGGGCCAGTCTTCGGACGCCTTCTTTGGGGTTCCGGACAGATATCCGGTCCCGGCGATGCGCCACACTTCGGCTCCGCCCACTTGATACATTGACCCCTTCTTGGAACGGGGCACGAGGAAAAAGAGCTCCTTCCACAGTCCGAAATGAGCTTCGACACCCAAGAACAGCTCGCAGAGGGCTACAAAGCCCGCGATATGCAGTACTGAGGCAGGCGTGAGATTATGTACCTGGAGGCCGTAGAACTCCAGCAACCCCCGGAGAAATGGATGGATTGGAAATCCGAGCCCCCTTATTAAGTAAGGGACGAGGCACACCCGCTCTCCTTTGGAGGTATTAGGGGCGTTCTCTGCTTGCTCTCCGCCATTGTAGATGGCAAGACCGACTCGAACCGGGACCATATAGGCCGGGGGGAGAAATCCCTTGGTTTGGAGTGTCACTAGCTCCCTATGCGGGATGGAACATCTCTCCCAATATCCAGGCTTAGGGCTAGAAGGGCGAGGGGAGGAGTTGTGACGACTGGCCATGGTGGAATGGAGCTTTGTCAGATGCGCTCTGATGAAAACTCACGGAGGGGAGAAGGTGTGGACTGGATCTAAATCCTCGTCCCCTTAAATAGGGCATCTCATTTACGCGGCTAGGGGTGTGAATATAAAAACACTCAGACTTTTCATATTCGTTTGACACGTGGGAAGCGGCCATTATTGGGCGTAGAAGCCAAGGAGTGCAACATCTACAAGAAACCGGACTTTATTCAAACAGGTACACGGAATTTGGAGGGGAACCCGCCTTGCAATGCCGAAGACAATTTGCGCGCCGGACTCATCGTCATTGAAGCCTGGTTCGGGGGCTATTGAGGGAGTCCTGGATTAGGGGGTGTCCGGACAGCCGGACTATATCCTTTGGCCGGACTGTTGGACGATGAAGATACAAGATTGAAGACTCCGTCCTGTGTCCGGAAGGGACTTTCCTTGGCGTGGAAGGCAAGCTTGGCGTTACGGATATGTAGATCTCCTACCATTGTAACCGACTCTATGTAACCCTAACCCTATCCGGTGTCTATATAAACCGGAGGGTTTTAGTCCGTAGGACAACGTACACATCAACAATCATACCATAGGCTAGCTTCTAGGGTTCAGCCTCCTCGATCTCGTGGTAGATCTACTCTTGTATTACCCATATCATCAATATTAATCAAGCAGGAAGTAGGGTTTTACCTCCATCAAGAGGGCCCGAACATGGGTAAAACTTCGTGTCCCTTGCCTCCTGTTACCATCTGGCCTAGACGCACAGTTCGGGAACCCCTACCCGAGATCCGCTGGTTTTGACACCGACAACACCCAATACAATGGTAAATTGTATAGGTGCACTAGTTCGGCAAAAAGATGGTGATACAAGTGCAATATGGATAGTAGATAAAGGTATTTGTAATCTGAAATTATAAAAACAGCAAGGTAACTAATGATAAAAGTGAGCGTAAACGGTATTGCAATGCGTTGAAACAAGGCCTAGGGTTCATACTTTCACTAGTGCAAGTTCTCTCAACAATAATAACATAATTGGATCACATAACTATCCCTCAACATGCAACAAAGAGTCACTAATAGCGGAGAACAAATGAAGAGATTATGGTAGGGTACGAAACCACCTCAAAGTTATTATTTCCAATCAATCCGTTGGGCTATTCCTATAAGTGTCACAAACAGCCCTAGAGTTCGTACTCGGATAACACCTTAAGACACAAATCAACAAAAACCCTAATGTCACCTAGATACTCCAAAGTCACCTCAAGTATCCGTGGGTATGATTATATGATATGCGTCACACAATCTCAAATTCATCTATTCAACCAACACATAGAACCTCAAAGAGTGCCCCAAAGTTTCTACCGAAGAATCACGACGAAAACATGTGCCAACCCCTATGCATAGGTTCATGGGCGGAACCCGCAAGTTGATCACCAAAACATACATCAAGTGAATCACGTGATATCCCATTGTCACCATAGATACGCATGTCAAGACATACATCAAGTGTTCTCAAATCTTTAAAGACTCAATCCGATAAGATTACTTCAAAGGGGAAACTCAATCCATTACAAGAGAGTAGAGGGGGGAGAAAACATCATAAGATCCAACTATAATAGCAAAGCTCGCGATACATCAAGATCGTATCACCTCAAGAACACGAGAGAGAGAGAGAGAGAGAGAGAGAGGGATCAAACACATAGCTACTGGTACATACCATCCGCCCCGAGGGAGAACTACTCCCTCCTCGTCATGGAGAGCACCGGGATGATGAATATAGCCACCGGAGAGGGATTCCCCCTTCGGCAGGGTGCCGGAATGGGTCTAGATTGGTTTCGGTGGCTACGGAGGCTTCTGACGGCGGAACTCCCGAGCTATTGTGCTCCCCGATCGTTTTAGGGTATATGGAGATATATAGGCAGAAGAAGTACGTCAGGGGATCCATGAGGGGCCACGAGGGTGGAGGGCGCGCCTAGGGGAGTTGGCGCCTCCCTACCTCGTGGCTTCCTCGTTGCTTCCCTTACATGGACTCCAAGTCTCCCGGGTTGCTTTCCTTCCAAAAATAAGTTCCGTGAAGTTTCAGGTCAGTTGGACTCCGTTTGATTTTCCTTTTCTACAATACTCTAAACAAGGAAAAAACAGAAACTGGCACTGGGCTCTAGGTTAATAGGTTAGTCCCAAAAATCATATAAAATAGCATATAAATGCATATAAAACATCCAAAGTTGATAATATAATAGCATGGAACAATCAAAAATTATAGATACGTTGGAGACGTATCACAGCACTAGAAGGCACGTTGACGTGAGACTATCTTGACTTGATCCTCCCCGGCAACGGCGCCAGAAATTCCTTTTGATGTCGCTTGAAGCTACGTTGGTTTTTTCCCCAAAGAGGAAGGGATGATGCAGCACAGCGGCGGTAGGTATTTCCCTCAGATATGAAACCAAGGTTATCGAACCAGTAGGAGAACCAAGCAACACAACGTAAACAACCCCTGCACAAAAATAACAACACCTCGCAACCCGACGTGTTAAAGGGGTTGTCAATCCCTTTTGGGTAACGACGCCTCAAACGGTGCGTGGACGGGAGAAAGTTGTAAATATTGATAGATCGAACGCCAAATAAAATAAATTGCAGCAAGGTATTTTTGGATTTTTGGTTTAATAGATCTGCAAATAAAAGCAAATAAAAAGTAGATCGCAAAGGCTAATATATGAGAAAGAGACCCGGGGGCCGTAGGTTTCACTAGTGGCTTCTCTCGAGAAAAATAGCAAACGGTGAGTGAACAAATTACTGTTGGGAAAATTTGTAGAATCTCAAATAATTATGACGATATCCAGGCAATGATCATTACATAGGCATCACGTCCAAGATTAGTAGACCGACTCCTGCCTGCATCTACTACTATTACTCCACACATCGACCGCTATCCAACATGCATCTAGTGTATTAAGTTCATGGAAAAACGGAGTAATGTGATGTCTACTACACAACCTTCTTCTTGTAGACGTTGTTGGGCCTCCAAGTGCAGAGGTTTGTAGGACAGTAGCAAATTTCCCTCAAGTGGGTGACCTAAGGTTTATTAATCCGCAGGAGGCATAGGATGAAGATGGTCTCTCTCAAGCAACCCTGCAACCAAATAACAAAGAGTCTCTTGTGTCCCCAACACACCTAATACAATGGTAAATTGTATAGGTGCACTAGTTTGGCGAAGAGATGGTGAAACAAGTGGTATATGGATGGTAGATAAAGGTATTTGTAATCTCCAAATATAAAAACAGCAAGGTAACTAATGATAAAAGTGAGCGTAAACGGTATTGCAATGATAGGAAATAAGGCCTAGGGTTCATACTTTCACTAGTGCAAGTTCCCTCAACAATACTAACATAATTGGATCACATAACTATCCCTCAACATGCAACAAAGAGTCACTCCAAAGTCACTAATAGCGGAGAACGAACGAAGAGATTATGGTAGGGTACGAAACCACCTCAAAGTTATTCTTTCCAATCAATCCGTTGGGCTATTCCTATAGGTGTCACAAACAGCCCTAGAGTTTGTACTAGAATAACACCTTAAGACACAAATCAACCAAAACCCTAATGTCACCTAGATACTCCAATGTCACCTCAAGTATCCGTGGGTATGATTATACGATATGCATCACACAATCTCAGATTCATCTATTCAACCAACACATGGGACCTCAAAGAGTGCCCCAAAGTTTCTACTGGAGAATCACGACGAAAACATGTGCCAACCTCTATGCATAGGTTCATGGGCGGAACCCGCAAGTTGATCACCAAAACATACATCAAGTGAATTCACGTGGTATCCCATTGTCACCACAGATACGCACGACAAGACATACATCAAGTGTTCTCAAATCTTTAAAGACTCAATCCGATAAGATAACTTCAAAGGAGAAACTCAATTCATTACAAGAGAGAAGAGGGGGAGAAACATCATAGGATCCAACTATAATAGCAAAGCTCGCGATACATCAAGATCGTACCACCTCAAGAACACGAGAGAGAGAGAGAGATCAAACACATAGCTACTGGTACATACCCTCAGCCCCGAGGGAGAACTACTCCCTCCTCGTCATGGAGAGGACCGGATGATGAAGATGGCCACCGGAGAGGGATTGCCCCCTTCGGCAGGGTGCCGGAACGGGTCTAGATTGGCTTTCGGTGGCTACGGAGGCTTCTGGCGGCGGAACTCCCGATCTATTGTGCTCCCCGACGTTTTTAGGGTATATGGAGATATATAGGTGGAAGAAATACGTCAGGGGGGCCACGAGGGGCCCACGAGGGTGGAGGGCGCGCCCAGGGGGGTGGGTGCGCCCCCTGCCTCGTGACCTCCTCGCAGATCCCCCGACGTGCACTCCAAGTCTTCTGGGCTTCTTTCCTTCCAAAAATGAGTTCCATGAAGTTTCAGGTCAATTGGACTCCATTTGGTTTTCCTTTTCTTCAAAACTCTTAAACAGGGTAAATACAGAAACTGGCACCAGGTTCTGGGTTAATAGGTTAGTCCCAAAAATGATATAAAAGTGTATAATAAAGCCCATAAACATTCAAAACAGTAGATAATATAGCATGGAGCAATCAAAAATTATAGATACGTTGGAGACGTATCAGCATCCCCAAGCTTAATTCCTGCTCGTCCTCGAGTAGGTAAATGATAAAAACAGAATTTTTGATGCGGAGTGCTACTTGGCATAATTTCAATGTAATTCTTCTTAATTGTGGCATGAATATTCAGATCCGAAAGATTCAAGACAAAAGTTCATATTGACATAAAAATAATAATACTTCAAGCATACTAACTAAGCAATCATGTCTTCTCAAAATAACAAGGCCAAAGAAAGTTCATCTCTACAAAATCATATAGTTTAGTCATGTTTCATTTTCGTTACACAAGAATGCTCTCATCATGCACAACCCCGATGACAAGCCAAGCAATTGTTTCATACTTTAGTAATCTCAAACTCATAAACTTTCACGCAATACATGAGCGCGAGCCATGGATATAGCACTACGGGTGGAATAGAATATAATGAGGTGGGTTATGTGGAGAAGACAAAAAGGAGAAAGTCTCACATCAACGAGGCTAATCAATGGGCTATGGAGATGCCCACCAATTGATGTTAATGCAAGGAGTAGGGATTGCCATGCAACTGATGCACTAGAGCTGTAAATTCATGAAAGCTCAACAAAAGAAACTAGTGGGTGTGCATCCAACTTGCTTGCTCACGAAGACCTAGGGCACTTGAGGAGGCCCATTGTTGGAATATACAAGCCAAGTTCTATAATGAAAAATTCCCACTAGTATATGAAAGTGATAACATGAGAGACTATCTACTATGAAGATCATGGTGCTACTTTGAAGCACAAGTGTGGTAAAAGGATAGTAACATTGTCCCTTTTCTCTTTTTCTCTCATTTTTCTGGGCCTTTTTTATGGCCTTTCTCTTTTTTTTGGGCCTTCTCTTTTTTATGGCCTTTCTTTTTTTTTTTCCTCACTTGGGACAATGCTCTAATAATGATGATCATCACACTTCTATTTATTTACAACTCAATGATTACAACTCGATATTAGAACAAAGATGACTCTATATGAATGCCTCCGGCGGTGTATCGGGATATGCAATAGATCAAGAGTGACATGTATGAAAGAATTATAAACGGTGGATTTGCCACAAATACAATGTCAACTACATGATCATGCTAAGCAATATGACAATGATGAATGTGTCATGATGAACGGAATGATGGAAAGTTGCATGGCAATATATCTCGGAATGGCTATGGAAAGGCCATAATAGGTAGGTATGGTGGCTGTTTTGAGGAAGATATAAGGAGGTTTATGTGTGAAAGAGCGTATCATATCACGGGGTTTGGATGCACCGGCGAAGTTTGCGCCAACTCTCGATGTGAGAAAAGGCAATGCACGGTACCGAAGAGGCTAGCAAGGATGGAAGGGTGAGAGCGCGTATAATCCATGGACTCAACATTAGTCATAAAGAACTCACATACTTATTGCAAAAATTTACAAGTCATCAAAAACCTCGGCACTACGCGCATGCTCCTAGGGGGATAGATTGGTAGGAAAAGACCATCGCTCGTCCCCGACCGCCACTCATAAGGAGGACAATCAAATAACACCTCATGTTTCAAATTTGTTACATAACGTTTACCATACGTGCATGCTACAGGACTTGCAAACTTCAACACAAGCATTTCTCAATTTCACAACTACTCAATTAGCATGACTTTGATATTATTACCTCCATATCTCAAAACAATCATCAAGCATCAAACTTCTCTTAGTATTCAATACTCTATATGAAAGTTTTTACTAATCTTGTATACCTAGCATATTAGGATTTTAAGCAAATTACCATGATGTTCTAAAGACTCTCAAAATAATATAAGTGAAGCATGAGAGTTCATCTATTTCTTCAAAATAAAACTACCACCATGCTCTAAAAGATATAAGTGAAGCACTAGAGCAGATGACAAACTACTCTGAAAGATATAAGTGAAGATCAATGAGTAATCGAATAATTATGCAACTATGTGAAGACTCTCTAACATTTAATAATTTCAGATCTTGGTATTCTATTCAAAGAGCAAGCAAAGCAAAATAAAATGACATTCTAAGAATGGCAAACATCATGTGAAGAAGCAAAAACTTTGGATCAACCGAAACTAACCGATAGTTGTTGAAGAAGAAAGGTGGGATGCCAACTGGGGCATCCCCAAGCTTAGATGCTTAAGACTGCTTGAAATATTATCTTGGGGTGCCTTGGGCATCCCCAAGCTTGAGCTTTTGTGTCTACTTAATTCCTCTCATATCACTGTCTCCCTAAATCTCAAAAGCTTCATCCACACAAAACTCAACAAGGACTCGTGAGATAAGTTAGTACAAACCATTGCAAAAACCTTATCATAATCTACTGTAGAAAATCACTAAAATTATTATTCAACATTGCATACTAAATGCCTCTGCATATTTAATAGTCCTATCCTCAAATAGAATCATTAAAGAAGCAAACATATGCAAACAATGCAAACATAACAGCAATCTGCCTAAACAGGGCAGTCTGTAAAGAATGCAGCAACATCCATACTTACCTAGCTCCAAAAATTATGAAAGAAAATTCCTACTGTAGTAAATTTATCAGATCTTAATATGAAAAAGGTTTCAACATTTTATCACATTCTTACTTTTATAGGGAATTATTGCAACAGCGGTAAACTTTCTGTTTTCAAACAGCAACATGTATACTTGTAACATAGGCATAGTAAAGGCTATCAATGCCACTTTTATTGAAATAAAAGATGCAAAACATTTTTCTAAATAACAGAAAGCAAATTCTAACAAAATAAATTGATGCTCCAAGCAAAACACATATCATGTGGTGAATAAAAATATAGCTCCAAGTAAAGTTACCGATGAACTAAGACGAAGGAGGGGATGCCTTCCCGGGCATCCCCAAGCTTAGGCTCTTGGTTGTCCTTGAATATTACCTTGGGGTGCCTTGGGAATCCCCACGCTTAGGCTCTTTCCACTCCTTATTCCATAGTCCATCGAATCCTTACCCAAAACTTGAAAACTTCACAACACAAAACTTAACAGAAAACTCATAAGCTCCGTTAGTATAAGAAAACAAAAGACCACTTCAAGGTACTGTAATGAACTCATTATTTATTTATATTGGTTTTAAACCTACTATATTACAACTTCTCTATGGTTTATAAAATATTTTACTAGCCATAGATTCATCAAAATAAGCAAACAACACATGAAAAACAGAATCAGTAAAAAACAAAACAGTCTGTAGTAATCTGAATCAAACGTATACTTATGGAACTCATAAAATTCTGAAATAAATTTCTGGACCTGAGGAATTTATCTATTAATTATATTAAAAAAGAATTAACTAAATAGCACTCTTCAAATAAAAATGGCAGCAATTCTCGTGAGCGCTAAAGTTTCTGTTTTTTACAGCATGATCAACAAGACTCTCCCCAAGTCTTCCCAAAGGTTCTACTTGGCACAAACACTAATTAAAAGCATAAAACCACATCTAAACAGAGGCTAGATGAATTATTTATTACTAAACAGGATCAAAAAGCAAGGATCAAAAATAAAGTTGGGTTGCCTCCCAACAAGCGCTATCGTTTAACGCCCCTAGCTAGGCATGATGATTTCAATGATGCTCACATAAAAGATAAGAATTGAAACATAAAGAGAGCATCATGAAAAATATGACTAGCACATTTTAGTCTAACCCACTTCCTATGCATAGGGATTTTGTGAGCAAACAACTTATGGGAACAAGAATCAACTTGCATAGGAAGGTAAAACAAGCATAACTTCAAGATTTTAAGCACATAGAGAGGAAACTTGATATTATTGCAATTCCTACAAGCACATATTCCTCCCTCATAATAATTTTCAGTAGCATCATGAATAAATTCAACAATATAACCAACACCTAAAGCATTCTTTTCATGATCTACAAGCATAGAAATTTTGTTACTCTCCACACAAGCAAAGTTCTTCTCATTAATAGTTGTGGGAGCAAACACAACAGAGTAACTATCATGGGATTGAAAATTGAAATCAAGATGACAAGTCTCATTGTTATTATTATTCTTTAAAGAATATGTGTCATCACAGTAATCATCATAGATAGGAGTCATGCTTTCATCATAATAAATTTGCTCATCAAAACTTGGGGGACAAAAAATATCATCTTCATCAAACATAGCTTCCCCAAGCTTGTGGCTTTGCATATCATTAGCATCATGGATATTCAAGGAATTCATACTAACAACATTGCAATCATGCTCATCATTCAAATATTTAGTGCCAAACATTTTATAGATTTCTTCTTCTAGCACTTGAGCACAATTATCCTTTCCATCATACTCCCTCCGTCCCGAAAAACATGTCGCGAGGGCAATTTTACAAAAAAAACCTTCAGTTTCTCCCGACCAAACCCGCACTCCTCGTCGTCCTCCTCCGACAGAATCCCCAGCTGCGCTGCTCCCCGCCGCCGTCGCTTCCCCGCTCCCTCGCCGCAGCTACGCTGCTCCCCGCCGCCGTGGCTCCCCTGCTCCCCCGCTCACTCGCCGCAGCTGCCTCCTGCTCCAGCGCCGCAGCTGCCGCTCGCGTACCTCCCCAAGCTCCCCCCTTCCTCATAAAAATCTTTGATTTCCCCAGCTTAAGCTCGACGACCCACGCGCCACCAGAGGAGGAGGGAACCAAGGTCGGGCCAGATCTCCTCCGCCCCAAGCCAGTCCAGTAGTGCCGGGCCGGACCGGGCCCGGCAGCGGCGGGGAGGGGAGTTCCTCGAGAGCGGCGGCGTGGTTCGTTGGCGTGCTCGGTGAATCGGGGGTCGGGAGGAGCGAGGGGGTCGGAGGCGATTACGGCCAAGGCGATTACGGCCCTCCGCACGTGTGGCGACAGAGGTAGCTAGGTGAAGACGAAGGCTCTACCACGCGAGTTGCTGCTCAATCTCGCTGCGTGTTGGTGTGCAGAAAGAGGCAGGGAGGGACGACGCTGGTGGTGGACTGTAGCGGGGCGGAGGCGTGTGAGCTGATGAGCCCGACGACGATAACAAGCTTAAGCTCGTGGATTTGCTCGTGGATTTACGGCTTCTTCTTCGTTGATTCTCTGGTGGAAGCCCCGCGCATGCGACACCGCGGCAGCGGCGGAGGCTGTCACTTGGCAGCAGCGGCGGCGGCTACAAATCTTCTCCTAGGTACAGCCTGGGTCAATGCCTACAACCTCTCTTCTCTACTTCATCTTTACTGAATTTACTGAATGTGTATATTCTCTGAACCACTTATTCTCTGTCTACTGAATTTTAGTGAATGTGAGATTGTTTGATCTGAACTACTATAGCTATGTTACAACAACCTGACAAAATACTCTGAAAGATGTTTGAGATGTTTTGATCTGAACTAGCTATGTCAGAGTCTAACGGATTTGGTGCTTCTTCACAGGTCATGTATGTTTGAAACATTTACTCCATTTTGGGACACACACAGGTGGGATTCTGTGTACTCTACGAACTGCTTCAAAATGTAGGGCATTTTGGGACACACGCAGGTGTGAATTTTTGTGGAATTTTCAGTTTCTAAAATTGGAGTATTGAAGAAGTGTATTTTCCATTTTGAAACTGACAATAAACCGTATGTTCTGCATTCTGTATGTTGATTATCAATTCTGTTTCCACTAAATTTTGATCAATGACTATAGCACAATATTCACTTTCCACTTTGTAAATTCAGTTAACACATTTGCTCCTTTGTAAATTCAGGTAACACATTTAACACTTGGTAAATTCAGTTAACTCAAGGCTAAAGATAATCTACCAAGGCTAAAGCATATACTGACATGAAACGACAATAATGGAGCCATGGAGCAGCAGCAACTCAAGGTCATGGATCATCTCTCTTGCCTTGTGCAGCTTGCTATGTTTCAAAGCATCTAAATTTTCCATTAGTTGATAGCAGCACGAGGCATGAGTCTCATACGATTTTCATCATCCTAATAAGAGTATCTGTCAACTGCTTGTTTATGCCCAAGTGTTGCCATTTTCTTCAGATTCTTCTTCAATTGCTTGCTTGTGCGCAACTGTTAGCAATTCTATTTTTCATGGTTATCTTGTTGCCACCCATGCAGGTCCTTTGAAAATCAGATCGTCCTATTTGCAATATCACGGGCTTTCACAAAGACAAGTATAACAAGGATTCCAATGAGAAATAGCGCCTAAAGAACAAGGTATGTGTGATAAAATCATCGTGCTTGGTGCATTTGTCGTCCCATCAATACTGAAGCTGAATTGAAATTCTTAGAACAAAGCCCACGTTTGTAAATGTGGCAGATCATAGCTGTCAATGGTGGAGCTTTAATTATTTTTGTTACCTTGCAGCCTAGGATTATACTGCTGTCCTCTGCTATTTATCAAAGTTCATTGCCATGCTGTAGTATATAGTCATGCTCACTCACTCTTCTCTCTCTACCATGTAATGGCACTGGCACTGAAATTATTCAATCTCTGTATACAAGGATTCACCAGTATATAATCCAGTGCTACTCCTCTCATTATCTAATCTACCCATGCTATGACTGCATATTTATTTACTGTACCAAACATGTCCACTACATATCTGTTTTTGTTATGCCAATAATTTCAGTAAATTAGAATATACAGTAGTACTCCTTGTGACTATTCTTGAGATGGTCTTTCTTATTTTAGCTGATCCATCCCATGTGATATGCTAGATTCTTGTCATTCACTATCCTTTTATTTGTTCCGTGCTAAATGGACCTCTCATTAGTTGCTGTAGTTGTCAAGCAAAAATTTCGGTCCACTAACCCAAATTAATTCAAATAAATAAAATTAATCCAAATAAATTCAAATAATTCAAATAAATCCAAATAACCCAAATTAATTCAAATAATCCAGATAATTCAATTAATCAAAATAACCCAGATAATTCCAATAAATTCCAACAAGGAGTTGATATACAAGGATTATACAAGGCATACACAAGGACATGCCATAAGGGCATCTTTGTCCCCTCTTGACACAAGATTACACAAGACATACACAAGGAGCACCTGACTACATGACATAAGGGCCTCTTTGTCCCCTCTTGACTACATTCTTTTCCTTTCTCTAGCCACTTCTTCCCTTCCCTTCCCTTTACTCTTCTTTCTTTTCCCTTCTCTAGCTAATTCTTTCCTTTCATTTTCTTTTCCTATTGCAATTTCCATTTCTTCTATAACGGCCCTAGTATCAACAACTACCCGACTATCGCAATATACATTGGTTATTTCCAGTCCAGCATTTTGAAAGTGATCCTTGTGCAAGTGGGGCAACTTATATTGATTTCCTCCTTTGTCTTTCATAACTTCAAACATAACTGCTTCTAATGTGATAAAGCTTCTGTGCAACTTGTCGGGATCGTAGTTCTTGAATTCCTCTTCCACACCCTGTACCAGTTCCTGGATGTTTATAGGTGACCTACAGTCGGTTAGAGACTGGAGAGAGTTATGGAAGCAGAGGTCCAAACATTTTAACTCAGGGCTATTTGGGGGCTGTTGTAGCAATCGGATGTCAAGATCAGTTTGTTCCACAGCTTCTCGAAAAGCTACATCATTGGGAAGGACATGAGGCTTTGCGTTATCCCGTTGGATGAATATTGTTGCTCCCTCATCATCGTCAGGCCACTTATCCTGAATTGCCGAGATAACCTTACTGATCAGATAATCTCTGCACACAGGCCTGGTTACTTTCACTGATGTCAACACTTTTGTTCCCTTTGTTCTGTTCTGACTTGTCCGCTTTGACTCACTCTCTTCGACGAATGCCCAAATGTCGATCTTCCCATCGAATGTTAGCTCCCCCTCATTGTTATATCGAGGCCTAGAAATAGCTGTTAGGAACATTACCTTCCCAATGCTATGAGTGTTTGACACGGTGCGCTTCGGTTCAGGCTCTCCTGGAAGTACATAGTAACTATTCTTCACTCTTGTCATGTCAAACCACTTCTCATCGATGTGAACCATATTCGTCATTGGTTTGAACATAGCCCGAGAAGTTGAGATCGAATTGTCATCGACCATGGACATACAAAATTTCAATCTCGCAAGCTTGTTCTCTAGCTTGAGGTGAGGCTTCACAGTGCTTGTGATGCGGTTGAGCTCATTCAACTGGAACCTCTTATGTAGGGTCGATCGGGCCACACCTAGAGACCGTGCCAGAGATCGAATTGTTCTTCTTTTATTCAGTGGGATTGTTGAGGTCCTCTCTAGATCTAACTCCTTTCTATTTCGGCCAGATCTTCCCGGCTTCTTGCTTGAGACATCTACTTCTTTGCCATCGGCAATTTTCTTTTTGGCTTCTTCCCAGATTCTTTCAACAGATCGTACACTTATGTCCAACAGGTTTGAGACTAGCAGCTTGTCGTCTGGTTGAACAGACCCATCTCTGAGCTCGATTACCAGCAAGGCGAAGTAAACACCATGCCTCTCCTTATCTGACAATTCTCTTCTCTTCTCTTGAAGTATCCAATTCATAACTTCATCCTCTTCCTCTTGAGCTTCATCCTCTTTCCCTTCATCTTCTTGAGGCATCCAATTCATAGCTTCATCATCTTCCTCTTGAGGCATCAAGTTCAAATCCATAGTTCCATTCTCTGCCACTTGAGGTTCCTCCTATTCAGGGATCCAATTCAAATTAATACCTTCATCGTCTTCCTCTTGAGGCATCAAGTTCAAATCAATAGTTTCATGTTCTTCCTTTTGAGGCATCAAGTTCAAATCCATAGTTATGTTTCCTGCCATCAATGACAAAAGATGAGTACACCATGGTACCATAACAAGAATATACACACACAAAATGAGTATGCAAGTCAAACAAGAAGTAGGTGCCATGGCACCATTTCTACACTTTGCTCTAACCATAAGCCATTTTCTCTAGTTAGAGTAGTTAACAGAATTTTACTCTAGTTAGAGTAGTTTTGCTGAATTTTACTTGCTCATAATACCATGCCTATGGTAGAAAAGTGTCAAGAAAATTAATTTGGTGTACACCGTGAATAAAAGCTCCTGATATTTGAAGCTCCTTGTGAATTTTGCAGTGTACTCCATTTGGTGCACACTATAAATAAATTTGGTGTACACTGTGAATAAAATGGAGTATTTGTTGCTATCCACTCTTGTGATAACAATGATGTGCAGTTTTGAATTAAGAAAAGCATATGTACTTCTTCAGTAACACAAATTACTCCAGAAAGGAGTATTCATTGTTTCGTTTTCAGAGAAATAAAAATGACCATCCCAATGAACATAGCTACAAAATAAAAGGATATCCTATATTAATGTTGAAACATGTAAATATCACCATTTGGCATGAATAGAACATTCCAGTTTTTCTAAAAGAGACAAATCCACAAGGAGTACTTCCAGTTTTGGATCAGCATATGTATTTCTCAGTATGATGGTTAGGTGTAATCCCAGCTTTGGATCCTAAAGTGTAGTCATGTTTGGCAAAAGGCTTCAGTAGCTTCAGTAGTTTAAAATGGAGTAGTTAGAGTAGATTCAGTAGCTTAAAATGGATTACTGTTAATTTAGCAAATGAACCTATTGTTAATTTTTCATACTGAATTTGGAGTAGCAGCTGTATGAAGCAAAGTACTCCAATATTGCTTGGTAAAATGGAATAAAATGGAGTAGCTCTACCATTGAATAAAATGGAGCAGCAGATTAAGCAAGCAAGCAACACCAGCAGACAGCAGATTAAGCAAGCAACACAAGTACTCCATGATCAGTAGTAGTTTCTTCAAAAAATTTCAGTTAGCAACCATCATGATTCTATTCATAATGATCAGCAGCATTTTCTATATAATGAATGTACTCCATGAATTTTAAGTTAGCAACTGAATTTACTCCATGATTGGCATTGTCATGATTCAGTTAACAATAAACCATTTCACTAACTTTCAGGTAGCAGTATTCAGATGGACTACCTTCTTCCGAGTGCAGACGAGAACATCACGGCTTCACTTGGATCAGCAGCAGCACAGGCAGAGGAACCCAGTTGTGCAAATGGAGGAGCACGGGCAGAAGATCAGGTTCGACGCAGAAGAACCCACGAGTAGAAGATCCGGTTCAATTTCAACCCAGCTGTGCGCTTGGGTTCAGGTTCAGGTTCTCCCACAGCAGCAGAAGATCACAGTGCAGAAGAGCTCCACCCAGCTGTGCACGGGCAGCATGTAGAGCTTCTCCTAGCAGCACGTAGAGCACGACGCACAGGTTCAATTTCAACCCAGCTGTGCACGAGCAGGGGAGAAGCAGCTGCGCGGGCGCGCGGGCAAGCAAGCAGGAGCAGCACGGTGACACGCGGGAGCTCGAGGAGGACTCATGGGAGATAGAGGAGGACGAGCGTGAGGTCCTGGTCCATCGAATCGTGGAGGCAGGTTCCGACGACGCCCGTAGGGGATCGCAGCTGGAGGGATCATGGCGGTGCACGCGCGGGATCTGAAGAAGGAGACGCGGGAGCTTGAGGAGGATGCATGGGAGCTCGAGGAGGACGAGCAGGAGCTCCTGGTCCACCGGATGGTGCTGGGAAGTTCTGGCAACGCCACAGGTAATCACGGCGGGAGGAGATCGCGGCGGCACAGGATTGGGCGGCGGCGAAGCAGGTACTTGGCGGCGGCGCAGGTACGCAGCGACGGCAGAAGATCACTTCCTGGTGGGCGACGAATCGCGCAGCTGGGCGGCGCCGGCCCCTGGCGACACGCACGCGACAGCAGAGGAAGAAGACGATGGCGGAGGGACTTGTTTGAGATGGTTTTGAAACTGTGAGGTCTTTTATGTAAAATTACCAATGAACTACGCGTGTGCCCCTGGCGACACGCACGCGACAGCAGAGGAAGAAGACGATGGCGGAGGGACTTGTTTGAGATGGTTTTGAAACTGTGAGGTCTTTTATGTAAAATTACCAATGAACTACGCGTGTGACATGTTTTTCGGGATGGATGGAGTACTTACGAAAGATATTAAAAAGGTGAAGCGGATGAGACAAACTCAATTCCATTTTTTATAGTTTTATTTTATAAACTAAACTAGTGATAAAACAAGAAACTAAAAGACCCGATTGCAAGATCTAAAGATATACCTTCAAGCACTCACCCCCCCGGCAACGGCGCCAGAAAAGAGCTTGATGTCTACTACACAACCTTCTTCTTGTAGACCTGCAACCAAATAACAAAGAGTCTCTTGTGTCCCCAACACACCCAATACAATGGTAAACTGTATAGGTGCACTAGTTCGGCGAAGAGATGGTGAAACAAGTGGTATATGGATGGTAGATAAAGGTATTTGTAATATGAAAATATAAAAACAGCAAGGTAACTAATGATAAAAGTGAGCGTAAACGGTATTGCAATGCGTTGAAATAAGGCCTAGGGTTCATACTTTCACTAGTGCAAGTTCATTTGTAATATGAAAATATAAAAACAGCAAGGTAACTAATGATAAAAGTGAGTGTAAACGGTATTGCAATGATAGGAAATAAGGCCTAGGGTTCATACTTTCACTAGTGCAAGTTCCCTCAACAATACTAACATAATTGGATCACATAACTATCCCTCAACATGCAACAAAGAGTCACTCCAAAGCCACTAATAGCGGAGAACGAATGAAGAGATTATGGTAGGGTACGAAACCACCTCAAAGTTATTCTTTCCAATCAATCCGTTGGGCTATTCCTATAGGTGTCACAAACAACCCTAGAGTTCGTACTAGAATAACACCTTAAGACACAAATCAACCAAAACCCTAATGTCACCTAGATACTCCAATGTCACTGCTACCTCTTGAGCTTGCGTTGGATTTCCCCTAAGAGGAAAGGATGATGCAGCAGAGTAGCGTAAGTATTCCCCTCAGTTTTTGAGAACCAAGATATCAATCCAGTAGGAGGCCACACTCAAGTCCCTCGTACCCGCACAAAACGATAGCTACTCGCAACCAACGCGATTAGGGGTTGTCAATCCCTGCACGGTCACTTACGAGAGTGAGATCTGATAGATATAATATTTTTGGTATTTTTGGTATAGAGATGCAAACTGAAAAGTAAAAGGCAAAGTAAAAAGCAAAGCAAGATTAAAGTGATGGAGATTGATATGATGAGAATAGACCCGGGGGCCATAGGTTTCACTAGTGGCTTCTCACAAGAGCATAAGTATTCTATGGTGGGTGAACAAATTACTGTTGAGCAATTGACAGAATTGAGCATAGTTATGAGAATATCTAGGCATGATCATGTATATAGGCATCACGTCCGTGACAAGTAGACCGAAACGATTCTGCATCTACTACTATTACTCCACTCATCGACCGCTATCCAGCATGCATCTAGAGTATTAAGTTAAAAACAGAGTAACGCTTTAAGCAAGATGACATGATGTAGAGAGATAAATTCATGCAATATGAAATAAACCCCATCTTGTTATCCTCGATGGCAATGATGCAATACGTGCCTTGTTGCCCCTTCTGTCACCGGGAAAGGACACCGCAAGATTGAACCCAAAGCTAAGCACTTATCCCATGGCAAGAAAAACCAATCTAGTAGGCCAAACCAAACTGATAATTCGAAGAGACTTGCAAAGATAACCAATCATACATAAAAGAATTCAGAGAAGATTCAAATATTATTCATAGATAGACTTGATCATAAACCCACGATTCATCGGTCTCAACAAACACACCGCAAAAAAGAAGAAGATTACATCGAATAGATCTCAAGAGAGGGGGAGAACTTTGTATTGAGATCCAAAAAGAGAGAAGAAGCCATCTAGCTAATAACTATGGACCCGAAGGTCTGAGGTAAACTACTCACACTTCATCGGAGAGGCTATGATGATGTAGAAGCCCTTCATGATGACGGCCCTCTCCGGTGGAGCTCCGGAATAGGGCCCAAGATGGGATCTCGTGGATACAGAAAGTTGCGGCGGTGGAATTAGGTTTTTGGCTCCATCTCTGTTCGTTTGGGGGTACGTAGGTATATATAGGAGGAAGAAGTACGTCGGTGGAGCTTCGGTGGCCCCACGAGGGTGGGGGGCCCGCCTGGGGGTATAGGGTGCGCCCCCTACCTCGTGCCCACCTCGAAGCTTCCTTGGCGTAGGGTCCAAGTCTCCTGGGTCATATTCGGGAAGAAAATCATGTTCCAGAAAGGTTTATTCCGTTTGGACTCCGTTTGATATTCCGTTTCTTCGAAACACTGAAATAGGCAAAAAAACAGCAATTCTGGGCTGGGCCTCCGGTTAATAGGTTAGTCCCAAAAAATAATATAAAAGTGGAAAATAAAGCCCAATAAAGTCCAAAACAGTAGATAATATAGCATGGAGCAATCAAAAATGATAGATATGTTGGAGACGTATCAGGCATCCCCAAGCTTAATTCCTGCTCGTCCTCGAGTAGGTAAATGATAAAAAGAGACTTTTTGATGCGGAGAGCTACTTGGCATAATTTCAATGCAAATCTTCTTAATTGTGGTATGAATATTCAGATTAGGAAGATTCAAGACAAAAGTTCATATTGACATAGAGAATAATAATACTTCAAGCAAACCAACAAAGCAATTATGTTTTCTTAAAGTAACATGGCCAAAGAAAGTTCATCCCTACAAAATCATATAGTTTAGTCATGCTCCATTTTCGTCACACAAGAATGCTCTCATCATGCACAACCCCGATGAAAAACCAAGCAATTGTTTCATACCTTAATAATTTCAAACTCATAAACTTTCACGCAATACATGAGCATGAGCCATGGATATAGCACTATGGGTGGAATAGAATATAATGATGGGGGTTATGTGGAGAAGGCAAAAAGGAGAAAGTCTCACATCAACGAGGCTAATCAATGGGCTATGGAGATGCCCATCGATTGATGTTAATGCAAGGAGTAGGGATTGCCATGCAACAGATGCACTAGAGCTATAAATGTATGAAAGCTCAACAAAAGAAACTAAGTGGGTGTGCATCCAACTTGCTTGCTCACGAAGATCTAGGGCACTTGAGGAGGCCCACTGTTGGAATATACAAGCCAAGTTCTATAATGAAAATTCCCACTAGTATATGAAAGTGATAACTCAAGAGACTCTCTATATGAAGAACATGGTGCTACCTTGAAGCACAAGTGTGGAAAAAACGATAGTAGCATTGTCCCTTTTTATTTATTTTCTCTTTTTTGGGCCTTTTTTCTTTGGCCTTTTTTGGGACAATGCTCTATTGAATGATGATCATCACACTTCTATTTATTTACAACTCAATGATTACAACTCGATACTAGAACAAAGTATGACTCTATATGGATGCCTCCGGCGGTGTACCGGGATATGCAATGAATCAAGAGTGACAAGTATGAAAAAATTATGAACGGTGGCTTTGCCACAAATACTTATGTCAACTACATAATCATGCTAAGCAATATGACAATGATGAATGTGTCATGATAAACTGGATGGTGGAAAGTTGCATGGAAATATATCTCGGAATGGCTATGGAAATGCCATAATAGGTAGGTATGGTGGCTGTTTTGAGGAAGATATAAGGAGGTTTATGTGTGAAAGAGCGTATCATATCACGGGGTTTGGATGCACTTTGCACCAACTCTCGATGTGAGAAAGGGTAATGCACAGTACCGTAGAGGCTAGCAATGATGGAAGGGTGAGAGTGCGCATAATCCATGGACTCAACATTAGTCATAAAGAACTCATATACTTATTGCAAAAATCTACAAGCCATCAAAAACCAAAGTATTACGTGCATGCTCCTAGGGGGATAGATTGGTAGGAAAAGACCATCGCTCGTCCCCGACCGCCACTCATAAGGAGGACAATCAAATAACACCTCATGTTTCAAATTTGTTGCATAACGTTTAGCATACGTGCATGCTACGGGACTTGCAAACTTTAACTCAAGCACTTCTCAAATTCACAATTACTCTACTAGCATGACTTTGATATTACTACCTCCATATCTCAAAACAATTATCAAGCATCCAACTTTTCTTAGTATTCAACACACTCAAAAGAAAGTTTCACAAATCTTGAATACCAAGCATGTTATTATTAAGCAAATTACCATTCTATTAAGACTCTCAAAATAATTTAAGTGAAGCATGAGAGATCAATAGTTTCTTTAAAACAAATCCACCACCATGCTCTAAAAGATCTAAGTGAAGCACATAGAGCAAAATTATAACGCTCAAAAGATATAAGTGAAGCACATAGAGCAAAACTACATAGCTCAAAAGATATAAGTGAAGCACATAGAGTATTCTATCAAATTCTAATCCATGTATGGCTCTCTCAAAAGGTGTGTACAGCAAGGATGATTGTTTCATACTAGCAAACAAAGACACAAATAATACAAGACGCTCCAAGCAAAACACATATCATGTTGGTGAATAAAAATATAGCTCCAAGTAAATTACCGATGGAAGTAGACGAAAGAGGGGACGCCTTCCGGGGAATCCCCAAGCTTTGACTTTTTGGTTTCCTTGGATTATCTTCGGGGTGCCATGGGCATCCCCAAGCTTAGGCTCTTGCCACTCCTTGTTCCATAATCCATCAAAAGAATTCACCCAAAACTTGGAAACTTCACAACACAAAACTCAATAGAAATCTCGTGAGCTCCGTTAGAGAAAGAAAACAAAAGACCACTTCAAGGTACTGTAATGAACTCATTCTTTATTTATATTGGTGTTAAACCTACTGTATTCCGACTTCTCTATGGATTATAAACTATTTTACTAGCCATAGATTCATCAAAATAAGCAAACAACACACGAAAAACAGAATCTGTCAAAAACAGAACATTCTGCAGTAATCTGTAACTAACGAAAACTTATGAACCCAAAAAATTCTAAAATAAATTGCTGGACGTTATGAATTTATCTATTAATCATCTTCAAAAATAATTAACTAAATAGCACTTTCCAAATAAAAATGACAGCAGTTCTCGTGAGCGCTAAAGTTTCTGTTTTTTACAGCAAGTTCAACAAGACATTCCCCAAGTCTTCCCAACGGTTATACTTGGCACAAACACTAATTAAACACAAAAAACACAACTAAAACAGAGGCTAAATAATTTATTTATTAAATAAAATCAAGGAAAAATATTGGGATGTCTCCCAACAAGCGCTTTTCTTTAAAGCCTTATAGCTAGGCATTGATAATTTTAATGATGCTCACATGAAAGACAAGAATTGAAGCACAAAAGGAGCATCATAAAGCATGTGACAAACACATATAAGTCTAACATACTTCCTATGCATAGGCATCTTATAGGCAAACAAATTATCAAGGCAAGCAAAAACTAGCATATGCAAGGAAGAGGAAAGAAACAATAGCAATCTCAACATAACGAGAGGTAATTTAGTAACATGAAAATTTCTACCACCATATTTTCCTCTCTCATAGTAATTACATGTAGGATCATAAGCAAATTCAACAATATAGCTATCACATAAAATATTCTCAACATGATCCACATGCATGCAAAGTTGGCACTTTTCCGAAATAGTGGGATTAACATTAACTAAAGTCATGACCTTCCCAAACGCACTTTTACCAAAAACTTCATAAGATTGAACATTCTCTAAATATGTGGGATCTAAAGTTGACATTCTTCCAAACCCACTTCAATATTATTGCAAACATTATGAACAATCTCATATTCATCATGGGGTTTAAATAAATTTTCAAGATCAAAAGAAGAATCACCCCAATCATGATCATTGCAACAAGTAGAGGACATAACAAAACTAGCATCCCCAAGCTTAGGGTTTTGCATATTATTAGCACAATTGTCATTAATAGAATTTATAATAACATCATTGCAATCATGCTTTTTATGCAAAGATCTATCGTGAATCAGTTCATAACATACTTCATTGCAATTTTCATATTCACAAATTTCAAGCAATACTTTATAAAGATAATCTAGTGCACAAAACTCACTAGCAATTGGTTCAACATAACTGGATCTCTTAAAAATATTAGCAAGTGGATGAGGATCCATAAATCTTAGGTTCTCTGTTTAGTAATAAATAAATGACTATTCCAACCATACGAGCAAACAAAAGGCAAACGGGCCAGAAGAGGCAAATAGAGAGGGAGGATAGAGAGAGAGGGCGAATAAAACAGCAAGGGTGAAGTGGGGGAGAGGAAAACGAGAGGCAAATGGCAACTAATGTAATGCGAGAGATAGGGATTGTGATGGGTACTTGGTATGTTCACTTTTTGCGTAGATTCCCCGGCAACGGTGCCAGAAATTCTTCTTGCTACCTCTTGAGCTTGCGTTGGATTTCCCCGAAGAGGAAAGGATGATGCAACAGAGTAGCGTAAGTATTTCCCTCAGTTTTTGAGAACCAAGGTATCAATCCAGTAGGAGGCCACGCTCAAGTCCCTCGTACCTGCACAAAACGATAGCTACTCGCAACCAACGCGATTAGGGGTTGTCAATCCCTTCACGGTCACTTACGAGAGTGAGATCTGATAGATATAATATTTTTGGTATTTTTGGTATAGAGATGCGAAGTGAAAAGTAAAAGGCAAAGTAAAAAAGCAAAGCAAGATTAAAGTGATGGAGATTGATATGATGAGAATAGACCCGGGGGCCATAGGTTTCACTAGTGGCTTCTCTCAAGAGCATAAGTATTCTACGGTGGGTGAACAAATTATTGTTGAGCAATTGCCAGAATTGAGCATAGTTATGAGAATATCTAGGCATGATCATGTATATAGGAATCACGTCCGTGACAAGTAGACCGAAACGATTCTGCATCTACTACTATTACTCCACTCATTGACGGCTATCCAGCATGCATCTAGAGTATTAAGTTAAAAACAGAGTAACGCTTTAAGCAAGATGACATGATGTAGAGAGATAAATTCAAGCAATATGAAATAAACCCCATCTTGTTATCCTCGATGGCAATGATGCAATACGTGCCTTGCTGCCCCTGCTGTCACCAGGAAAGGACACCGCAAGATTGAACCCAAAGCTAAGCACTTCACCCATGCCAAGAAAAACCAATCTAGTAGGCCAAACCAAACTGATAATTCGAAGAGACTTGCAAAGATAACCAAGCATACATAAAAGAATTCAGAGAAGATTCAAATATTATTCATTGATAGACTTGATCATAAACCCACAATTCATCGGTCTCAACAAACACACCGCAAAAAAGAAGAAGATTACAACGAATAGATCTCAAGAGAGGGGGAGAACTTTGTATTGAGATCCAAAAAGAGAGAAGAAGCCATCTAGCTAATAACTATGGACCCGAAGGTCTGAGGTAAACTACTCAAACTTCATCGGAGAGGCTATGATGATGTAGAAGCCCTCTGTGATGACGACCCTCTTCGGCGGAGCTCCGGAACAGGCCCCAAGATGGGATCTCGTGGATATAGAAAGTTGCGGCGGTGGAATTAGGTTTTTGGCTCTGTCTCTGTTCGTTTGGGGGTACGTAGGTATATATAGGAGGAAGAAGTACGTCGGTGGAGCTTCGGTGGCCCCACGAGGGTGGGGGGCGCGCCTAGGGGTATAGGGCGCGCCCCCGTACCTCGTGCCCCACCTCGAAGCTTCCTTGGCGTGGGGTCCAAGTCTCCTGGGTCATATTCGGGAAGAAAATCACGTTCAAGAAAGGTTTATTCCGTTCGAACTCCGTTTGATATTCCGTTTCTTCGAAACACTGAAATAGGCAAAAAAAACAACAATTCTGGGCTGGGCCTCCGGTTAATAGGTTAGTCCCAAAAAATAATATAAAAGTGGAAAATAAAGCCCAATAAAGTCCAAAACAGTAGATAATATAGCATGGAGCAATCAAAAATTATAGATACATTGGAGACGTATCAGTCACCTCAAGTATCCGTGGGTATGATTATACGATATGCATCACACAATCTCAGATTCATCTATTCAACCAACACATAGGACCTCAAAGAGTGCCCCAAAGTTTCTACCGGAGAATCATGACGAAAACGTGTGCCAACCCCTATGCATAGGTTCATGGGCGGAACTCGTAAGTTTATCACCAGAACATACATCAAGTGAATTCATGTGGTATCCCATTGTCACCACAGATACGCACGGCAAGACATACATCAAGTGTTCTCAAATATTTAAAGACTCAATCCGATAAGATAACTTCAAAGGGGATACTCAATTCATTACAAGAGAGAAGAGGGGGAGAAACATCATAGGATCCAACTATAATAGCAAAGCTCGCGATACATCAAGATCGCACCACCTCAAGAACACGAGAGAGAGAGATCAAACACATAGCTACTGGTACGTACCCTCAGCCCCGAGGGAGAACTACTCCCTCCTCGTCATGGAGAGCACCGGGATGATGAAGATGGCCACCGGAGAGGGATTGCCCCCTTCGGCAGGGTGCCGGAACGGGTCTAGATTGGCTTTCGGTGGCTACGGAGGCTTCTGGCGGTGGAACTCCCGATCTATTGTGCTCCCCGACGTTTTTAGGGTATATGGAGATATATAGGCGGAAGAAATACGTCAGGGGGCCACGAGGGGCCCACGAGGGTGGAGGGCGCGCCCCCCTGCCTCGTGACCTCCTCGCAGATCCCCCGACGTGCACTCCAAGTCTTCTAGGCTTCTTTCCTTCCAAAAATGAGTTCCGTGAAGTTTCAGGTCAATTGGACTCCGTTTGGTTTTCCTTTTCTTCGAAACCCTAAAACAGGGTAAAAACAAAAACTGGCACTGGGCTCTGGGTTAATAGGTTAGTCCCAAAAATGGTATAAAAGTGTATAATAAAGCCCATAAACATTCAAAATAGTAGATAATATAGCATGGAGCAATAAAAAATTATAAATACATTGGAGACGTATCATAATGCAATAAGAACGATGACATAATGTAGACAAGATCCGTTTATCTATATGGCGGTAGATATAGATCTCGTCTTTTTATCCTTAGTAGCAACGATACATACATGTTGGTTCCCTTTCAGTCACTGGGATCGAGCACCGTAAGATCGAACCCACTACTGGGCACCTCTTCCCATTGCAAGATAAATAGATCAAGTTCCCCAGACAAAACCCAAATATCAGAGAAGAAATACGAGGCTATAAGAGATCATGCATAAAAGAGATCAAAGAAACTCATATACTTTCATGGATTAAAAAGATAGACCTGATCATAAAGTCAAAGTTCATCGATCCCAACAAACACACCGCAAAAGAGTTACATCATATGGATCTCCAAGATACCATTGTATTGAGAATCAAGAGAGAGAGAGAGAGATGAAGCCATCTAGCTACTAACTACGGACCCGAAGGTCTACAAAGAACTACTCACGCATCATCGGAGAGGCACCAATGGAAGTGATGAACCCTTCGAGATGGTGTCTAGATTAGATCTAGTGGTTCTGGACTCTGCGGCGGCTGGATGAATATTTCATCGACTCCCCTAGGGTTTTGGGAATATTTGGGTATTTATAGAGCAAAGAGGCGGTCCGGGGGGCACCCGAGGTGGGCACAACCCACCAGGGCGCGCCTGGGCCTCCTGGCGCGCCTTGGTGGGTTGTCCCCTCCTCGGGACTCCCCCAGGTGCAACCAGTGCCCAATATCTTCCTTCTGGTCCATAAAAAATCTCTGTAAAGTTTCGTGGCATTTGGACTCCGTTTGATATTGTTTTTCTGCGATGTAAAAAACATGGAAAAAACAGCAACTAGCACTTGTCACTATGTCAATAGGTTAGTACCAAAAATGATATAAAATGACTATAAAATGATTATACAACATCCAAGATTGATAATAAAACAGCATGAAACAATCAAAAATTATAGATACGTTGGAGACGTATCAGACACCATCTGCCCAAGATGCGGCACTGCTATTGAGGATCCAATGCATATCTTTCTATTGTGCCCGTCCGCGGTGATTGTTCAAAAAAGTCGTGTAGACTATCAAGTGTTTTATAGATTCTGCCAAGCGATTGTTGGTAAGATGTTTTTGCCCTTGACCATATAGCTTGTGTTGAAAGGGGCAGATAATCAAAGTTGGCCCAAATTTTTTTAGTGAAATTGAAAATATCATACTAGACCATAAAATGGTGTCCTTAGTATTATTCTAACGGTGAACAAAATCTAAGCGATAGTTTTAGAGAAAATCAATTATCAATAAAATGATAAAACTTTGGCAAAAATTTAGAACTTCTCTAGAAAAACTAAAAAATCTACATTAAATTATTGAATGGTGCCCCCACTATGCCGGTAATCATTCGGTCGATCCTGGGTAGTAGTTTTAGATGATCCAATTATCATTTCTCTATCATAAATGGCCAAAAATTGAAACTTTTCAAAAAAAATATGAAACAACTACCGTGAATCATAAACGCCCGATCATGTACAGTACTCCAAGCAAATGAAGTTATGAAGCCTTTATTTCACATGAAAAGGTTTTAAATCAATTTTTGGGCAAAACTAGAAATTCCAGGAAAAAGAGGAACAAAATGTAAATCATGAGCAAGAGCGAGCAAACGAGATAGACGGGGATGAGCCTGCCGGTTTGCAAGGGAGCTGTTATTCTGATTCTATTTTTCTTGTGTAGTTGTAAACGAGTGATACGTCTCCAACGTATCTATAATTTATGAAGTATTCATGCCATGTTTACAATATTTTTATATGATTTTGGTATGATTTGATTAGAACTAACCCGGACTGACGTTGTTTTCAGCAGAACTACCGTGGTGTTGTTTTTGTGCAGAAATAAAAGTTCTCGGAATGCGATAAAAATCAACGGAGATTTTTTGTAGAAAATATGAAAAATACTAGAACGAAAATCTACCAGAGGGGAGTCACGGGGGCCCCACGAGGGTAGGGACGCGCCCCCCTGCATCGTGGACTCCCCGAGGGCCCCCTGACGTGAAATCAATGCCAACCTCTCCTATAAATACAGAAACCTCTGAAAATTAAGCTAGATCAGAAGTTCCGCCGCGGCAAGCCTCTATAGCCACGAGAAATCAATCTAGGCCCTCTCCGGCACCCTGCCGGAGGGGGCCATCATCACCGGAGGGCATGGAGGAGGATCCCAGAGGGGCCATCATCACCATGAAGGCCAAGGACCAGAGGGAGGACCTCTCCCCATCCCGGGGGGAGGCCATGGAGGAGGAAGCACAAGGGGGAGAACCTCTTCTCCTCTCTCTCGGTGGCGCCGGAGTGCCATCGGGAGGGGAATCATCGCTGCGGTGATTGATACGTCTCCAACGTATCTATAATTTTTGATTGCTCCATGCTATATTATCTATTGTTTTGGACATTATTGGGCTTTATTATCCACTTTTATATTATTTTTGGGACTAACCTATTAACCGGAGGCCCAACCCAGAATTGTTGTTTTTTGCCTGTTTTAGGGTTTCAAAGAAAATGAATATCAAATGGAGTCCAAATGGAATGAAACCTTCGGGAACGTGATTTTCTCAACGAACAAGACCCAGGAGACTTGGACCCTACGCAAGACACAAAAGAGGAGGCCACGAGGTAGGGGGGCGCGCCTACCCCCCCAGGCGCGCCCTCCACCCTCGTGGGCCCCCTGTTGCTCCACCGACGTACTCCTTCCTCCTATATATACCTACGTACCCCCAAACGATCAGATACGGAGCAAAAACCCTAATTCCACCACCGCAACTTTCTGTATCCACGAGATCCCATCTTGGGGCCTGTTTCGGAGCTCCGCCGGAGGGGGCATCGATCACGGAGGTCTTCTACATCAACACCATAGCCCCTCCGATGAAGTGTGAGTAGTTTACCTCAGACCTACGGGTCCATATTTAGTAGCTAGATGGCTTCTTCTCTCTTTTTGGATCTCAATACAATGTTCTGCCCCTCTTTTGTGGAGATCTATTCGATGTAATCCTCTTTTTGCGGTGTGTTTGTTGAGACCGATGAATTGTGGGTTTATGATCAAGTCTATCTATGAACAATATTTAAATCTTCTCTGAATTCTTTTATGTATGATTGGTTATCTTTGCAAGTCTCTTTGGATTATCAGTTTGGTTTGGCCTACTAGATTGATCTTTCTTGCAATGGGAGAAGTGCTTAGCTTTGGGTTCAATCTTGCGGTGTCCTTTCCCAGTGACAGTAGGGGCAGCAAGGCACGTATTGTATTGTTGCCATCGAGGATAACAAGATGGGGTTTTCATCATACTGCATGAGTTTATCCCTCTACATCATGTCATCTTGCTTAAGGCGTTACTCTGTTTTCATTAACTTAATACTCTAGATGCATGCTGGATAGCGGTCGATGAGTGGAGTAATAGTAGTAGATGCAGGCAGGAGTCGGTCTACAGTCCCGGACGTGATGCCTATATACATGATCATACCTAGATATTCTCATAACAATGCTCAATTCTGTCAATTGCTCAACAGTAATTTGTTCACCCACCGTAGAATACTTATGCTCTCGAGAGAAGCCACTAGTGAAACCTATGGCCCCCGAGTCAATCTTTATCATATTAATCTACCAATACTTAGTTATTTCCTTCTGCTTTTACTTTGCTTTTATTTTACTTTGCATCTTTATCATAAAAATACCAAAAATATTGTCTTATCATATCTATCAGATCTCACTCTCGTAAGTGGCCGTGTAGGGATTGACAACCCCTTAAAACGTTGGTTGCGAGGATTTATTTGTTTTGTGCAGGTACGAGGGACTCGCGCATAGCCTCCTACTGGATTGATACCTTGGTTCTCAAAAACTGAGGGAAATACTTACGCTACTTTGCTGCATCATCGCTTCCTCTTCGGGGAAAACCAACACAGTGCTCAAGAGGTAGCAAGATGGATTTCTGGCGCTGTTGCTGGGGAGGTCTACGCAAAAGTGAACATACCAAGTACCCATCACATACCCTTATCTCCCACATTACATTATTTGCCATTTGCCTCTCGTTTTTCTCTCCCCCACTTCACCCTTGCCGTTTTATTTGCCCTCTCTCTCTATCCTCCTTCTCTTTCCTGTTTGCCTCTTTTTGCCCGCTTGCTTTTTGTTTGCTTGTGTGTTAGTTCGTTTGCTTGTCGTTATGGCTAGTCCCTTATCTTCTCCATTGACCCCTGAGTTCGAAATATTTCACTTTAAACAAAGACTAGGAGAAAACTTAAAAGATGCCTGGTTGAGAATAATGGAGTCTTATCGTAATTGTACCTCTAAAATAAACCTAAGAATTTTGCTTCACAATTTTTATGCTGAATTAAATATGTCTCATAGACAACTCTTGGATTGCGTTGCCAAAGGCAATTTTATTGAAATCGATCCCCATATTGCGCTTGAAATTATAAAAGGTATAGTGGGAACACTACCTCAACAAAAGGGGCCTCATCCTACCCAGGAAGAGACACAAGTTTGTGAATTTTTTTGTGAAGTTACTAAAATTTTACAGAAGTCTCTTGAACCTCTTAAGAACGTTAGGGAAATATTCACCGCATGAATATGTTGATTACTATAAATAAGCGGTTGGATTCTTTAGATCTAAAAATTTCGGAATATGATGGGAAACGTAAAGAACCCCCCGGATTAGAGCTTGATTCTGCTAAAAAATTGAAAACCAAAGATGGCAATACCTAGATCTATCCTTGCTTGTTATGCCTAGCTAGGGGCGTTAAACGATAGCGCTTGTTGGGAGGCAACCCAATTTTATTTTTATTCCTTGATTTTTGCTCCTGTTTAGTAATAAATAATTTATCTAGCCTCTGTTTTGGTTGTGTTTTTTGTGTTTAATTAGTGTTTGTGCCAAGTAGAACCGTTGGGAAGACTTGGGGAAAGTCTTGTTAAACTTGCTGTAAAAAACAGAAACTTTAGCGCTCACGAGAACTGCTGTAATTTTTATTTGGAAAGTTATATTTAGTTAATTATTTTTGAATATGATTAATAGATAAATTAATAACGTCCAGAAATTTATTTTAGAATTTTTGGGGCTCCAGATCTTGCGCTAGATACAGATTACTACAGACTGTTCTGTTTTTGACAGATTCTGTTTTTCGTGTGTTGTTTGCTTATTTTGATGAATCTATGGCTAGTAAAATAGTTTATAAACCATAGAGAAGTTGGAATAAAGTAGGTTTAACACGAATATAAATAAAGAATGAGTTCATTATAGTACCTTGAAGTGGTCTTTTGTTTTCTTTCGCTAACGGAGCTCACGAGATTTTCTACTTTGAGTTTTGTGTTGTGAAGTTTTCAAGTTTTGGGTAAAGATTTGATGGATTATGGAACAAGGAGTGGCAAGATCCTAAGCTTGGGGATGCCCATGGCACCCCCAAGATAATCTAAGGACACCTAAAAGCCAAAGCTTGGGGATGCCCCGGAAGGCATCCCCTCTTTCGTCTACTTCTATCGGTAACTTTACTTGGAGCTATATTTTTATTCACCACATGATATGTGTTTTGCTTGGGGCGTATTGTATTATTTGAGTCTTTGCTTTTTAGTTTACCACAATCATCCTTGCTGTACACACCTTTTGAGAGAGCCATACATGACTTGGAATTTGTTAGAATACTCTACGTGCTTCGCTTATATCTTTTGAGTTATATAGTTTTGCTCTAGTACTTCACTTATATCTTTTAGACCACGGTGGTGGATTTTTTTTTATAGAAACTATTGATCTCTCATGCTTCACTTAGATTATTTTGAGAGTCTTAATAGCATGGTAATTTGCTTAAAATCCTAATATGCTAGGTATTCAAGATTAGTAAAATTTTCTTATGAGTGATTTGAATACTAAGAGAAGTTTGATGCTTGATGATTGTTTTGAGATATGGAGGTAATAATATCAAAGTCGTGCTAGTTGAGTAGTTGTGAAATTGAGAAATACTTGTGTTGAAGTTTGCAAGTCCCGTAGCATGCACGTATGGTAAACGTTATGTAACAAATTTGAAACATGAGGTGTTATTTGATTGTCTTCCTTATTAGTGGCGGTCGGGGACGAGCGACGGTATTTTCCTACCAATCTATCCCCCTAGGAGCATGCGCGTAGTGCCGAGGTTTTTGATGACTTGTAGATTTTTGCAGTAAGTATGTGAGTTCTTTATGACTAATGTTGAGTGATGTCTACTACACTACCTTCTTCTTGTAGACGTTGTTGGGCCTCCAAGTGCAGAGGTTTGTAGGACAGTCGCAAATTTCCCTCAAGTGGATGACCTAAGGTTTATCAATCCGTAGGAGGCATAGGATGAAGATGGTCTCTCTCAACCAACCCTGCAACCAAATAACAGAGAGTCTCTTGTGTCCCCAACACACCCAATACAATGGTAAATTGTATAGGTGCACTAGTTCGGTGAAGAGATGGTGATACAAGTGATATATGGATAGTAGATAAAGGTATTTGTAATCTGAAATTATAAAAACAGCAAGGTAACTAATGATAAAAGTGAGCGTAAACGGTATTGCAATTATAGGAAATAAGGCCTAGGGTTCATACTTTCGCTAGTGCAAGTTCCCTCAACAATACTAACATAATTGGATCACATAACTATCCCTCAACATGCAACAAAGAGTCACTCCAAAGTCACTAATAGCGGAGAATGAACAAAGAGATTATGGTAGGGTACGAAACCACCTCAAAGTTATTCTTTCCAATCAATCCGTTGGGCTATTCCTATAAGTGTCACAAACATCCCTAGAGTTCGTACTAGAATAACACCTTAAGACACAAATCAACCAAAACCCTAATGTCACCTCAAGTATCCATGGGTATGATTATACTATATGCGTCACACAATCTCAGATTCATCTATTCAACCAACACAAAGGACATCAAAGAGTGCCCCAAAGTTCTACCAGAGAATCACGGCGAAAATGTGTGCCAACCCCTATGCATAGGTTCATGGGCGGAACCCGCAAGTTGATCACCAAAACATACATCAAGTGAATCACGTGGTATCCCATTGTCACCACAGATACGCACGACAAGACATACATCAAGTGTTCTCAAATCTTTAAAGACTCAATCCGATAAGATTACTTCAAAGGGGAAGCTCAATTCATTACAAGAGAGTAGAGGGGGGAAGAAACATCATAGGATCCAAATATAATAGCAAAGCTCGCGATACATCAAGATCGTATCATCTCAAGAACACGAGAGAGAGAGAGAGAGAGATCAAACACATAGCTACTGGTACACACCCTCAGCCCCGAGGGAGAACTACTCCCTCCTCGTCATGGAGAGCACCGGGATGATGAAGATGGACACCGGAGAAGGATTGCCCCCTCTGGCAGGGTGCCGAAACGGGTCTAGATTAGTTTTTGGTGGCTATGGAGGCTTCTGGCGGCGGAACTCCCAATCTATTGTGTCCACGGATGTTTTTAGGGTATATGGAGATATATAGGCGGAAGAAGTACGTCGGTGGACCGAAGGGGGGGGCCACAAGGCAGGGGGCGCGCCCTAGGGGGGGCGCCCCCCACCCTCGTGAGCTCCTCCCTTCTCTCCTGACGTGGGGTCCAAGTCCATCCGGTAGCTTTCCTTCCAAAAATAACTTCTCCAGTTGATTTCGTTCCGTTTCGACTCCGTTTGATATTCCTTTTCTTTGAAACCCTATAACAGGCAAAAAACAGCAAATTTGGGCTGGGCCTCTGGTTAATAGGTTAGTCCCAAAAATAATATAAAAGTGGATCATAAAGCCCAATATTGTCCAAAACATTAGATAATATAGCATGGAGCAATCAAAAATTATAGATACCTAGGAGACGTATCAAGCATCCCCAAGCTTAATTCCTGCTCGTCCTCGAGTAGGTAAATGATAAAAACAGAATTTTTGATGCAGAGTGCTACTTGGCATAATTTCAATGTGATTCTTCTTAATTGTGGTATGAATATTCAGATCTGAAAGATTCAAGACAAAAGTTCATATTGACATAAAAATGATAATACTTCAAGCATACTAACTAAGCAATTATGTCTTCTCAAAACAACATGGCCAAAGAAAGTTCATCCCTACAAAATCATATAGTTTAGTCATGCTCCATTTTCGTCACACAAGAATGCTCTCATCATGCACAACCCCGATGGCAAGCCAAGCAATTGTTTCATACTTTAGTAATCTCAAACCTATAAACTTTCACGCAATACATGAGCGCGAGCCATGGGTATAGCACTATGGGTGGAATAGAATAATGAGGGGGGTTATGCAGAGACGACAAAAAGGAGAAAGTCTCACATCAACGAGGCTAATCAATGGGCTATGGAGATGCCCACTGATTGATGTTAATGCAAGGAGTAGGGATTGCCATGCAACGGATGCACTAGAGCTATAAATGTATGAAAGCTCAACAAAAGAAACTAAGTGGGTGTGCATCCAACTTGCTTGCTCACGAAGACCTAGGGCACTTGAGGAGGCCCATTGTTGGAATATACAAGCCAAGTTCTATAATGAAAAATTCCCACTAGTATATGAAAGTGACAAAACAAGAGACTCTCTATCATAAAGATCATGGTGCTACTTTGAAGCACAAGTGTGGAAAAGGATAGTAGCATTGTCCCTTCTCTCTTTTTCTCTCATTTTTTTATTTGGCCTTTCTCTTTTTTTATATGGCCTTTCTCTTTTTTTTATAATTCCTTGCTTGGGACAATGCTCTAGAAAATGATGATCATCACACTTCTATTTATTTACAACTCAATGATTATAACTCGATACTAGAACAAAAGATGACTCTATATGAATGCCTTCGACAGTGTACCGGGATATGCAATGGACCAAGAGTGACATGTATGAAAGAATTATGAACAGTGGCTTTGCCACAAATACTATGTCAACTACATGATCATGCTAAGCAGTATGACAATGATGAATGTGTCATGATGAACGGAATGGTGGAAAGTTGCATGGCAATATATCTCGGAATGGCTATGGAAATGCCATAATAGGTAGGTATGGTGGCTATTTTGAGGAAGATATAAGGAGGTTTATGTGTGAAAGAAGATATAAGTATGTGAGTTCTTTATGACTAATGTTGAGTCCATGGATTATACGCACTCTCACCCTTCCATCCTTGCTAGCCTCTACGGTACCGTGCATTGCCCTTTCTCACATTGAGAGTTGGTGCAAACTTCGCCGGTGCATCCAAACCCCGTGATATGATACGCTATGTCACACATAAACCTCCTTATATCTTCCTCAAAACAGCCACCATACCTACCTATTATGGCATTTCCATAGCCATTCCGAAATATATTGCCATGCAACTTTCCACCATTCCGTTCATCATGACACATTCATCATTGTCATACTGCTTAGCATGATCATGTAGTAGACATAGTATTTGTGGCAAAGCCACCGTTCAAAATTCTTTCATGCATGTCACTCTTGGTCCATTGCATATCCCGGTACACCGCCAGAGGCATTCATATAGAGTCATCTTTTGTTCTAGTATCGAGTTGTAATCATTGAGTTGTAAATAAATAGAAGTGTGATGATCATCATTTTCTAGAGCATTGTCCCAAGTGAGGAATTATAAAAAAAGAAAGGCCATATAAAAAAAAGAGAAAGGCCAAATAAAAAAATGAGAGAAAAAGAGAGAAGGGACAATGTTACTATCCTTTGCCACACTTGTGCTTCAAAGTAGCACCTTAATCTTCATGATAGAGAGTCTCTTGTTTTGTCACTTTCATATATGTGGGAGTCCTGGATTAGGGTGTCTTCGAACAGCCGGACTATCTCCATTGGCCGGAATGTTAGACTATGAAGATACAAGATTGAAGACTTCGTCTCGTGTCCGAATGGGACTCTACTTGGTGTGGAAGGCAAGCTAGGCAATACGGATATGGATATCTCCTCCTTTGTAACCGACCTTGTGTAACCCTAACCCTCTCCGGTGTCTATATAAACCAGAGGGTTTTAGTCCATAGGACACAACAACTACAACATACAATCATACCATAGGCTAGCTTCTAGGGTTTAGCCTCTCCGATCTCGTGGTAGATCTACTCTTGTACTACCCATATCATCAATATTAATGAAGCAGGACGTAGGGTTTTACCTCCATCAAGAGGGCCCGAACCTGGGTAAAACATTGTGTCCCCGGCCTCGTGTTACCATCCGCCTTAGACGCACAGTTCGGGACCCCCTACCCGAGATCTGCCGGTTTTGACACCGACATTGGTGCTTTCATTGAGAGTTCCTCTGTGTCATCGCCGTTAGGCTTGATGGCTCCTACTATCATCGATAGCGATGCAGTCCAGGGTGAGACTTTTCTCCCCGGACAGATCTTCGTGTTCGGCGGCTTTGCACTGCGGGCCAATTCGCTTGGCCATCTGGAGCAGATTGAAAGTTATGCCCCTGGCCACTAGGTTAGGCTTGGAAGCTTAAACTACACGGCCGATATCCGTGGAGACTTGATCTTCGACGGATTCGAGCCTCTGCCTTGTGCGTCACGCGGTCCCGATGAGTACGATTTAGCTCTACCAACGGACAGTGTTCAAGAGATCACACAGGCTGCCGCTCCGACCCTCAATTCGGAGCCAGTTGCGCCGTCCATGGACGGGTGGATGGACCCCGCCGCGGAGGCCTTACCCTCAGCGGCGATCGAGCCAAACATCGACCTTACCTTGCACGAGATCCGTGTTGTTAAACTGTCGGATCCTTCTCCGGCCACGGACTCCGAGCCGCCTGCGCCCGTTCCTATCGAATCTGATTGGGCGCCGATCATGGAGTTTACCTCCGCGGATATTTTTCAGCACTCGCCCTTTGGCGACATACTGAACTCATTAAGGTCTCTCTCCTTGTCAGGAGGATCCTGGCCGAACTATGTCCAGCAGGACTGGGATGCGGACGACAAAGAAATTCGCGACCCACCCACCACCCACTTAGTAGCCACTGTCGATGACTTAACCGACATGCTCGACTTCGACTCCAAAGACATCGACGGTATGGACGACGATGCGGGAGACGAAGAGGAACCACTGCCCAAAGGGCACTGGATAGCCACCTCATCATACGATATATACATGGTGGATACACCCAAAGAAGGCAATGGCGACGAGATAGCAGAGGATGACCCCTCCAAGAAGCAACCCAAGCGCCAACGTCAGCGGCGCCGCTCTAAGTCCCGCCAAAGCAAAAGTGGTGATACCGGCACAGGAGATAATAATACTCCGGATAGTGCCGAAGACAACAACAATCCCCTCTAGCAAGATTTAGAGCAGGAGGATGGAGGAGCCAGACCTCCTGAGAGAGCGGCAGATGGAGAGGAGGAGGATGATAATTACATGCATCCCTCCGAAGACGAGGCAAGCCTCGGCGACGACGAATTCGCTGTGCTAGAGGATCCCGTCGAACAAGAGCGCTTCAAACGCCGGCTTATAGCCACGGCAAATAGCCTTAAGAAAAAGCAGCAGCAACTTCAAGCTGATCAGGATCTGCTAGCTGACAGATGGACTGAAGTCCTCGCGGCCGAGGAATATAAACTCGAGCGCCCCTCCAAGAGTTACCCAAAGTGCAGGTTGCTACCCCGACTAGAGGAAGAAGCGTATGACGCGGCTGATCGGCCACCTCGTGGCCGCGATAGAGAGGCATTCCAGCCAAAAACTTAGCCCGCACCCCGACGCCATTCAAATAAAAAGGCATGGGGAGAAACGCCAGACCTGCGAGACATATTGGAGGACAAAGCAAAGCATGCAAGATCGATCTACGGATCACGAGGGCGCGCCACTATGCGAGACGATAAATGTCACGCCGGATACAGTAAAAGTAAATCCGGCCGGGCCGAACACAGCGGGCAAGACCCATTCGAGCTGCAACGCGATATATCCCAATACAGAGGCGCCGCACACCCCTTATGCTTCATAGACGAAGTAATGGATCATCAAATCCCAGAAGGTTTCAATCCTGTAAATATTGAATCATACGATGGCACAACAGATCCCGCAGTATGGATCGAGGATTTCCTCCTCCACATCCACATGGCCCACGGTGATGACTTACACGCCATCAAATACCCCCACTAAAGCTCAAGGGACCAGCGCGGCATTGGCTTAATAGCTTGCCAGCAGAGTCCATCAGCTGTTGGGAAGATCTGGAAGCCGCATTCCTCGACAACTTTCAGGGCACTTATGTGCGGCCACCAGACGCCGATGACTTGAGCCACATAATTCAACAGCCAGAAGAATCGGCCAGGCAATTCTGGACTCGGTTCCTAACAAAGAAAAATCAAATCATCGACTGTCCGGATGTAGAGGCCCTAGCGGCTTTCAAACACAACATCCGCGACGAATGGCTAGCCCGGCACCTTGGTCAGGAAAAGCTGAAATCTATGGCAGCCCTCACGACACTCATGACCCGCTTTTGTGCGGGAGAAGACAGCTGGCTGGCTCGCAGTAATAACATATCAAAGAACCATGGTACTTCGGATACCAAGGACGGCAATAGCAGGTCATGTCGCAACAAACATAAGCGCCGCATTAACAACGATAAGACCGAGGATACGGTAGTTAATGCCGGATTCAAAGGCTCTAAACCCGGTCAGCAGAAAAGCCATTCAAACAAAGTACGCCGGGTCTGTCCAGCTTGGACCGTATACTCGATCGCTCGTGTCAAATACACGGCACCCCAAAAAAGCCAGCCAATCACACCAACAGGGATTGTTGGGTGTTCAAGCAGGCCGGCAAGTTAATTGCCGAAAACAAGGACAAGGAGCCACATAGCGATGACGAGGAGGAGCCCCGGCAGCCACACACCGGAGGACAAAAGAGGTTACCCCCACAAGTGCGCACGGTGAACATGATATACGCAACCCACATCCCCAAGAGGGAGCGGAAGCGTGCGCCCAGGGACGTATATGCGTTGGAGCCAGTCGCCCCAAAGTTCAACCCATGGTCCTCCTATCCGATCACTTTCGATTGCAGGGACCATCCCACTAGTATCCGTCATGGCGGATTCGCCACACTGGTTCTAGACCCAATCATTGATGGATTTCACCTCACTCGAGTCCTTATGGATGGCGGCAGCAGCCTGAACCTGCTTTATCAGGACACAGTGTGCAAAATGGGTATAGACCCCTCAAGGATCAAACCCGCAAAAACGACCTTTAAAGGCGTCATTCCAGGTGTAGAGGCCCATTGCACAGGCTCAATTACACTGGAAGTGATTTTCGGATCCCCGGATAACTTACGAAGCGAAGAGTTAATCTTCGATATAGTCCCGTTCCGCAGTGGTTATCATGCACTGCTCGGGCGAACCGCATTTGCGAGATTCAATACGGTACCGCATTATGCATACCTCAAGCTCAAGATGCCAGGACCTCGCGGGGTTATTACAGTCAATGGAAACACAGAGCGCTCTCTCTGAACGGAGGAGCACACCGCGGCCCTCGCAGCAGAAGCGCAAAGCAGCCTCTCAAGGCGATCCACCGGTTCGGCGTTTCAAGACCCGGACACCTTCAAGCACGCTTGGAGCAATCGGCAACTAGACCGCCTGGCGCGATCTGAGCTCGCGTAGCAATGCGGCCCCCACCCTAGTCCTAGCCGAACAGCGAAACTCGTGCCACGCGTACACCTTTACGCATTAAAAATACCATGGGCACAGGTGAGGAGGGGGACACAACTGCGGCACGCCCCAAGATGCGGCTTAAACCGCACTAGGGGCTTCCCGTTTGGTTATTTTTCTCTTTTTCAGGACCTTAATCTCTGGAAACCCTGTGCGGCAGCACTATTGCCGAACACATGATGCAGCAACAAAGGAGGCAGAAAGCTACGTCACACCACGAAATTCCCAGGTGGATTACAATAAAGAGCGAAATATTTGATTTAATACTGTTCCTCAGCTTGCCCTTGGAAGGGACATAGTCCTACTCTTTGCTTATCGCACCACCTGTATCTTTCTGCTTTAACGCAACTTTTTGAATAAACAACACATAACATTACGACTATTATTGCATTCTTGTTATATATATATATATGTGTGTGTTCATTAATGACACCTTGCAACCGTACACTCTGGTCCGGCCAATACACCAGGGGCTTACGTACCCACAATATGGTGTGAAAAGTCCGAACACTTTCACAAGTGCGGCACCCCGAACTTATAGCATTATATGCATCAGCTCCGAATCATGTCTTTGGTCAAATGTTGGGTTTGCCCGGCTCCTCTGTTTTGGTACCTTACGTTCCGCTCTATCGGCTAAGGTAGCGCTAGGAGAACTACTGCGATTGTGCACCGGTTCTGCCGGGCTAAAGCACCTCAGTAGAGAAAGCTAAAACTGACTGTCATGATAAGGCGAGAGACTGGTCGCTGTTCGGCGAGGTCTTCGAGTCCCTAAAGACTTATGCCGCTTAGAGCGAGGGGCCGGCCCTGTCCAGCTTAAAGGCGTGTATCGCGCCCAGAATTTGGCCTTCCGAATACCAGGGGCTTCGCCGAAATTTAAAATTATAGAATTCTATGGCTAAGTGAGAGTGATAAAGCATTATTAGTCCGGTTGCCTTGGTCGTTGTGCTGAGCACCTCCCTCGAAGGACCCAAACATGGGAACAAGAGTGCTCAGGTTTATCCCGAACACCCCAGCACTCATGGCATGGGGGCAGAAGCCGAGGACTAGCCATCTCTCAGATTGGATAAATAGCCAAACATAAGGTAATATTTTAAATTCCCACAAGCGTTGCATAGCGCATATGAAACAAGTTTTCATCATACAGGATCACATGAGCAAGTTTACTCAAATATTACATCCTTTGAACATTCGTCCGCTACAAGACGGGCACCCTTCAGGACACCCTCATAATAAATTTCGGGGGTGCGATGCTCCTTGCCCTACGGCGACCCTTCCTTAATCAGCTTCACAGCGTCTATCTTGGCCCACTTCACCTTCACACGGGCGAAAGCCCGGCGTGCACCTTCGATGCAGACGGACCACTTGACGACCTCCAGCCGTGGGCAGGCATCCAAAAGCCGCCTCACCAGGCCGAAGTAGCTGTTCGAAAGGGCATCGCCAGGCCACAGCCGGACTATAAGGCCCTTCATGGCCTGTTCGGCCGCCTTGTGCAGCTCGACCAGCTACTTTAGCTGGTCGCTCAGAGGCATCGGGTGTTCGGTCTCAGTATACTGAGACCAGAACAGCTTCTCCATTGAGCTTCCCTCCTCGGCCTGATAAAACTGTGCGGCATCCGACACACTGCGGGGCAAAATTGCGAATGCTCCTGGAGAGCTCCGAATTTGGGTAAGTAATCGGTAATTTAATTTTACATGCTTGCTCTTCATATAGAATGCCTTACCCACCGCTATCTTCTTCATTGCATCGATCTCCTGGAGGGCCTTTTGGGCTTTGGCCTTGGCACTTTTTGCGCTCTCAAGGGCCGCGGCAAGCTCAGACTCTCGCGTCTTCGAGTCAAGCTCCAACGCCTCGTGCTTCGTCACGAGAGCCTGGAGCTCTTGCTGCACCTCGCCCACCCAAGCCTCTTGCTTTTCTCGCTCAATACGCTCCTTGGCCGCTTTATCTTCGGTCTTGGAAAACGCTTGCTTTAGGGTCACCACTTCGGTCGTGGCCCCTGGCAAATATACAATGATCCTGTCATTTTTGCAACCGCATCCTCTTTTATATATACATATCTATAGACAGGGTATTACTTACCCTTGTTCTCCTCGAGCCACCTCTTGGCAAGGCCGAGCTCTTTCTTGGACCCCTCGAGGTCCTGCTTCAGTACGGCGACCTCCGCAGTCAGTGCGGCGGACGCCAGTAGCGAAGCCTGTATATGCATATTGACATACTCGTATTAGACTCCTGCGATATTGTTTGATCCTTTGTTCGACTTTTCTTTGTGAACACCGAACAGAGCATCAGGGGCTACTATCTATGCGGTAATATTTTCCTATATTTTAAACACTTACCTCAAAGCCTGTCAGAAGGCTGGCACAGGCTTCAGTCAATCCGCTCTTGGCGGACTGAACCTTCTGGATCACCGCACTCATGATAGTGCGGTGCTCCTCGTCGATGGAAGCGCTGCGAAGCGCTTCCAGCAGATTGTCCGGCACCTCTGAATGGTCAGAGGTCACCGGTATAGGCGTCTCGCCCCTCTTAGAAGGAGGCTGCCTGCCCGAGCCCGGAACCACTGGAGGTTCCGGCGCGGTGTTCGGCTGAGGGCCGAACTCGGAGCTCTCAGGGGCCTTGTCCCCTCGGCTCCCGGAGTCCGGGAGTCCACCTTGAGGCGCCTTCGGGACTGTCTGCCCTTGACCCAGTGCCTCGTGAGACAGCACCTCGGCATTGTTCGCAGGATAAGGGGAGGTGGCGGTCAGGACTGGATCGCTATCCATGTCCGATGAGCCCAGGGAGCCGTCCGATGATACATCGACACGGGCTCGGGGCGGCCTGCGTAATCATATTTCGGTGTTAGGTGAAGTAGTGCGACAAAGGAATGCTATGAGTTACTCTGGTATCTGAATACTTACGATCTCCCCAGGGGCTTGGCCCTGGGCAACCACTCGTCTTTGCCTTCGTCGGCGGCGGTGGAACTGTCCGGAAGGAGAGTCCTTCCCTTCTTGGACCCTTCGGCCCACCCAGTTGGGGCAGCCTTCCTTTTCTTATCTCCCCCAACTGGAGGGGGAGCATCTTCTTCTTCTTCCTTGTCTTCGGGGGGAGGAGTGCGCCACAGAGTCATCGAACGGTGAGTCCGACGACGCCTGGCGTCGGGAACTCTTTCGGGTTCCCTTGGCCTTCTTGGTCTTCTCCGGCACCTTGTAAGGAGCCGGAGTCAGCATCTCCGTCAGGAGAGCGCCCGCAGTGTCTTCGGGCAAAGGGGCCGGACAGTTAATCTACCCCGACTTCTCCACCCAGTCCTGTCAAAGGCATGGAGATTAGACCCCGCACATGATTAAGCTAGGGGAAATAAATGTCCTACGGGACGTATTGAACTCACCGAACACGCTAGGCGCTTTGCGCTTAGTCCGCGGTCCTCGGCGAGAGAAGGAGGGACCTCGGTGCCCTTGAACAGCACCTTCCAGACGTCCTTGTGCATCGTATCGAAGAGCTTGCTCAGAGTCTGGTGCTGGGCCGGGTCGAACTCCCACAAGTTAAAATCCCGTTGTTGACATGGGAGGATCCGGCGGATGAGCATAACCTGGACTATGTTGACAAGCTTGAGCTTCTTGCTTGCCATACTCCGGATACATTTCTGGAGTCCATCCAGCTCCACCGATGAACCCCACGACAAGCCCTTCTCCTTCCAGGAAGTGAGCCGTGTAGGGAATCTGGATCGAAACTCGGGGGCCGCCTCCCATTTGGCGTCGCACGGCTCGGTGATGTAGAACCACGCCGATTGCCACCCCTTTATGGTCTCCACAAAGGAGCCTTCAAGCCATATAATGTTGGGCATCTTGCCCACCATGGCTCTGCCGCATTCTGCTTGTTGGCCTCCCACCACCTTTGGCTTGATATTGAAGGTCTTTAATCATAGGCCGAAGTGGGGCCGGATGCGGAGGAAAGCCTCACACACGATGATGAACGCCGAAATGTTGAGGACGAAGTTCGGGGCCAGATCATGAAAGTCCAGCCCATAGTAGAACATGAGACCACAGATGAATGGATGGAGGGGAAACCCCAGTCCGTGGAGGAAGTGGTGGAGGAAAACTACCCTCTCGTGAGGTTCCAGGGTAGGGACGATATGCCCCGTAGCGGGCAGCCGATGTGCGATATTCGCGGCTAAGTATCCGGCTTTGCGCAGCTTCTTGATATGTCCCTCCATAACGGAGGAAGCCATCGATTTGCCTCCCACTCCGGACATGTTTGGAGAAGGTTGAGGGAAGGGATGTGTATCACTTGGGCGCTGGAGCTCGAGTGTGCGAAGGTGGGTGAGCAAAGGAGGAAGAAGGCGTGGATGAAAAGGTAAATCCTTATCCCTTTATATGGGCGGACGAAACTATGCGTCCCCACTAGCCTGGTAAAACTTGCTTGTCCCCCAAGCGCCGTAATCGATGGCGCAGTTGGGTTACCCACACCCGTATTGATGAGAATCCCGTGATAAGGGGACACGATCTCTGCTTTGACAAGACGTGTCAAAAAACTTCCTCGCGTTATGTGCAGGGCTAGTTAAAGGAAATGGTTCGAATAATCACCGGGCCATGGCATAATGTCGTGTTGCCAAAACAGGTCAGCAAATTAGATTTGTGGAAATATTATTCTCTCTACGGTGGTATGTGGAACTTATTTTGCAGGGTCGGACACTATCCTTATATTCAAATTCTTCTGTGATGTATTCGGAGGAGGAACCCTCCTTGCAATCCCGAAGACAATACTGCGCGCTGGACTCATCGTCATTGAAAGCCTGGTTCAGGGGCTACTGTGGGAGTCCTGGATTAGGGGGTCTCCGGACAGCCGGACTATCACCATTGGTCAGACTGTTAGACTATGAAGATACAAGATTGAAGACTTCGTCTCGTGTCCGGATGGGACTCTACTTGGCGTGGAAGGCAAGCTAGGCAATACGGATATGGATATCTCCTCCTTTGTAACCGACCTTGTGTAACCCTAACCCTCTCCGGTGTCTATAGAAACCGGAGGGTTTTAGTCCGTACGACACAACAACTACAACATACAATCATACCATAGGCTAGCTTCTAGGGTTTAGCCTCTCCAATCTCGTGGTAGATCTACTCTTGTACTACCCATATCATCAATATTAATCAAGCAGAACGTAGGGTTTTACCTCCATCAAGAGGGCCCGAACCTGGGTAAAACATTGTGTCCCCAGCCTCCTGTTACCATCCTCCTTAGACGCACAGTTCGGGACCCCCTACCCGAGATCCGCCGGTTTTGACACCGACAATATACTAGTGGGAATCTTTCATTATAGAACTTGGCTTGTATATTCCAACAATGGGCCTCCTCAAATTCCCTAGGTCTTCGTGAGCAATCAAGTTGGATGCACACCCACTTAGTTCTTTTGTTGAGCTTTCATACATTTATAGCTCTAGTGCATCCGTTGCATGGCAATCCCTACTCCTTGCATTAACATCAATCGATGGGCATCTCCATAGACCATTGATTAGCCTCGCTGATGTGAGACCTTCTCCTTTTTTTGTCTTATCCACATAACCCCCCTAATTATATTCTATTCCACCCATAGTGCTATGTCCATGGCTCGCGCTCATATGTTGTGTGAAAGTTTATAGGTTTGAGATTACTAAAGTATGAAACAATTGCTTGGCTTGTCATCGGGATTGTGCATGATGAGAGCATTCTTGTGTGACGAAAATGAAACATGACTAAACTATATGATTTTGTAGGGATGAACTTTCTTTGGCCATGTTATTTTGAGAAGACATAATTGCTTAGTTAGTATGCTTGAAGTATTATTATTTTTATGTCAATATGAACTTTTGTCTTGAATCTTTCAGATCTGAATATTCATGCAACAATTAAGAAGAATTACATCAAAATTATGCCAAGTAGCACTCCGCATCAAAAATTCTATTTTTATCATTTACCTACTCGAGGACGAGCAGGAATTAAGCTTGGGGATGCTTGATACGTGTCCAACGTATGTATAATTTTTGATTGCTCCATGCTATATTATCTACTGTTTTGGACATTATTGGGCTTTATTATCCACTTTTATATTATTTTTGGGACTAACCTATTAACCGGAGGCCCAGCCCAGAATTGTTGTTTTTTGCCTGTTATAGGGTTTCAAAGAAAAGGAATATCAAACGGAGTCCAAACGGAATGAAACCTTTGAGAACGTGATTTTCTCAATGAACAAGACCCAGGAGACTTGGACCCTACGTCAAGACACAAAAGAGGAGGCCACGAGGTAGGGGCGCGCCTACCCCCCCCCCCCAGGCATGCCCTCCACCGTCGTGGGCCCCCTGTTGCTCCACCGACGTACTCCTTCCTCCTATATATACCTACGTACCCCAAACGATCAGATACGGAGCAAAAACCCTAATTCCACCGCCGCAACTTTCTGTATCCACGAGATCCCATCTTGGGGCCTGTTCCGGAGCTCCGCCGGTGGGGGCATCGATCACGGAGGGCTTCTACATCAACACCATAGCCCCTCCGATGAAGTGTGAGTAGTTTACCTCAGACCTACGGGTCCATAGTTAGTAGCTAGATGGCTTCTTATCTCTTTTTGGATCTCAATACAATGTTCTCCCCCTCTCTTGTGGAGATCTATTCGATGTAATCTTCTTTTTGCGGTGTGTTTGTTGAGATCGATGAATTGTGGGTTTATGATCAAGTCTATCTATGAACAATATTTGAATCTTCTCTGAATTCTTTTATGTATGATTGGTTATCTTTGCAAGTCTCTTCGAATTATCAGTTTGGTTTGGCCTACTAGATTGATCATTCTTGCAATGGGAGAGGTGCTTAGCTTTGGCCTATATACATGATCATACCTAGATGTTCTCATAACTATGCTCAATTCTGTCAATTGCTCAACAGTAATTTGTTCACCCACCGTAGAATACTTATGCTCTCGAGAGAAGCCACTAGTGAAACCTATGGCCCCCGGGTCTATCTTTATCATATTAATCTACCAATACTTCGTTATTTCCTTTTGCTTTTACTTTGCTTTTATTTTACTTTGCATCTTTATCATAAAAATACCAAAAATATTATCTTATCATATCTATCAGATCTCACTCTCGTAAGTGGCCGTGTAGGGATTGACAACCCCTTAACTCGTTGGTTGCGAGAATTTATTTGTTTTGTGCAGGTACGAGGGACTCGCGCGTAGCCTCCTACTGGATTGATACCTTGGTTCTCAAAAACTGAGGGAAATACTTATGCTACTTTGCTGCATCATCCCTTCCTCTTCGGGGAAAACCAACGCAGTGCTCAAGAGGTAGCAGTGATCGTCTTCATCAACATCAACATCATCACCATCCTCATCTCTTTTACGCGGTCCACTCTCCCGCACCCCGCTATAATCCCTACTTGAACATGGTGCTTTATGCCACATATTATGATTCAATGATGTGTTGCCATCCTATGATGTTTTGAGTAGATATCCTTTGTCTTTGGGTTGATTAATGATCTAGATTGGTATGAGTTGTATGTTTTAATTTCGTGCTGTCCTATGGTGCCCTCCATGTCGTGCAAGCGTGAGGGATTCCCGTTGTAGGGTGTTGCAATATGTCCATGGTTTGCTTATTGTCTGCGTTGCGTGAGTGACTGAAACACAAACGCGGGTAAGCGGGACATGGCGTATGGGAATAAAGAGGTCTTAATACTTTAATGCTATGGTTGGGCTTAACCTTAATGATCTTTAGTAGTTGTGGATGCTTGCTAGAGTTCCAATCATAAGTGCATATGATCAAAGAAGAGAAAGTATGTTAGCTTATGCCTCTCCCTCATATGAAACCGCGATAGTGATTACCGGTCTTGTTAACAATTGCCTAGGACAATTCGCACACCGATCCACCATTATTCACACTCGCTATTTATAATATTTAGTAATATATTCTAACTTTATGATAACAGCCCCTACTTTTATATTTTAGCTCTCCGATATCATACAAAATTATCCTCTTCATACCCACAACGTAGTTTTATTTCTCGTTGCTAGTTGGAAGCAAACGTTCGGTATACGTAGAGTCGTATCAGTGGCAGATAGGGCTTGCGAGAATATTGATCTTACCTTTAACTCCTTGTGGGTTCGACACTCCATCTTATCACTTCCACCTTTGGAAATTTCTATGATGATTCCCTGCACTTGGGGATTATCAAGCTCTTTTCTGGCGCCGTTGTCGGGGAGCAATAGCGTGGGGTTCATATTCTCGTGTGTGCTTGTTTGCTTTCTTCACTAAGTAGATTTTATTTTTCCTTTTTGTTTTTGTTTAGTTGTGGGTGAAACATACAATTTTTTTTAAATAATGAAAATACCAAAAAAAATTACTTGCCTCTCATGCCTAAAAACTTTTTCAAAAAGAGAAGTGATTGGAAAGTTATGCATTGAAGAAGTGAGGGTCGACCTTGAGCACTTGTGTTCATGCTCACGGAAACAATGTAGAATTTTTCATGGAAGTTTCTATGTAAATAATTATCTCCTTATATATATCCATTGCATTATAAAAATATTGTGCCAAGCTTTGGTTTTAGGATGATTAGATTGCTTGTTTACTATGTGCAGAACAAAAACAGAAACTTTGGCTGTAGCGCGTGATTTTACATTTTTTACTGGAAAGTCAAATGGGTCTGAAACTTTTTTCACATTACTTATGTAAAAAAATTTCAAATTTTCAAATTTATTTCATAATTTGTGGAGTTACATAAGTTTACTAAACCTCCAGATTACTACAGACTGTCCTGTTTTAGACAGATTCTGTTTTTCGTGTGTTGTTTGCTTATTCTGATGCATCTATGGCTAGTATCGGAGGGTATGAACCATAGAGAAGTTGGAATACAGTAGATATAGTTCTAATATGAAATTGGAATGAGTTTGAAATAGTACCTAAACATAGTGATTTGCTTTATTATACTAACGGATCTCACAAAGTTTTTGTTAAAAGTTTTGTGTGGATGAAGTGTTCGAAGATCGAGGAGCTATCAATATGAGAAGAATAAAGAGAGGCAAGAGTTCAAGCTTGGGGATTCCCAAGGCACCTCAAGTAAATATTTCAGAGGATACTCAAGCATCTAAGCTTGGGGATGCCCCGGTTGGCATCCCATCTTTCTTCTTCAACAAATATCGGTATACCTAGGTTTTTGTTTTGTTCACATGATTTGTGTACTTTGTGTTTTTATTTTTCTTTAAGAACCATGCTAGTATGAGATGTCCCTTCATCAAATTATAGAAAACTTCATGTGCTTCACTTATATCTTTTAAGTATGATCTTATAGAATTGCTCTTGGAGCTTCACTTAAATCTTTTGAGTATGATTTTATAGAATGCTTCGTGTGCTTCACTTATACATTTTGAGTTTGGATATTGGTTAGTCTATATTAATTGTAGAATGCTCCATGAACTTCACTTATATCTTTTGGAGTATGAATAATACTATCATCTAAAGCGGGTTTGGAAGAGTGTCAACTTTAGGAACTAGTGATCCCGCTATTCCAAATGAGGAGAATTTTGCGTATGTGGAGAGTAGTAAATTTCTATGCTCGTAGATCATGAAAAGAATGCTTTATGTGATGGTTACATTGTCAAACTCATTCATGATGCTACTTAAAATTATTATGAGGGAGGAATACATGTTTGTAGGAGTTGCAATATTATCAAGTTTCCTCTCTATATGCTTAAAGTTTTGAAGTTATACTTGTTTTTCCTTCCTATGCTAGTTGATTCTTGCTCCCATAAATTATGTTCTCACAAAATCCCTAGGCATAGGAAGTGGGCTAGATTTAAATATTCTAGTCATATTCTTCATGATGCTCTCTTTATGTTTCAATTCTTATCTTTTATGTGAGCATCATCGAAATCATCATGCCTAGCTAAAAGGCATTAAAGAAAAGCGCTTGTTGGGAGACAACCCAATATTTACCCTTATTGTTTTTGTGTGTTCTCATGATTAAGCTACTATAGTAATCATGTTTTATAGATTTTGTTTCAATAAAGTGCCAAGTAAGACCTTTGGGAAGACTTGGGTGAAAGTTAATGTGATCTTGCTGTAAAAAAATAGAAACTTTGCGCTCACGAGATTAGCTGCCATTTTTTTACAGAAGAGTGCAATTGAGTTGATTATTTTTTCATAATATTAATAGATAAATTACTCACGTCCACCAATTTATTTCATAATTTTTGGAGTAGCAGAAGTATGGTTAGTGTTCAGATCATTACAGACTGTTCTGTTTTTGACAGATTCTGTTTTCATTGCATAGTTTGCTTGTTTTCTAGTTTCTATGGCTTATATTTCTCAATATAAATTGTAGAAATGATATGGTACAGTAGGCATTGTGTGAGAACAATTATGATCCTTGTCTTTGACAGTACCAAAGTGAATGGTTTACTCTTTATCATACTAACCTATCTCATGAAGTTTCGTTAAGTTTTGTGTGATTGAAGTTTTCAAGCTTTGGGTGAGATATCGATATAAGGAAAATAAGGAGTGGAAAGATGTTGGGTTTCGTAGTAATTTCAAAAAATTTCCTACGCACACGCAAGATCATGTGATGCATAGCAACGAGAGGGGAGAGTGTTGTCTACGTACCAACGCAGACCGACTGCGGAAGCGATCACACAACGTAGAGGAAGTAGTCGTACGTCTTCACGATCCAACCGATCAAGCACCGAAACTACGGCACCTCCGAGTTCAAGCACACGTTCAGCTCGATGACGATCCCCGGACTCCAATCCAGCAAAGTGTCAGGGAAGAGTTCCGTCAGCACGACGGCGTGGTGACGATCTTGATGTACTACTGCAGCAGGGCTTCGCCTAAACTCCACTACAGTATTATTGAGGTATATGGTGGCAGGGGGCACCGCACACGGCTAAGGAATAAATCACGTGGATCAACTTGTGTGTCTAGAGGTGTCCCCTGCCTCCGTATATAAAGGAGTAAAGGGGGGAGGCTGGCCGGCCAAGGAGGGAGGCGCAGGAGAGTCCTACTCCCTCTGGGAGTAGGATTCCCCCCCCCCCCAATCCTAGTTGGAATAGGATTCGCGGAGGGGGAAAAGAGGAGGAGGGGGCCGGCCACCTCTCCTAGTCCTAATAGGACTAGGGGAAGGGGGGAGGCGCACAGCCCATCTAGGGCAGCCCCTTCTCTTTTCCACCAAGGCCCATTATGGCCCATATAGCTCCCGGGGGGTTCCGGTAACCCTCCCGGTACTCCGGTAAAATCCCGATTTCACCCGGAACACTTCCGATGTCCAAACATAGGCTTCCAATATATCAATCTTTACGTCTCGACTATTTCGAGACTCCTCGTCATGTCCGTGATCATATCCGGGACTCCGAACAACCTTCGGTACATCAAAATGCATAAACTCATAATATAACTGTCATCGTAACCTTAAGCGTGCGGACCCTACGGGTTCGAGAACAATGTAGACATGACCGAGACATGTCTCCGGTCAATAACCAATAGCGGGACCTGGATGCCCATATTGGCTCCTACATATTCTACGAAGATCTTTATCGGTCAGACCGCATAACAACATACGTTGTTCCCTTTGTCATCGGTATGTTACTTGCCCGAGATTCGATCATCGGTATCCAATACCTAGTTCAATCTCGTTACTGGCAAGTCTCTTTACTCGTTCCGTAATACATCATCTCACAACTAACATATTAGTTGCAGTGCTTGCAAGGCTTATGTGATGTGCATTACCGAGAGGGCCCAGAGATACCTCTCCGACAATCGGAGTGACAAATCCTAATCTCGAAATACGCCAACCCAACATCTACCATTGGAGACACCTGTAATGCTCCTTTATAATCACCCAGTTACATTGTGACGTTTGGTAGCACCCAAAGTGTTCCTCCGGCAAACGGGAGTTGCATAATCTCATAGTCATAGGAACGTGTATAAGTCATGAAGAAAAGCAATAGCAACATACTAAACGATCGGGTGCTAAGCTAATGGAATGGGTCATGTCAATCAGATCATTCAACTAATGATGTGACCTCGTTAATCAAATAACAACTCATTGTTCATGGTTAGGAAACATGACCATCTTTGATTAACGAGCTAATCAAGTAGAGGCATACTAGTGACACTTTGTTTGTCTATGTATTCACACATGTATTATGTTTCCGGTTAATACAATTCTAGCATGAATAATAAACATTTATCATGATTATAAGGAAATAAATAATAACTTTATTATTGCCTCTAGGGCATATTTCCTTCAGTCTCCCACTTGCACTAGAGTCAATAATCTAGATTACACTGTAATGATTCTAACACCCATGGAGCCTTGGTGCTGATCATGTTTTGCTCGTGGAAGAGGCTTAGTCAACGGGTCTGCAATATTTAGATCCGTATGTATCTTGCAAATCTCTATGTCTCCCACCTGGACTAGATCCCGGATGGAATTGAAGCGTCTCTTGATGTGTTTGGTCCTTTTGTGAAATCTGGATTCCTTTGCCAAGGCAATTGCACCAGTATTGTCACAAAAGATTATTTTCATTGGACCCGATGCACTAGGTATGACACCTAGATCGGATATGAACTCCTTCATCCAGACTCCTTCGTTGCTGCTTCCGAAGCAGCTATGTACTCCGCCTTCACATGTAGATCCCGCTACGACGCTTTGTTTAGAACTGCACCAACTGACAGCTCCACCGTTTATGTAAACACGTATCCGGTTTGCGATTTAGAATCGTCCGGATCAGTGTCAAAGCTTGCATCAATAACCTTTTACGGTGAGCTCTTTGTCACCTCCATATATACGAGAAACATATCCTTAGTCCTTTTCAGGTATTTCAGGATGTTCTTGACCGCTGTCCAGTGATCCACTCCTGGATTACTTTGGTACCTCCCTGCTAAACTTATAGCAAGGCACACATCAGGTCTGGTACACAGCATTGCATACATGATAGAGCCTATGGCTGATGCATAGGGAACATCTTTCATATTCTTTCTATCTTCTGCAGTGGTCGGGCATTGAGTCTTACTCAACTTCACACCTTGTAACACAGGCAAGAATCCTTTCTTTGCTTGATCCATTTTGAATTTCTTCAAAATCTTGTCAAGGTATGTGCTTTGTGAAAGTCCAATTAAGCGTCTTGATCTATCTCTATAGATCTTAATGCCTAATATGTAAGCAGCTTCACCGAGGTCTTTCATTGAAAAACTTTTATTCAAGTATCCCTTTATGCTATCCAGAAATTCTATATCATTTCCAATCAGCAATATGTCATCCACATATAATATTAGAAATGCTACAGAGCTCCCACTCACTTTCTTGTAAATATAGGCTTCTCCGAAAGTCTGTATAAAACCAAATGCTTTGATCACACTATCAAAGCGTTTATTCCAACTCCAAGAGGCTTGCACCAGTCCATAAATGGATCGCTGGAGCTTGCACACTTTGTTAGCTCCCTTTGGATCAACAAAACCTTCTGGTTGCATCATATACAACTCTTCTTCCAGAAATCCATTCAGGAATGCAGTTTTGACATCCATCTGCCAAATTTCATAATCATAAAATGCGGCAATCGCTAACATGATTCGGACGGACTTAAGCATCGCTACGGGTGAGAAGGTCTCATCGTAGTCAATCCCTTGAACTTGTCGAAAACCTTTTGCGACAAGTCGAGCTTTGTAGACAGTAACATTACCATCAGTGTCAGTCTTTTTCTTAAAGATCCATTTATTCTCAATTGCTTGCCGATCATCGGGCAAGTCAACCAAAGTCCATACTTTGTTCTCATACATGGATCCCATCTCAGATTTCATGGCTTCAAGCCACTTTGCGGAATCTGGGCTCATCATCGCTTCTTCATAGTTCGTAGGTTCATCATGATCTAGTAGCATGACTTCTAGAACTGGATTACCGTACCACTCTGGTGCGGATCTTACTCTGGTTGATCTACGAGGTTCAGTAGTATCTTGTTCTGAAGTTTCATGATCATTATCATTAACTTCCTCACTTATTGGTGTAGGTGTCGCAGAAACAATTTTCTGTGATGTACTAATTTCCAACAAGGGAGCAGGTACAGTTACCCCGTCAAGTTCTACTTTCCTCCCACTCACTTCTTTCGAGAGAAACTCCTTCTCAAGAAAGTTTCCGAATTTAGCAACAAAAGTCTTGCCTTCGGATCTGTGATAGAAGGTGTATCCAATAGTTTCCTTTGGATATCCTATGAAGACACATTTCTCCGATTTGGGTTCGAGCTTATCAGGTTGAAGCTTTTTCACATAAGCATCGCAGCCCCAAACTTTCAGAAACGACAACTTTGGTTTCTTGTCAAACCACAGTTCATAAGGCGTCGTCTCAACAGATTTTGATGGTGCCCTGTTTAATGTGAATGCGGCCGTCTCTAGAGCGTATCCCCAAAATGATAGCGGTAAATCAGTAAGAGACATCATAGATCGCACCATATCTAGTAAAGTACAATTACGACGTTCGGACACACCATTACGCTGTGGTGTTCTGGGTGGCGTGAGTTGCGAAACTATTCCACAGTTTTTCAAATGTACACCAAACTCGTAACTCAAATATTCTCCTCCACGATCAGATCGTAGAAACTTTATTTTCTTGTTACGATGATTTTCAACTTCCCCTCTGAAATTCTTTGAACTTTTCAAATGTTTCAGACTTATGTTTCATTAAGTAGATATATCCATATCTGCTTAAATCATCTGTGAAGGTGAGAAAATAACGATATCCGCCACGAGCCTCAATATTCATCGGACCACATACATCGGTATGTATGATTTCCAACAAATCTGTTGCTCTCTCCATAGTACCGGAGAACGGTGTTTTAGTCATCTTGCCCATGAGGCACGGTTCGCAAGTACCAAGTGATTCATAATCAAGTGGTTCCAAAAGTCCATCAGTATGGAGTTTCTTCATGCGCTTTACACCGATATGACCTAAACGACAGTGCCACAAATAAGTTGCACTTTCATTATCAACTCTGCATCTTTTGGCTTCAACATTATGAATATGTGTATTACTACTATCGAGATTCAATAAAAATAGACCACTCTTCAAGGGTGCATGACCATAAAAGATATTACTCATATAAATAGAACAACCATTATTCTCTGATTTAAATGAATAACCGTCTCGCATTAAACAAGATCCAGATATAATGTTCATGCTCAACGCTGGCACCAAATAACAATTATTTAGGTCTAATATTAATCCCGAAGGTAGATGTAGAGGTAGCGTGCCGACCGCGATCACATCGACTTTGGAACCGTTTCCCACGCGCATCGTCACCTCGTCCTTTGCCAATCTTCGCTTAATCCGCAGCCCCTGTTTCGAGTTGCAAATATTAGCAACAGAACCAGTATCAAATACCCAGGTGCTACTGCGAGCATTAGTAAGGTACACATCAATAACATGTATATCATATATACCTTTGTTCACCTTGCCATCCTTCTTATCCGCCAAATACTTTGGGCAGTTCCGCTTCCAGTGACCAGTCTGCTTGCAGTAGAAGCACTCAGTTTCAGGCTTAGGTCCAGACTTGGGTTTCTTCTCTTGAGCAGCAACTTGCTTGCCGTTCTTCTTGAAGTTCCCCTTCTTCTTCCCTTTGCCCTTTTTCTTGAAACTAGTGGTTTTGTTAACCATCAACACTTGATGCTCCTTTTTGATTTCTACCTCCGCAGCTTTCAGCATTGCGAAGAGCTCGGGAATAGTCTTGTTCATCCCTTGCATATTATAGTTCATCACGAAGCTCTTGTAGCTTGGTGGCAGTGATTGGAGAATTCTGTCAATGACGCAATCATCTGGAAGATTAACTCCCAATTGAATCAAGTGATTATTATACCCAGACATTTTGAGTATATGCTCACTAACAGAACTGTTCTCCTCCATCTTGCAGCTATAGAATTTATTGGAGACTTCATATCTCTCAATCCGGGCATTTGCTTGAAATATTAACTTCAACTCCTGGAACATCTCATATGCTCCATGACGTTCAAAACGTCGTTGAAGTCCCGATTCTAAGCCATAAAGCATGGCACACTGAACTATCGAGTAGTCATCAGCTTTGCTCTGCCAGACATTCATAACATCTGGTGTTGCTCCAGCAGCAGGCCTGGCACCCAGCGGTGCTTCCAGGACGTAATTCTTCTGTGCAGCAATGAGGATAATCCTCAAGTTACGGACCCAGACCGTGTAATTGCTACCATCATCTTTCAACTTTGCTTTCTCAAGGAACGCATTAAAATTCAACGGAACAACAGCACGAGCCATCTATCTACAATCAACATAAACAAGCAAGATACTATCAGGTACTAAGTTCATGATAAATTTTAAGTTCAATTAATCATATTATTTAAGAACTCACACTTAGATAGACATCCCTCTAATCCTCTAAGTGATCACGTGATCCAAATCAACTAAACCATGTCCGATCATCACGTGAGATGGAGTAGTTTCATTGGTGAACATCACTATGTTGATCATATCTACTATATGATTCACGCTCGACCTTTCGATCTCCGTGTTCCGAGGCCATATCTGTATATGCTTGGCTCGTCAAGTATAACCTGAGTATTCCGCGTGCGCAACTGTTTTGCACCCGTTGTATTTGAACGTAGAGCCTATCACACCCGATCATCATGTGGTGTCTCAGCACGAAGAACTTTCGCAACGGTGCATACTCAGGGAGAACACTTCTTGATAATTTAGTGAGAGATCATCTTATAATGCTACCATCAATCAAAGCAAGATAAGATGCATAAAAGGATAAACATCACATGCAATCAATATAAGTGATATGATATGGCCATCATCATCTTGTGCTTGTGATCTCCATCTCCGAAGCACCGTCATGATCACCATCGTCACCGGCGCGACACCTTGATCTCCATCGTAGCATCGTTGTCGTCTCGCCAATCTTATGCTTCCACGACTATCACTACCGTTTAGTAATAAAGTAAAGCATTACATCGCGATTGCATTGCATACAATAAAGCGACAACCATATGGCTCCTGCCAGTTGCCGATAACTCGGTTACAAAACATGGATCATCTCATACAATAAAATTTAGCATCATGTCTTGACCATATCACATCACAACATGCCCTGCAAAAACAAGTTAGACGTCCTCTACTTTGTTGTTGCAAGTTTTACGTGGCTGCTACGGGCTTAAGCAAGAACCAATCTTACCTACGCATCAAAACCACAACGATAGTTTGTCAAGTTGGTGCTGTTTTAACCTTCGCAAGGACCGGGCGTAGCCACACTCGGTTCAACTAAAGTTGGAGAAACTGTCACCCGCAAGCCACCTATGTGCAAAGCACTTCGGGAGAACCGGTCTCGCGTAAGCGTACGTGTAATGTCGGTCCGGGCCGTTTCGTCCAACAAAACCGCCGAACCAAAGTATGACATGCTGGTAAGCAGTATGACTTATATCGCCCACAACTCACTTGTGTTCTACTCGTGCATATAACATCAACATATATATATAACCTTGGATCGGATGCCACTGTTGGGTTTCGTAGTAATTTCAAAAAATTTCCTACGCACACGTAAGATCATGGTGATGCATAGCAACGAGAGGGGAGAGTGTGATCTACGTACCCTTGTAGACCGACAACGGAAGCGTTAACTTGGTTGATGTAGTCGTACGTCTTCACGGCCCGACCGATCAAGCACCGAAACTACGGCACCTCCAAGTTCTAGCACACGTTCAGCTCGATGACGATCCCCGGACTCCGATCCAGCAAAGTGTCGGGGAAGAGTTCCCAGCACGACGGCGTGGTGACGATCTTGATGTACTACTGTCGCAGGGCTTCGCCTAAGCACTGCTACAATATTATCGAGGACTATGGTGGAAGGGGGCACCGCACACGGCTAAGAATATGATCACGTGGATCAACTTGTGTCTCTAGGGGGTTCCCCTGCCTCCGTATATAAAGGCTCAAGGGGGGGGGGCGGCCAAGAGGAGGCGCGCCAGGAGGAGTCCTACTCCCTCCGGGAGTAGGACTTCCCCCCTTTCCTAGTTGGAATAGGATTCGCGGAGGAGGAGAGGAGGAAGGGGGGCCGGCCCCCTCTCCTTTTCCTATTCGGACCAAGGGAGGGGAGGGCGCGCGGCCCATCTCTGTCTACCTCTCCTCTCTTCCACTAAGGCCCACTAAGGCCCATATATCTCCCGGGGGGTTCCGGTAACCTCCCGGTACTCCGGTAAAATCCCGATTTCACCCGGAACACTTCCGATATCCAAACATAGGCTTCCAATATATCAATCTTTATGTCTCGACCATTTCGAGACTCCTCGTCATGTCCGTGATCACATCCGGGACTCCGAACAACCTTCGGTACATCAAAACGCATAACTCATAATAACTGTCATCGAAACCTTAAGCGTGCGGACCCTACGGGTTCGAGAACAATGTAGACATGACCGAGACACGTCTCCGGTCAATAACCAATAGCGGGACCTGGATGCCCATATTGGCTCCTACATATTCTACGAAGATCTTTATCGGTCAGACCGCATAACAACATACGTTGTTCCCTTTGTCATCGGTATGTTACTTGCCCGAGATTCGATCGTCGGTATCCAATACCTAGTTCAATCTCGTTACCGGCAAGTCTCTTTACTCGTTCCGTAATACATCATCCCGCAACTAACTCATTAGTTGCAATGCTTGCAAGGCTTAAGTGATGTGCATTACCGAGAGGGCCCAGAGATACCTCTCCGACGATCGGAGTGACAAATCCTAATCTCGAAATACGTCAACCCAACATGTACCTTTGGAGACACCTGTAGAGCACCTTTATAATCACCCAGTTACGTTGTGACGTTTGGTAGCACACAAAGTGTTCCTCCGGCACACGGGAGTTACATAATCTCATAGTCATAGGAACATGTATAAGTCATGAAGAAAGCAATAGCAACATACTAAACGATCGGGTGCTAAGCTAATGGAATGGGTCATGTCAATCAGATCATTCAACTAATGATGTGATCCCGTTAATCAAATGACAACTCTTTGTCCATGGTTAGGAAACATAACCATCTTTGATTAACGAGCTAGTCAAGTAGAGGCATACTAGTGACACTCTGTTTGTCTATGTATTCACACATGTATTATGTTTCCGGTTAATACAATTCTAGCATGAATAATAAACTTTTCATGATATAAGGAAATAAATAATAACTTTATTATTGCCTCTAGGGCATATTTCCTTCAATTACTATGATTGATGTTCATGGTATTTTGACCATAACTGCCATTAGCCAATTTGGGGAGACAGTCCTATTATTACTAGCATTGGCTGTAACTTGTAAGTGTCATATTGCATTGTCCCTACCATGTCTAGTTTAGTCCCACTATTCTCTGAAGTTTGAGTAGTGACTGGGAAATATGAATAAGCTGCATTGATTAGTAAAGCATCTAGTTCATATGCTAATGTTCAACTTAGTAACATATACAAATGTAACCTTCAACGAACTGATTATTTCTACTAATCATTAGTGACCCAGAAAATGTTAACACGAGACCATCAGACCGGATAATGACTACTCAAGAAAGTGTGATGCAACAATGTAAAATCCATATAACTGTCTGCTGATGAAATAAGCAAAGCCATATATACCTGGATAAATAACCTGAAATCAGATGGTTTAGCACTAGCATTACACAAACAATGACGGCAACCCATGGCAGCAGTAAGCAACACTCACAATACAATCCAGGTTGATCATTGACATAATGCAGGCACTCCAAAGTAAGCAAATCAACATGGATCATTGCAAGAACAACATGTCCTTCACTTAGCACAGCATTAGGGCCATATTTGTTTCACTTCAGCCTTAGAGAGGAAAAAATCTTGCAGGTACCAAGTACTACTCCAATGCACATGGAGTAATAATTATTCATGTTTGCTAGGTACTAGTACTACTACTACAATGGTCTGAAATTAGTACGTCCCTCCCTGACACCCTGTGGCAGTAAATCTCATCATCACGGTGATCTAGCAAAATGATTGGGCACAGCGTGCACACCCAGTACAGCTACAGTCTTACAGAGTAGTAGCACCAGTACTACCGACGGAGAAATAGATGGGACGGACAAACAACAACCTGTCACTTGTCACCAGAAATCTCCCACCGAACGCGGGGAGCTTGACACTCTGTCCTGCTGAACAATTCAAAGGGACTTTCCTCCAGATTTTAAGAAACGGAAGCACCAAACGCGTGCGCGCAAAGCCAACACGCAGCCTGGTTCCGGCCGCTTCCAGCTCACTCCGTCCCCTTGGCGCCATGATGGAACACAGCTCAGGACAGGAAACATCGAATTTCCCCGAACAAGACGAGATCCAACCCTAATCCCAATCCCATCCCAAATCCCTCTTGAACACAAGATTCAAATCCTTCAAATCCACCACCCCGCCCCCTCCATCTGCCCGCGGGACACCACCCGCCCCCTCCCTCTTCCCACGGGAACACCACCCCACCCCTCCCTCGACCCGCCGGGAACACACCCCGTCCCCGTCCGCGCCGGCGCCGGCGCCGGCCCGTCGGGAACACAGACGACTCGCCCGCACCATAACCCGCCCTAACCCTAAAGCCAACGGGGGAGGGGAGACAACAACGAAAAGGGAGAGCAGGAGGGGAGAGTTACCATCCGGGGAAGCCATAGATGGCCGGAGAATCAAGATCCGCCCTGGGCCGCCGCCGCCGCTCCTGATCTGCCGGCGCCAACAAGCCCGTCACCCACCGGTCGCCCTGCCTTCTCGCACCGAAATGACGACCCCGTGCGGTTGCAGCAAAAACTGGGGAAGGGATAACCCGTGCGAGTTAAAAAAACATGGGTCTGTGGTGACACGTGGCGCAGACAACGTCCCTTGGATCAAAAGAGATCCAATGCACGGAGTGCGACCGGCGCAACGGTTCGGCCGGCGCCCCGGCCACAAACACTTCCCATACGAAAAACCCAGATGAATCGGCCTGGGAGCAAGGACCCTCGCCGCAGCCGCCATTGCGGAAGCGTCGATGGAAACAAATCATCGCGACCCACGACTCAGCTAGCTAGGGTTCCTAGCCCCTCCTCCTTTGCTGCCCATCCTACTGCGCCGTCGCCGCCGAGCGCTTCCTGACCTCACTGGGAGCAAACAGTGGGACGCCACCGCTGTGCCTCCCTCTCCCCTGTTGGAGAACGTAGCAGTAAATTCAAAATTGTTCCTACATGTCACCAAGATCAATCTATGGAGTCATCTAGCAACGAGGGAGGAGTGGATCTACATACCCTTGTAGATCGCGCGCGGAAGCGTTCAAGAGAACCGGGTTGATGGAGTCGTACTCGTCGTGATTCAAATCACCGATGATCCTAGCGCCGAACGGACGGCACCTCCGCGTTCAACACACGTACGGAACGGAGACGTCTCCCATGCCTTGATCCAGCAAGGAGGAGGGAGAGGTTGATGGAGATCCAGCAGCACGACGGCGTGGTGGAAGTAGCGGGATTCCAACAGGGCTTCGCTAAGCGCTGCGGGAGGAGGGAGATGTGTCACGGGAGGGAGAGGGAGGCGCCAGGCCTTAGATTGGTTTGCTCCTCCTTTTTCCCCACTATATATAGGGCCAAGGGAGAGGGGGAGGCGCAGCCCTTGCCCCTTCCTCCAAGGAAGGGTGCGGCCAGGGGTGGGGAGGAGTCCATCCTCCCCAAGGCACCCCGGAGGTGCCTTCCCCTTTTAGGACTCTCCCCTTTTTCCCATCTCTTGGCGCATGGGCCTCTTGGGGCTGGTGCCCTTGGCCCATATAGGCCAAGGCACACCCCCTACAGCCCATGTGGCCCCCCGGGGCAGGTGGCCCCACCCGGTGGACCCCCGGGACCCTTCCGGTGGTCCCGGTACAATACCGATGACCCCGAAACTTGTCCCGATGGCCAAAATAGCACTTCCTATATATAATTCTTTACCTCCGGACCATTACGGAACTCCTCGTGACGTCCGGGATCTCATCCGGGACTCCGAACAACATTCGGATTACCGCATACTAATATCTCTACAACCCTAGCGTCACCGAACCTTAAGTGTGTAGACCCTACGGGTTCGGGAGACATGCAGACATGACCGAGACGACTCTCCGGTCAATAACCAACAGCGGGATCTGGATACCCATGTTGGCTCCCACATGTTCCACGATGATCTCATCGGATGAACCACGATGTCAAGGACTTAATCAATCCCGTATACAATTCCCTTTGTCTATCGGTATGTTACTTGCCCGAGATTCGATCGTCGGTATCCAATACCTAGTTCAATCTCGTTACCGGCAAGTCTCTTTACTCGTTCCGTAACACATCATCCCGTGATCAACTCTTTGGTCACATTGCGCATATGATGATGTCCTACCGAGTGGGCCCAGAGATACCTCTCCGTTCACACGGAGTGACAAATCCCAGTCTCGATTCGTGCCAACCTAACAGACACTTTCGGAGATACCTGTAATGCACCTTTATAGCCACCCAGTTACGTTGTGACGTTTGATACACCCAAAGCACTCCTACGGTATCCGGGAGTTGCACAATCTCATGGTCTAAGGAAATGATACTTGACATTAGAAAAGCTTTAGCACACGAACTATACGGTCTGGTGCTATGCTTAGGATTAGGTCTTGTCCATCACATCATTCTCCTAATGATGTGATCCCGTTATCAATGACATCCAATGTCCATGGTTAGGAAACCGTAACCATCTATTGATCAACGAGCTAGTCAACTAGAGGCTTACTAGGGACATGGTGTTGTCTATGTATCCACACATGTATCTGAGTTTCCTATCAATACAATTATAGCATGGATAATAAACGATTATCATGAACAAGGAAATATAATAATAACTAATTTATTATTGCCTCTAGGGCATATTTCCAACAGTCTCCCACTTGCACTAGAGTCAATAATCTAGTTCATATCGATATGTGATTAACACTCAAGGTCACATCCCCATGTGACTAACACCCAAGAGTTTACCAGAGTCAATAATCTAGTTCACATTTACCATGTGATTAACACTCGATGAGTTTTAGGTTTGATCATGTTGCTTGTGAGAGAGGTTTTAGTCAACGGGTCCGAACCTTTCAGATCCGTGTGCGCTTTACAAATCTCTATGTCATCTCCTAGATGTAGCTACCATGCTCTATTTGGAGCTATTCCAAATAACTGTTCTACTTGGAGTTATTTTAAATTGTTGCTCCACTATACGTATCCGGTATCTCTATTCAGAGCTATCCGGATAGGTGTTAAGCTTGCATCGACGTAACCCTTTACGACGAACTCTTTTTCCACCTCCATAATCGAGAAAATTCCTTAGTCCACTAGTTACTAAGGATTACTTTGACCGCTGTCCTGTGATCCATTGTTGGATCACTCTTGTACCCCTTGACTGACTCATGGTAAGGCACACTTCAGGTGCGGTACACAGCATAGCATACTGTAGAGCCTATGTCTTAAGCATAGGGGACGACCTTCGTCCTTTCTCTCTATTCTGCCGCGGTCGAGCTTTAAGTCTTAACTTCATACCTTACAACTCAGGCAAGAACTCCTTCTTTGACTGATCCATCTTGAACACCTTCAAGATCACGTCAAGGCATGTGCTCATTTGAAAGTTCCATTAAGCGTTTTGATCTATCCTTATAGATCTTGATGCTCAATGCTCAAGTAGCTTAATCCAGGTTTTCCATTGAAAAACACTTTCCAAATAACCCTATATGCTTTCCAGAAATTCTACGTCATTTCCGATCAACAATATGTTAAAACATATACTCATCAGAAATTCTATGGTGCTCCCACTCACCTCTTTGGAAATACAAGTTTCTCATAAACTTTGTATACACCCAAAATCTTTGATCATCTCATCAAAGCATACATTCCAACTCCGAGATGCTTACTCCAGTCCTCAGAAGGATTGCTGGGGCTTTGCATACTTATTAGCAATTTTCAGGATTGACAAAACCTTTCGGTTGTATCACATACAACCTTTCCTCAAGAAAATCGTCGAGGAAACAATGTTTTTGACATCCTAACTGCAAGATTTCATAAATAATGCAGTAATCGCTAATATAATTCCAACAGACTCTTAGCATCGCTACGAGTGAGAAAGTCTCACCGTAGTCAACTCCTTGAACTTGTCGGAAAACATCTTAACGACAAGTCGAGCTTTCTTAACGGTGATACTTACCATCATTGTCCGTCTTCCTTTTAAAATCCGTCTGTACTCAACAGCCTTACGACCATCGAGCCATTCTGCCAAAGTCTACACTTTGTTTTCATACATGGATCCTCTCTCGGATTTTATGGCCTCGAGCCATTTATCGGAATCCGGGCCCACCATCGCTTCTCCATAGCTCGTAGGTTCATTGTTGTCTAGCAACATGACTTCCAAGACAGGGTTACGCACCACTCTGAAGTAGTACGCATCCTTGTCATCCTACGATGTTTGGTAGTGACTTGATCTGAAGTCTCATGATCAAAATCATAAGCTTCCACTTCAATTGGTGTAGGTGCCACAGGAACAACTCTTTGTGCCCTGCTATACACTAGTTGAAGTAACGGTTCAATAACCTCATCAAGTCTCCACCATCCTCCCACTCAATTCTTTCGAGAGAAACTTTTCCTCGAGAAAGGACCCGATTCTAGAAACAATCCTTTATTGCTTTCGGATCTGAGACAGGAGGTATACCCAACTGTTTTGGGTTGTCCTATGAAGATGCATTTATCCGCTTTGGGTTCGAGCTTATCAGCCTGAAACTTTTTCACATAAGCGTCGCAGCCCCAAACTTTTAAGAAATGACAGCTTAGGTTTCTCTAAACCATAGTTCATATGGTGTCATCTCATCGGAATTACGTGGTGCCCTATTTAAAGTGAATGTGGTTGTCTCTAATGCCTAACCCATAAACTATTGTGGTAATTCGATAAGAGACATCATGGTATGCATCATATCCAATAGGGTGCAGTTATGATGTTCGGACACACCATCACACTATGGTGTTCCAGGCTGTATTAGTTGTGAAACAATTTCCACAATGTCTTAATTCTGTGCCAAACTCGCAATTCAGATATTCATCTCTATGATCATATCATAGATCTTTTATCCTCTTGTCACGACGATCTTTCAACTTCACCCTGAACTTACTTGAACCTTTCAATAATTCAGACTCGTGATTCATCAAGTAAATATACTCAACATCTACTCAAATCATCTGTGAAGTAAGAATATAATGATATCCACTACATGCCTCAGCACTCATTGGACTGCACACATCAAAATGTATTACTTCCAACAAGCTGCTTTTTAGTTCCATTTTACTGAAACCGAGGCTTTCAGTCATCTTGCCCATGTGGTATGATTTGCATGTCTCAAGTGATTCAAAATCAAGTGAGTACAAAACGGTCCATTTGCATGGAGTTTCTTCATGCATATACACCAATAGACATGGTTCGCATGCCTCAAACTTTTCAAAAACGAGTGAGCCCAAAGATCCATCAACATGGAGCTTCTTCATGCGTTTTATACCGATATGACTTACGTGGCAGTGCCACAAGTAGGTGGTACTATCATTACTATCTTTTGGCATGAACATGTGTATCACTACGATCGAGATTCAATAAACCATTCAGTTTAGGTGTAAGACCATTGAAGGTATTATTCAAATAAACAGAGTAACCATTACTCTCCTTAAATGAATAACCGTATTGCGATAGACATAATCCAATCATGTCTATGCTCAACGCAAACACCAATCTCGATGGTAGAGGGAGCGTACGATATTTGATCAACCTTGGAAATACTTCCAACACATATCGTCATCTCACCTTTAGCTAGTCTCCGTTTATTCAGTAGCTTTTATTCCGAGTTACTAACACTTAGCAACCGAACCGGTATCTAATACCCTGGTGCTACTAGGAGTACTAGTAAAGTACACATCAACACAATGTATATCCAATATACTTCTATCGACCTAACCAGCCTTCTTATCTACCAAGTATCTAGGGTAATTCTGCTCCAGTGGCTGTTCCCCTTATTACAGAAGCACTTAGTCTCGGGTTTGGGTTCAACCTTGGGTTTCTTCACTAGAGCAGCAGCTGAATTGTCGTTTCATGAAGTATCTCTTTGTTCCCTTGCCCTTCTTGAAACTAGTGGTTTCACCAACCATCAACGATTGATGCTCCTTCTTGATTTCTACTTTCGTGTCAAACATCGCGAATATCTCAAGGATCATCATATATGTCCCTGATATATTATAGTTCATCACGAAGCTCAAGCAGCTTGGTGGTAATGACTTCGGAGAACCATCACTATTTCATCTGGAAGATCAACTCCCACTCGATTCAAGCGATTGTTGTACTCAGACAATCTGAGCACAAGCTCAACAATTGAGCTTTTCTCCTTAGTTTGCAGGTTAAGAAAATCGTCGGAGGTCTTACACCTCTTGACGTGGGCACGAGCCTGAAATCCCAATTTCAGCCCTCAAAACATCTCATATGTTTCGTGATGTTTCAAAACATCTTTGGTGCCTCAATTCTAAACCGTTTAACTGAACTATCACGTAGTTATCAAAAGCGTATGTCAGATGTTCGCAACATCCACAGACAACGTTCGAGGTTTAGCACACTGAGCGGTGCATTAAGGACATAAGCCTTCTTCGAAGCAATGAGGACAATCCTCAGTTTACGGACCTAGTCCGCATAATTGCTACTATCAACTTTCAACTAAATTTTCTCTAGGAACATAACTTAAACAGTAGAACTAAAGCGTGAGATATGACATAATTTGCGAAATCTTTTTGACTATGTTCAGGATAATTAAGTTCATCTTATGAACTCCCACTCAGATAGACATCCCTCTAGTCATCTAAGTGATTACATGATCTGAGTGAGCTAGGCCGTGTCCGATTAACACGTGAGACGGACTAGTCAACGTCGGTGAACATCTTCATGTTGATCGTATCTTCTATACGACTCATGCTCGACCTTTCGGTCTCTGTGTTCCGAGGCCATGTCTTCACATGCTAGGCTCGTCAAGTTAACCCTAAGTGTTTTTGCATGTGTAAATCTTGCTTACACCCGTTGTATGTGAACGAAAGGATCTATCACACCCGATTAACACGTGATGCTTCGAAGCGACGAACTGTAGCAACGGTGCACAGTTAGGGGAGAACACTTCTTGAAATTTTAATGAGGGATCATCTTATTTACTACCGTCGTACTAAGTAAACAAGATGCA
>NC_053023.1:722345425-722516413 GCF_003073215.2 Triticum urartu
GATAAATATGCAAAGTAAAATAAAGGCAAAGTAAATAACAAAGGAAATAACTAAGTAGTAGGAGATCAATATGATAAATATAGACCCGGTTTCCATATGTTTCGCTCGTGTGTTGTGTGGAGAGCATAAGTATTCTATGGCAGCTATGACCATGATTACGCCAAGCTATTTAGGTGAGACTATAGAATACTCAAGCTTGCATGCCTGCAGGTCGACTCTAGAGGATCATGTATATAGGCATCACGTCCGAGACAAGTATACCGACTCCTGCCTGCATCTACTACTATTACTCCACTCATCGACTACTATCCATCATGCATCTAGAGTATTAAGTTAAAAACAGAGTAACGCCTTAAGCAAGATAACATGATGTAGACGGATAGACTCATGCAATATGAAGAAACCCCATCTTGTTATCCTCGATGGCAACAATACAATACGTGCCTTGCTTCCCCTACTGTCACTTGGAAAGGACACCGCAAGATTGAACCCAAAGCTAAGCACTTCTCCCATTGCAAGAAAGATCAATCTAGTAGGCCAAACCAAACTAATAATTCGAAGAGACTTTCAAAGATAACCAATCATACATAAAAGAATTCAGAGAAGATTCAAATATTATTCATAGATAGACTTGATCATAAACCCACAATTCATCGGTCTCAACAAACACACCGCAAAAAGAAGATTACATCGAATAGTTCTCCACAAGAGAGGGGGAGAACATTGTATTGAGATCCAAAAAGAGAGAAGAAGCCATCTAGCTACTAACTATGGACCCGTAGGTCTAAGGTAAACTACTCACACTTCATCGGAGAAGCTATGGTGTTGATGCAGAAGCCCTCCGTGATCGATGCCCCCTCCGGCGGAGCTCCGTAACAGGCCCCAAGATGGGATCTCGTGGATACAGAAAGTTACGACGGTGGAATTAGGGTTTTGGCTCTGTATCTGATCGGTTGGATGTACGTGGATATATATAGGAGGAAGGAGTACGTCAGTGGAGCAACAGGGGGGCCATGAGGGTGGAGGGCGCGCCTGGGGTAGGCAGGCGCGCCCCCTACCTCGTGGCCTCCTCTCTTGTGCCTTGACGTAGGGTCCAAGTCTCCTAGGTCTTATTCATTGAGAAAATCACGTTCCCGAAGGTTTCATTCCATTTGGACTCTGTTTGATATTCCTTTTCTTCGAAACCCTAAAACAGGGAAAAAACAACAATTCTGGGTTGGGCCTCCGGTTGATAGGTTAGTCACAAAAATAATATAAAAGTGGATAATAAAGCCCAATAATGTCCAAAATAGTAGATAATATAGCATGGAGCAATCAAAAATTATAGATACGTTGGAGACGTATCAGTACTACATTAAAATGACAGTCCAAGACATTAAAAATAGATTTCTCTAGGATCTAACAATGGTATATGGGGATGCACAACCTGCAGGAAAAGCTAAGTTCCTTGCAGAACTATCTATAATTTTTCAGGATAGTGTGAACCTTATTCTAATAGGAGAGGATTTCAACATTATCAGGAAAGCCTCTGAAAAAACAAACCTCGTACCCCAAGTCACTGGAGTTTTCTTTTCAACGCTATTATTCAACAAGATGGTGTTAGGGAGTTAGGAATGCTTGGCAGGCAATGTACCTGGGGCAATAACTTGCCTCAATCAACCTTTGGGAAATTGGATAGAATCCTATGTAGTGTGGATTGGGAAGAACATATCCTTTGATTGAGATTTCTGCTCTTTGTAGGGAAAAATTTGATCATGTTCCTTTATTTTTGGATACTCGTGATGTGGTTAAAACTGATCCAATCTTCAGATTTGAAAACTCCTAGTTCCTTAGGGAGGTATTATATGACTTAGTAATTAAAACTTGGAATAGTACATGATCTAAAATTTCTAGTTTAGACGATTGGCAGACAAAATTGAGATGTCTGAGACCAAAACTGAAAGGGTGGAATAGAAATATGAATGCTTGGTATAGAGAACTTAAGAGAGATATCTTGAGTAAACTTGAAAATATACATAAAAATGTGAGGTCTATGGTTTGAGTGCTGCTGACAGAGTGGAACAAATGGAGCTTAGAGCTCAACTTGACAGATTACTAAGTCAAGAGGAAGCTAAGGGGGAACAGAGGGCTAAGATTGATGAATTAATAGATGGGGGTTGCAACACAAAGTATTTTCATGCAAAAGCTAATGGAAGACATAGGAAAAACAAAATTACTGGGTTGGATCAAGATGAGGGGAGAATTGAGGGGGATAAACAGTTGACTGATTACATTACTAACTTTTATATGGGGCTATTTGGCCACCTCGAACTATCTCACATATCCTTGTGTGTAGACAGTCCTACTACTGTGTTACCAGCTCATAAAGAAGCTCTGGTTGGGGAGTTTTCATGGAGGAAATTAAGAAATCAGTTTTCCAAATGGCGCATAACAAATCCCCTGGCCCTAATGATTTTTATAATGGGGTTCTACATATCAAAAGACTGAATTATGGGATTATTACTCTATAACCTGAGAGTAAAGATGCCAACCAGATTCAGAAATATAGGCCTATATGCTTGCTGAATGTGAGTTTTAAAATCTTCACCAAAGTATTAATGAATAGATTAAATTTGGTGGATGACACAATAGTTTTTCCAGTTCAAATTGTCTTTATTAAATGTAGATACATCATGGAAGGTGTTCTGGTGTTACATGAATCTCTAAACAGCGTGCATACCAAAAAACAAGATGATTTACTGTTTAAGGTCAATTTTGAAAAAGCATATGATAAAATAAAATGGTGTTTTGTATTTCAAATGTTAAAAGGGAAAGGATTCCCTGATAAATGGATAGATTGGGTTATGGGGACAATCAGAGGGGGGTATGTTTGTATTAGAAGTAATGATAATTATGGTCCCTACTTTCCTAGTCATAAAGGGTTGAGACAGGGGGATTCCCTGGCCCCCCTAATGTTCAATTTAGCAACTAATGATTTGGCGATTTTAATGGATAATGCTAGGAAAGCTGGTTTAATGAAATGCCTGTCTGAAACCCTCAAAGGTGGTGTCAATATGTTGCAATATGCAGACGCCACTATTTTCCTTATGCGAGATGATTATGAAAGTGCTCACAATCTGAAATATATATTATGCTTGTTTTGAGCAAATGTCTGGTCTGAAAATCAATCATAAAAGTGAGTTGTTCCTGTTTGGGAAAGCTGCTGAAAAAAGGCAGGAATATTCTAGGATATTTTCCTGGCCAGTGGGGGACCTCCCACTGAAATATTTAGGGATTCCTATTGACAAAAAAGAATTATAAATAAACAGTAGAAACCCTCTAAGGAAGATATGGGGGAAAATGTGGAACTTGGCAAGGCAGGTTGCTAGCTAGTGCTGGGAGGTTGACTTTGATCCAATCTTCCCTAACAGGCATACCTTGTTTCATGTCTTTTTATGGGTTGCCTGTTGGGGTTAATAAGAGGCTGGATTTCTTTCGGGCTAGACTGTTGTGGCAAGAAATTATTGATAAGAAAAAATATCACTTAGTCAAATGGTTAGAGGATTGTAAGCCTAGGGATATGGGTGGTCTGGGTGTTCAAAATTTAGCTTTTATGAATAAAGCTTTGTTGCATAAATGGTGGTGGATAATTTATAATATAGAAGGGATGTGGAAAAATGTGTTGAAAGGCACATACATTAAAAAAACTTGTGTCACTAGTAATTTTGATCGAACAACTAGGGATTAGAGATTAATCAGAAATTGGCCGATTAATCAATTTTACCGGTCGACTATTAATTGGACATTTTTTTGCAAATCCCAGGTTCCCAACACTAAATATTCTATATTCAACACCAAAACAATATTGCATAGAAGTGTTACCTTGATTCCTAGCCTTTGAATCATCGTATAATGACAAACAAAATAGGATAATGTACATATTGCATAACAAGGTTCACAAAACGCAAATAAACATAGTTTTTGCAAACATAGTGCTATGAATAGGTCTGATTTATCGATATAGTGTGAATTTACATAGTGTGAATTCCAGATAAATCGCTTCCCAAAGCGATAAATCGGCTCAAATGATAAACAGTGAAGAAAGGCATAATCTTAGCGGTCACCCCAAGAGTAGTGATAAATCGGATGATAATTGTTGAATCGGAATATTTTTTGAATAGTCTGTCAAACATAGAGGGGACTTGAAAAAAAAATTTGGGGGGGGGGGGGGGGGGGATTGTTAAAACACAAAGAATTCTACTTCTCTTTGTCTAAATTCAATGTGGGGAATGGTGAAAACACCAGGTTCTAGGAAGATTAGTGGATCAGCTCAATGTCCTTAAAAGACAGCTACCCTCACTTATACAACATATGCTTTGATAAGAGCAAATCAGTGGTGGTAATTTAAAAAATGGGCTTGGCAATGTGAGATTCAGAAGAACTCTATTGGGAGAGTCGCTGGAACTGTGGGATCATATCAGGGAGGTGTGTGAGAGTGTAACTCTAGATGGACAAAATGATAAAATTTGATGGACTTTGATGGGCAATGGTAAATATACTGTTAAGTCATGTTACAGACATTTAGTTAAGACTGGACTCAAATATCCCTATAATTTTCTATGGAAAACCAAAATGCCCCCTAGGATTAAAGTTTTCTTATGGTTGATGTTGAGAGATAGCATTCTCACTACAAACAATTTTAAAAAGAGAGGGTGGCAAGGTGACGGTAAATGCTCATTCTGTGTGTGTGGGGGGGGGGCATAGATCATCTCTTCGTACATTGTTTTGTTGCAAAAATGTTATGGTTGGTTATGAAATGCTCGTTTGGTATGCATGATATTCCTGATAGTGTTAATAACATTTTTGGTGTATGGCTTGGCAAATTTGATAAAAATGATAAAAGTCTTTTAACTGTAGGCATATCTGCGATGCTATGGACTATGTGGAAGCTTAGAAACAAATTGGTCTTTGATAATACCAGGGCAGTAGACCCCTGTGTGCCTGTGAATATGATAACTAAAAACTTACATGATTGGTGTGTGTTGCAGAAAAACCAAGAAAAAATAAGGCGCATGACGCAGGGCGTAAGGCAGGTTGAGCGGGTGGCTTGGGAGATCTTCAAAGCAGCGCATGGATGGATGACAGGAGTGCCAAGACTGACTGCTCCTGGAGGCCAAACATGATGAAGACCCCCCCTGGAGTTCTCACCGCCGCTTCATCTTCTTATGCTCCTCTTTTTGTTTATCTTTTGGACATGTAATAAATATACCAGGATGTGGGCTTTAGGTTTGCCCTGGCGTCTATGTTGTGTGTAGCCTGTTTGATATCAGCTGTTGGGAGGGACGAAGGGATGGCTCCCGCCCTTGTAATAGCGCTGTCAAATGTTTCTGTCGGTAGTTGGTAGTGGCTTTGTAGTTCCGAAGACATTGTGGTTTCTTCTATATGAAATTGGAGAGAGAGAGAGATCTCTTTATCAAAAAAAATATATACACCGAGGAACCAAAGGGTATTTCCCTTGTTTCGACCAGCTATTTTCCCCATTGGTTTTCTTCATGCACTTGCATGGACCGAGCCACACCTCCCAACCTCTTACAAATGGGATACACCCATCGCCAAAAACTTCCACATAAACCAACGGCATGACTCAGCCAAAATCCTGCATGGAATGTCAAATTGGGGACCTCAATTAAGTGAGAGGGCTCCCAACCCCATGGAGCTTAGGCCTCTTTTGGTTTATGGGAATTTTATAGAAATTCTAAAGGATAGTAATTTTGTAGGAAAAATTTCTTTTGAGCCTTTGGTTTGTAGGAACAGATTCATGTTCCTCTGTACAATGGGAACCAATCGTTCACATTTCAAAAGAATTTTTTTCAGCCTAGACCCAATGAAAAAGTTTGTATCCTTTGAATCAAATGGTATCTCTTTTCCTATAGGAAATGAAATACTCCCTCCGTTCCAAAATATAAGTCTTTTTAGACATTTCAAATGGACTATAACATACGGATGTATGTAGACATATTTTAGAGTATAGATTCACTCATTTTGCTCCGTATGTAGTCACCTATTGGAATCTCTAGAAAGACTTATATTTTGGAACGGAGGAAGTAGATGTAATACCACTACATGTATATCGTGGTACTACTACACAAAAATGATATTGTGGTACTACTACACAATTTCACGTTTAAATGATACCGTGATACCACTAAAAAGAAAAATTAAAAAATTCCAAAAATTTCGAGTACATTTGTGAATGTTCACAAGATATGTGTCTAAAATCTCTGAATACTTCAATTGAATTATGTCCTGTGGCATCATGGTATCATGTAAAATATGTAAATCTGGATTTGAATTTTTCCAGGAATTATAGACACCTTGGTTCAGTTAGAAGCACGATGCACGTGCTGATGCTGGTGCCAGAAATAGGATGAACTAGTGAGCAGCAGCTGCATGCGCCCGACCCTTATTGTGAACCTCACAATTCGTGGTAGATTCAGAAACTAAGGTGACCGGTCAAAAATCAGAGACCCTCTGACCTCTGCAACTCCGAAGTCCCCGGGAGGAAAGCTCGACGGAAGTGACCACTTTCCCCCGTCTGTCTCTCTCCGTCGTCCCCCGTTCAGCTAGCTGCGCCTCAAGCTGCCATCTTCCTTCCCCAGAAGCAGACTCGCGCGGGAGGACGGCCTAGCGCCCCGGGCCCGTGCTATGCGCCAGGATGGCCTCCACCGTCGCGCCCCTGAACGTCGACGTGGTTGCGGTCAACACCACGACGCAGAACAGCAATGCGTCGACGGCCACCAAGGCGTTCAACCCGGTGGTGTGCTACTCGCCCATGATGATGACCACCAACGGCATGTGGCAGGGCGACGGCGTGAACCCGCTCGAGTTCTCCCTCCCGCTCTTCATCGTCCAGGTGGCCGTCATCGTCGTCACCACCCGCCTCCTCGTCGTCCTCCTCCGCCCCTTCCGCCAGCCCCGCGTCATCGCTGAGATCCTCGCCGGGGTCGTGCTGGGCCCGTCCATGATCGGGCGCAGCGAGGTGTGGGCCAGCCTGGTGTTCCCCGTGCGCAGCCTGCTCACGCTCGAGACGGTGGCCCACCTGGGGCTGCTCTTCTTCCTCTTCCTCGTCGGCCTGGAGATGGACGTCGACGTCATCCGCCGGTCCGGGGACAAGGCGGTGCTTGTCGCCATGGCCGGCATGGCGCTGCCCTTCTGCATGGGCATCGCCACCTCCTTCATTTTCCGGCACCAGGTGTCCCGGAACGTGCACCAGACCTCCTTCCTGCTCTTCCTCGGCGTCGCCCTCTCCGTCACGGCCTTCCCCGTGCTCGCCCGCATCCTCGCCGAGATCAAGCTGCTCAACTCGGAGCTCGGCCGCACCGCCATGTCCGCCGCCATCGTCAACGACATGTGCGCCTGGATCCTGCTCGCGCTTGCCATCTCCATTTCGGAGGTGCACAGCACCGCGCTGTCGTCACTCTGGGTGCTCCTCGCTGGGGTGACCTTCGTGCTCTTCTGCTTCTACGCCGTGCGCCCCTTGATGTGGCGGCTCATCCGCAGCATCCCCGAGGGCGACGGCATCAGCAACACGCAGGTCACCCTCATCCTCACGGGCGTCATGATCGCCGGCGCGTGCACCGACGCCATCGGCATCCACTCCGTCTTCGGCGCCTTCGTCTACGGGCTGGTCATCCCGAGCGCGCCGCTAGGCGTGACGCTGATCGAGAAGCTCGAGGACTTCGTCACCGGGCTCCTCCTCCCGCTCTTCTTTGCCATGAGCGGCCTCCGCACCAACGTGCGCATGATACGCGACCCCATCACCGTCGGCCTGCTGGTGCTCGTGTTCGTCATGGCCAGCTTCGCCAAGATCATGGGCACCATCATCATCGCGGCGCTCTACGCCATGCCGTTCCGCGAGGGCATCGCGCTCGGCTTCCTCATGAACACCAGGGGGCTGGTCGAGATGATCGTGCTCAACATCGGGAGGGACAAGCAGGTGCTGGACGACGAATCGTTTGCGGTGATGGTGCTGGTGTCGGTGGCGATGACGTCGCTGGTGACGCCGGTGGTGACCGGCGTGTACCGGCCGTCGCGGCGCCTCGTCGGGTACAAGCGGCGGAACCTGCAGCTCATCCGGCACGACAGCGAGCTCCGCATGCTGGCCTGCGTGCACACCACCCGCAACGTGCCGTCCGTGCTGTCGCTGCTGGAGCTCTCCAACCCGTCCAAGCGCTCCCCCATCTTCATCTACGCGCTCCACATCATCGAGCTCACCGGCCGGGCCTCCAACATGCTCGCCGCCGCGGCTGCCTCCTCCTCCAGCCGGACAAGCTCGTCCTCCGCCTTGCCCGCCGCCACGGAGCACATCTTCAACGCCTTTGAGAACTACGAGAGGCTCACCGGTCAGTGCACACAGTTGCCAACTCCATTAAAAAAAGTATAGGATGAGTAATGAAGATGACAACATGTATACACAGGAGGCGTGTCCATCCAGACGCTGGCGGCGGTGTCGCCGTACCAGACCATGCACGACGACGTGTCGGTGCTGGCCGAGGACAAGCACGTGTCGCTCATCGTGATCCCGTTCCACAAGCAGCAGACGGTGGACGGCGGCATGGAGCCCATCAACCCCTCCATCAAATTATTCAACGAGAGCCTCCTGGCCACCTCCCCGTGCTCCGTGGCCATCCTCGTGGACCGCGGCCTGAGCGCCGCCGCGGCGCGCATGGCGACGGAGCACCGCGTGGCGCTCTTCTTCTTCGGCGGGCCCGACGACCGCGAGGCGCTCGCGTACGCGTGGAGGATGGTCGAGAACCCCGGGGTCGCCCTCACCATCTTGCGGTTCCTCCCGCCGGACTACCGGGCGGCGGCGCGGTCCTTCTCCGAGGCCTCCTACCGGTCGGCGGCGTCGGGCGGCATGGACCCGCGCGGGGCCGCGATGAGCGCGAGCACGGAGGGCAAGAGCGAGCTGCAGATGGACGAGGAGTACCTGGGCGAGTTCCGCGCGCGCAACCACGGCAACCCCTCCATCACGTACGCGGACAGGCCGGTGACCAACAGCGAGGAGACGGTGGCCGCCATCCGGGGCATGGACAACAGCGCGCACGAGCTGTACATCGTGGGGCGGCGCCCCGGCGAGGCCGGGTCGCCGATGACGGCGGCGCTGGAGGACTGGATGGAGTCGCCGGAGCTGGGGCCCATCGGCGACATGCTCGTGTCGTCAGACTTCTCAATGGCGGTGTCGGTGCTGGTGGTGCAGCAGTACGTGGTGGTCGGCGCGCCCATGGCCGCGGCCGTGCCCGCCCCCAGCAGCGACCCGGTGCGCCAGTACGTGGGCAACGCCAACCAACGGTCCGGCGCGTACCGGGCGAGCACGGCGTCGTCGACGAGGGATAGCAGATGGTCTAATGACACCGTAGGATTCTGAGGCGCGCGCGTAGGGGTCTTCGGCTGTTGTGTGATTTGGGGGGATTTCGTGTCCCTGTAGTGAGTGTAACAGTATTCTTCTTTCAGATTCGATTCGTGTAGTGTGTGAGGTTGTAGCTGCATTGTACTGCTCTGTTATGTGATGAACGGTGGGATTATTGGCTTACTCATCAACAATTTCCAGGTGATCAATCTTCGAACCAGATAAATTGACCTCTTACAATGCACCGGTGCTAAGATAAGATGCTAAGCATATTAAAGAGTTATAAGCAACTAAAGTCTTCAATACAAAGGTGCTTAACTTTTTGTAGCTAAGTATCCTCATTTAATAATTTAGCAACTAAAGTTATCCATGCATTGGTGGATTTTTTTCATTTAAGTGTCTTTCCTCACGCTTGTCATTGTTTTTTTCTCGGGTTATCACATCTATCTTTCTCCTCTTAATTACCTTGCCACATCATTTTTTTGCCTACATGGCCGCCTTAGCACTTTAGGTAGATGTAAGTTGACTGATTTTCTAATTAGGGCTAGTCGATTTATTTTACCATTGATCAATCCTCCAAGATGCGTGCTCTTCGTTTTTTTTTTCTGTTGGTGTACCGTCATGTTTTGAGCTGAAATGTTCCGACTGACCACTGTTTCGGCTCGGTTGTTCCTTATTGGGCTGAAGCCCATTACATGAAATCTTATAGGCTTGTTTGTATGTGTTGTTGCTTCTGCATTTTTCTTCTATTTTAGTTGGTAATTTTATGGGTAGTTTTCGGATGTTGGATGAGGGTAAATGTAAACACGCAAGTATCATACAAAGTGTGTCTAAGTTATATTAGACTGTGCAAGTTGCACTATTATATGCTTATTTCTTACGTATTAAAAAACGTGCAATCTCAGTACAAAGTTCAAGTTTTAAAAAGTTTTTTCCTTTACCCTAAAATGTTAATACCAACGCAAATAATTCACTATCCATTATAAAACTTAATTTCTATATTATTTTTATTTTTATTTCATTTATTTCTTCTTTAAAGGCAATGCCAATGCCACTAATTCACTTCTTCTTAGAAAACTTTTTTTGGCAACATTCCATTATTATATTCTTATTCTTGCATATTAAAAAAATGCAATTTATATGCAAATTGTGCGCAAATATTATCACTAATTATTTTAATTTTCTGTTTTTTTATTCTTAAATAGTAATAGCAATAGCAATGCCACTAATTCAAGAAAGCTTATTATTTTTTGAAATTTTACTATTATATGATGATTATTGCATATTATAAAAAATGTAATTTCTATGTAAATTGTGTGAAAATTTTGTCATGGTTTTATTTTTCATTTTTTAAAGGGTAATACTAATGTCACTAATTCTTTCTCTCATAGAAAACTTCATAATTTTGATTCTATTTTAGTTTTTATTTTATTTTCTTTCTTTTCTAAGTGTAACTTATGTGCAATTTTTCTTCATATTTTCCATTTTCTTTCTTCTGGAAGGGTAATACCAATGCCAGCTATTCATTCATGCATAGAAAACTTCATTATTTTGATTATATTTTAGATTTTACTTTATGTTCCTTCTTCTTTAAGTGTAATTCTGTGTTTGTTGTTTGCAAAAAAAAATCATTTTTTCAGTTTGTTTCTTCTGGAAGGGCAATATCAATGTCACTAATTCATTCTTTCTTAGAAAACTTTTTTATTTTATTTTTTACTGAATGGTAACACCAGTGCCACTAATTCATTTGTTCATATTAGGAAACTTTTTGTTGTGAAATTGCACTATTATATGCTTATTCTTGCATATTATTAAAAAGTGCAATTTCTGTATAAATCATGTGGGAATTTTGCCATTATTTGATTTTTAGAATATCAATGCCACTAATTTATTTTCCTGATAAAACATCATTATTTCATTTTGTTTTGTTTTTTTATTTTATTATCTCCGTATAGAAAACTAGACATATTATACACCGTACAATATGTGAAGATTAATTGAACTATAACTCCGTATATATAAACATACCTATGTCTTTCCTCATCATCCTTCTGCGAAGATTAATTGAGTTGCATTGGATCGATCGATCAAAACTTACACACTTGTTTGTAGTTTTTAGGAAATCTTCAATAGAAATATACTGCTATAGCTCGCTAGCTTGTGCTATGAGTAGTACTCCCTCCGTCCGGAAATACTTGTTCTTAAAATGGTTGTGAGGGAGTCCTGGATTAGGGGGTCTCCGGACAGCCGGACTATCTCCATTAGCCGGACTGTTAGACTATGAAGATACAAGATTGAAGACTTCGTCTCGTGTCCGGATGGGACTCTACTTGGCGTGGAAGGCAAGCTAGACAATACGCATATGGATATCTCCTCCTTTGTAACCGACCTTGTGTAACCCTAACCCTCTCCGGTGTCTATATAAACCGAAGAGTTTTAATCCGTAGGACAACAATCACAACATACAATCATACCATAGGCTAGCTTCTAGGGTTTATCCTCTCTGATCTCGTGGTAGATCTACTCTTGTACTACCCATATCATCAATATTAATCAAGCAGGACGTAGGGTTTTACCTCCATCGAGAGGGCCCGAACCTGGGTAAAACATCGTGTTCCCTGCCTCCTGTTACCATCCGGCCTAGACGCACAGTTCGGGACCCCCTACCCGAGATCCGCCGGTTTTGACACCGACATTGGTGCTTTCATTGAGAGTTCCTCTGTGACGTCGCCGTTAGGCTTGATGGCTCCTACTATCATCGATAGTGATGCGGTCCAGGGTGAGACTTTTCTCCCCGGACAGATCTTCATATTCGGCGGCTTTGCACTGCGGGCTAATTCACTTGGCCATCTGAAGCAGATTGAAAGCTACGCCCCTGGCCATCAGGTCAGATTTGGAAGTTTGAACTACACGGCCGACATCCGCAGGGACTTGATCTTCGACGGATTTGAGCCACAGCCGGGCGCGCCGCACTGTCGCGATGGGTATGACCTAGCTCTGCCACCGAACGGTACCCTAGAGGCCGCGCCCGTATCAGCTCCGACCCTTAGCTCGGAGCCAACTGCGCCAATCGAGGATGGGTGGCTAGACACCGCCTCAGGGGCTGCAGTCTCAACGGCGATCGAGCCAAACACCAGCATTACCCTCTGCGCAGCCCATGACTCCAAAGTGTCGGACTCTCTTCTGGACTCCGAACCATCCGCGCCCCTGCCAATCGAATCCGATTGGGCGCCGATCATGGAATTCACCGCCGCGGATATCTTTCAGCACTCGCCCTTCGGCGACATTCTGAATTCACTAAGGTCTCTCTCTTTATCAGGAGAGCCCTGGCCGTATTATGGCCAACAGGATTGGGATGCGGACGACGAAGAAATTCAACGCCCACCCACCACCCACTTTGTAGCCACTGTCGATGATTTAACCAACATGCTCGACTTCGACTCCAAAGACATCTACGGTATGGACGACGATGTAGGAGACGAACATGAACCATCACCTATAGGGCACTGGAAAGCCACCTCGTCATATGACATATACATGGTGGATACACCCAACGAAGGCAATGGCGACGAGATAGCGGAGGATGACCCCTCCAAGAAGCAGCCTAAGCGCTGACGTCAGCGGCGCCGCTCTAAGTCCTGCCAATGCAAAAGTGGTGATACTGGCACAGGAGATAATAACACTCCGGAGAGTGCCGAAGACAACAACAATCCCCTCCAGCAAGAGCAGGAGGATGAAGGAGCCATCTCTCCTGAGAGAGCGGCAGATGGAGAGGAGGAGGATGACAATTACATCCCCCCTCCGAAGACGAGGCAAGCCTCGGCGACGATGAATTCGCCGTGCCAAAGGATCCCGTGGAACAAGAGCGCTTCAAGCGCAGGCTTATGGCCATGGCAAATAGCCTGAAGAAAAAGCAGCAGCAGCTTCAAGCTGATCAAGATCTGCTAGCTGACAAATGGACTGAAGTCCTTGCGGCCGAGGAATATAAACTCGAGCGTCCCTCCAAGAGTTACCCAAGGCGCAGGTTACTACCCCGACTGGAGGAAGAAGCATATGATACGGCTGATCGGCCACCTCGTGGCCGCGATAGAGAGGCATTCCAGCCAAAAGCTCAGCCCCCACCCCAACGCCATTCAAATAAAAAGGCATGGGGAGATACGCCAGACCTGCGAGATATATTGGAGGACAAGGCAAAGCATTCATGATCGATCTACGGATCACGAGGGCGCACCACTCTACGAGATGACAAACGTCACGCCGGATACAGTAAAAGCAAATCCGGCCGGGCCGAACACAGCGGGCAAGACCCATTCGAGCTGCATCATGATATAGCCCAGTACAGAGGCGCCGCACACCCCTTATGCTTCACAGACAAAGTAATGGAACATCAATTCCCAGAAGGTTTTAAACCCGTAAACATTGAATCATACGACGGCACAACAGATCCCGTGGTATGGATTGAGGATTTCCTCCTCCACATCCAGATGGCCTGCGGTGATGACTTACATGCCATCAAATACCTCCCACTAAAACTCAAAGGACCAGGGCGGCATTGGCTTAACAGCTTGCCAGCGGACTCCATTAGCTGTTGGGAAGATCTGGAAGCCGCATTCCTCGACAACTTTCAGGGCACTTATGTGTGACCACCAGACGCCGATGACTTGAGCCACATAATTCAGCAGCCAGAAGAGTCGGCCAGGCAATTCTGGACTCGGTTCCTTACAAAGAAACATCAAATCGTCGACTGTCCGGATGCGGAGGCCTTAGCGGCTTTCAAGCACAACATCCAAGACGAGTGGCTAGCCCGGCACCTTGGTCAGGAAAAGACGAAATCTATGGCAGCTCTCACGACACTCATGACCCGCTTTTGTGCGGGAGAAGACAGCTGGCTGGCTCGCAGTAATAACATATCAAAGAACCATGGTACCTCAGATACCAAGGACGGCAATAGCAGGTCATGTCACAACAAGCATAAGCACCGCATTAACAGCGAAAATACTGAGGATATGACAGTCAATGCCGGATTCAAAGGCTCTAAACCTGGTCAGCGGAAAAAGCCATTCAAACAAAGTACGCCGGGTCCGTCCAGCTTGGATCATATACTCGATCGCTCGTGTCAAATACACGGCACCCCAGACAAGCCAGCCAATCACACCAACAGGGATTGTTGGGTGTTCAAGCAGGCCGGCAAGTTACTTGCCGAAAACAAGGACAAGGGGCCGCATAGCAATGACGAGGAGGAACCCCGGCAACCGCACACTAGAGGACAGAAGAGGTTTCCCCCGCAAGTGCGGACGGTGAACATGATATACGCAACCCACATCCCCAAGAGGGAGAGGAAGCGTGCGCTTAGGGACGTCTATACGTTGGAGCAAGTCGCCCCAAAGTTCAACCCTTGGTCCTCCTGTCCGATCACCTTCGATCACAGGGACCACCCCACTAGTATCCGTCATGGCGGATTCGCCGCACTGGTCCTAGACCCAATCATCGACGGATTTCACCTCACTCGAGTCCTTATGGACGGCGGCAGCAGCCTGAACCTGCTTTATTAGGACACAGTGCGCAAAATGGGCATAGACCCCTCAAGGATCAAACCCACAAAAACGACCTTTAAGGGTGTTATTCCAGGCGTAGAGGCCCATTGCACAGGCTCAATTACACTGGAAGTGGTCTTCGGATCCCCGGATAACTTCCGAAGCGAAGAGTTAATCTTTGATATAGTCCCGTTCCGCAGTGGTTATCACGTGCTGCTCGGGCGAACCGCATTTGCTAGATTCAATGCGGTACCGCATTATGCATACCTTAAGCTCAAGATGCCAGGACCTCGCGGAGTTATTACAGTCAATGGAAACATAGAGTGCTCTCTCCGAACAGAGGAGCACACCGCGGCCCTCGCAGCAGAAGCGCAAAGCAGCCTCTCAAGGCAATCAACCAGTTCGGCGTTTCAAAGCCGGGACACCCTCAAGCGCGCTCGGGGCAATCAGCAAATAGACCACCTGGCGCGATTGGAGCTCGCGTAGCAATACGGCGGCCACCCCAATCCCAGCCCAACGGCGATATTCGTGCCGTGCGTACATAATTACGCATTAAAAATACCATGGGCACAGGTGGGGAGGGGGGCACAACTGCGGCGTGCCCCAAAACGCGGCCTAAACCGCACTAGGGGCTTCCCGTTCGGTTATTTTTCTTTTTCTTTCAGGACCTTAATCCCTGGAAACACTGCTCGACAGCACTATTGCCGAACACATGATGCAGCAACCAAGAAGGCAGCCAGCTATGTTATACCACGGAATTCCCAGGTTGATTACAGTAACGAGCGAAATATTCAACTTAATATCATTCCTCAGCTTGCCCTTGGAAGGGACATAGTCCCACTCTTTGCTTATCGCACTATCTGTATCACTCTGCTTTAACGCAATTTTTTAATAAACAACGCATGACATTACGACTATTATTGCATTTTTGTTATATATATATATATTGTTGGGGAACGTAGTAATTTCAAAAAATTTCCTACGCACATGCAAGATCATGGTGATGCATAGCAACGAGAGGGGAGAGTGTGATCTACGTACCATTGTTGACCGACAGTGGAAGCGTTAGCACAACGCGGTTGATGTAGTCGTACGTCTTCACGGCCCGACCGATCAAGCACCGAAACTACGACACCTCCGAGTTTTAGCACACGTTCAGCTCAATGACGATCCCCGGACTCCGATCCAGCAAAGTGTCGGGGAAGAGTTCCGTCAGCACGACGGCGTGGTGACGATCTTGATGTACTACCGTCGCAGGGCTTCGCCTAAGCACCGCTACAATATTATCGAGGATTATGGTGGAAGGGGGCACCGCACACGGCTAAGAATATGATCACGTGGATCAACTTGTGTCTAGGGGTGCCCCCTACCTCCGTATATAAAGGATCAAAGGGGGGGTGCGGCCGGCCATGAGGAGGGCGCGCCAGGAGGAGTCCTACTCCCACCGGGAGTAGGATTCCCCCCTTTCCTAGTTGGAATAGGATTCGGGAAGGGGGAAAGAGGATAGAGAGAAGGAAGGGGGGCGCCCCCCCTCTCCTTGTCCTATTCGGACTAGGGGGGAGGGGCGCGCGGCCCAGCCCTGGCCACCTCTCCTCTCTTCCACTAAAGCCCACTAAGGCACATATACCTCCCGGGGGGTTCCGGTAACCTCCCGGTACTCCGGTAAAATCCCGATTTCACCCGGAACACTTCCGATATCCAAATATAGGCTTCCAATATATCAATCTTTATGTCTCGACCATTTCGAGACTCCTCGTCATGTCCGTGATCACATCCGGGACTCCGAACAAACTTTGGTACATCAAAAAGCATAAACTCATAATATAACTGTCATCGAAACCTTAAGCGTGCGGACCCTACGGGTTCGAGAACAATGTAGACATGACCGAGACACGTCTCCGGTCAATAACCAATAGCAGAACCTGGATGCTCATATTGGCTCTACATATTCTACGAAGATCTTTATCGGTCAAACCGCATAACAACATACTTTGTTCCCTTTGTCATCGGTATGTTACTTTCCCGAGATTCGATCGTCGGTATCTCAATACCTAGTTCAATCTCGTTACCGGCAAGTCTCTTTACTCGTTCCGTAATACATCATCTCGCAACTAACTCATTAGTTGCAATGCTTGCAAGGCTTAAGTGATGTGTATTACCGAGAGGGCCCAGAGATACCTCTCCGACAATCGGAGTGACAAATCCTAATCTCGAAATACGCCAACCCAACATTTACCTTTGGAGACACCTGTAGAGCTCCCTTTATAATCACCCAGTTACGTTGTGACGTTTGGTAGCACACAAAGTGTTCCTCTGGTAAACGGGAGTTGCATAATCTCATAGTCATAGGAACATGTATAAGTCATGAAGAAAGCAATAGCAACATACTAAACGATCGGGTGCTAAGCTAATGGAATGGGTCATGTCAATCACATCATTCTCCTAATGATGTGATCCCATTAATCAAATGACAACACATGTCTATGGTTAGGAAACATAACCATCTTTGATTAATGAGCTAGTCAAGTAGAGGCATACTAGTGACGTTTGGTTTGTCTATGTATTCACACAAGTATTATGTTTCCGGATAATACAATTCTAGCATGAATAATAAACATTTATCATGATATAAGGAAATAAAAATAATAACATTATTATTGCCTCTAGGGCATATTTCCTTCAGTCTCCCACTTGCACTAGAGTCAATAATCTAGATTACACAGTAATGATTCTAACACCCATGGAGCTTTGGTGCTGATCATGTTTTGCTCGTGGAAGAGGCTTAGTCAACGGGTCTGCTATATTCAGATCCGTATGTATCTTGCATATCTCTATGTCTCCCACCTGGACTAGATCCCGGATGGAATTGAAGCGTCTCTTGATGTGCTTGGTTCTCTTGTGAAATCTGGATTCCTTTGCCAAGGCAATTGTACCAGTATTGTCACAAAATATTTTCATTGGACCCGATGCACTAGGTATGACACCTAGATCGGATATGAACTCCTTCATCCAGACTCCTTCGTTTGCTGCTTCCGAAGAAGCTATGTACTCCGCTTCACATGTAGATCCCGCCACAACGCTTTGTTTAGAACTGCACCAACTGACAGCTCCACCGTTTAATGTAAACACATATCCGGTTTGCGATTTAGAATCGTCCGGATCAGTGTCAAAGCTAGCATCAACGTAACCATTTACGATGAGCTCTTTGTCACCTTCATATATGAGAAACATATCCTTAGTCCTTTTCAGGTATTTCAGGATGTTCTTGACCACTGTCCAGTGATCCACTCCTGGATTACTTTGGTACCTCCCTGCTAGACTTATAGCAAGACACACATCAGGTCTGGTACACATCATTGCATACATGATAGAACCTATGGCTGAAGCATAGGGAACATCTTTCATTTTCTCTCTATCTTCTGCATTGGTCGGGGATTGAGTCTTACTCAATTTCACACCTTGTAACACAGGCAAGAATCCTTTCTTTGCTTGATCCATTTTGAACTTCTTCAAAAATTTGTCAAGGTATGTGCTTTGTGAAAGTCCAATTAAGCGTCTTGATCTATCTCTATAGATCTTAATGCCCAATATGTAAGCAGCTTCACCGAGGTCTTTCATTGAAAAACTCTTATTCAAGTATCCTTTTATGCTATCCAGAAATTCTATATCATTTCCGATTAGCAATATGTCATCCACATATAATATCAAAAATGCTACAGAGCTCCCACTCACTTTCTTGTAAATACAAGCTTCTCCAAAAGTTTGTACAAAACCAAATGCTTTGATCACACTATCAAAACGGTTATTCCAACTCCGAGAGGCTTGCACCAGTCCATAAATGGATCGCTGGAGCTTGCACACTTTGTTAGCTCCCTTTGGATCGACAAAACCTTCCGGCTGCATCATATACAACTCTTCTTGCAGAAATCCATTCAGGAATGCAGTTTTGACATCCATTTGCCAAATTTCATAATCATAAAATGCGGCAATTGCTAACATGATTCGGACAGACTTAAGCATCGGTACGGGTGAGAAGGTCTCATCGTAGTCAATCCCTTGAACTTGCCGAAAACCTTTTGCGACAAGTCGAGCTTTGTAGACAGTAACATTACCGTCAGCGTCGGTCTTCTTCTTGAAGATCCATTTATTCTCAATTGCTTGCCGATCATTGGTCAAGTCAACCAAAGTCCATACTTTGTTCTCATACATGGATCCCATCTCAGATTTCATGGCTTCAAGCCATTTTGCGGAATCTGGGCTCACCCTCGCTTCTTCATAGTTCGTAGGTTCATCATGATCTAGTAGCATGACTTCCAAAACAGGATTACCGTACCACTCTGGCGCGGATCTTACTCTGGTTGATCTACGAGGTTCAGTAGTATCTTGTTCTGAAGTTTCATGATTATTATCATTAGCTTCCTCACTAATTGGTGTAGGTGTCACAGAAACAGGTTTCTGTGATGTACTACTTTCCAATAAGGGAGCAGGTACTGTTACCTCGTCAAGTTCTACTTTCCTCCCACTCACTTCTTTTGAGAGAAACTCCTTCTCTAGAAAGTTTCCGAATTTAGCAACAAAAGTCTTGCCTTCGGATCTGTGATAGAAGGTGTATCCAATAGTTTCCTTTGGATATCCTATGAAGACACACTTCTCCGATTTGGGTTCGAGCTTATCAGGTTGAAGCTTTTTCACATAAGCATCGCAGCCCCAAACTTTCAGAAACGACAACTTTGGTTTCTTGCCAAACCACAGTTCATAAGGCGTCGTCTCAACGGATTTTGATGGTGCCCTATTTAACGTGAATGCGGCCGTCTCTAGAGCATATCCCCAAAACAATAGCGGTAAATCAGTAAGAGACATCATAGATCGCACCATATCTAGTAAAGTACGATTACGACGTTCGGACACACCATTACACTGTGGTGTTCCGGGTGGCGTGAGTTGCGAAACTATTCCACATTGTTTCAAATGTACACCAAACTCGTAACTCAAATATTCTCCTCCACGATCAGATCGTAGGAATTTTATTTTCTTGTTACGATGATTTTCAACTTCACTCTGAAATTCTTTGAACCTTTCAAATATTTCAGACTTATGTTTCATTAAGTAGATATACCCATATCTGCTTAAGTCATCTGTGAAGGTGAGAAAATAACGATATCCGCCACGAGCCTCAACATTCATCGGACCACATACATCTGTATGTATGATTTCCAATAAATCTGTTGCTCTCTCCATAGTACCGGAGAATGGTGTTTTTGTCATCTTACCCATAAGGCACGGTTCGCAAGTACCAAGTGATTCATAATCAAGTGGTTCCAAAAGCCCATCAGTATGGAGTTTCTTCATGCGCTTTATACCGATATGACCTAAACGGCAGTGCCACAAATAAGTTGCACTATCATTATCAACTCTGCATCTTTTGGCTTCAACATTATGAATATGTGTGTCACTACTATCGAGATTTAATAAGAATAGACCACTCTTTAAGGGTGCATGACCATAAAAGATATTACTCATATAAATAGAACAACCATTATTCTCTGATTTAAATGAATAACCGTCTCACATCAAACAAGATCCAGATATAATGTTCATGCTTAACGCTGGCACCAAATAACAATTATTTAGGTCTAATACTAATCCCGAAGGTAGATGTAGAGGTAGCGTGCCGAATGCGATCACATCGACTTTGGAACCATTTCCCACGCGCATCGTCACCTCGTCCTTAGCCAATCTTCGCTTAATCCGTAGTCCCTGTTTTGAGTTGCAAATATTAGCAATAGAACCAGTATCAAATACCCAGGTGCTACTGCGAGCATTAGTAAGGTACACATCAATAACATGTATATCACATATACCTTTGTTCACCTTGCCATCCTTCTTATCCGCCAAATACTTGGGGCAGTTCCGCTTCCAGTGACCAGTCTGCTTGCAGTAGAAGCACTCAGTTTCAGGCTTAGGTCCAGGTTTGGGTTTCTTCTCTTGAGCAGCAACTTGCTTGCTGTTCTTTTTGAAGTTTCCCTTCTTCTTCCCTTTGCCCTTTTTCTTGAAACTAGTGGTCTTGTTGACCATCAACACTTGATGCTCCTTCTTGATTTCTACCTCCGCAGCTTTCAGCATTGCGAAGAGCTCGGGAATAGTCTTATTCATCCCTTGCATATTATAGTTCATCATGAAGCTCTTGTAGCTTTGTGGCAGTGATTGGAGAATTCTGTCAATGACGCAATCATCTGGAAGATTAACTCCCAATTGAATCAAGTGATTATTATACCCAGACATTTTGAGTATATGCTCACTGACAGAACTGTTCTCCTCCATCTTGCAGCTATAGAACTTATTGGAGACTTCATATCTCTCAATCCGGGCATTTGCTTGAAATATTAACTTCAACTCCTGGAACATCTCATATGCTCCATGACGTTCAAAACGTCGTTGAAGTCCCGATTCTAAGCCATAAAGCATGGCACACTGAACTATCGAGTAGTCATCAGCTTTGCTCTGCCAGACATTCATAACATCTGGTGTTGCTCCAACAGCAGGCCTGGCACCCAGCGGTGCTTCCAGGACGTAATTCTTCTGTGCAGCAATGAGGATAATCCTCAAGTTACGGACCCAGTCCGTGTAATTGCTACCATCATCTTTCAACTTTGCTTTCTCAAGGAACGCATTAAAATTCAACGGAACAACAGCACGGGCCATCTATCTACAATCAAACATAAACAAGCAAGATACTATCAGGTACTAAGTTCATGATAAATTTAGGTTCAATTAATCATATTACTTAAGAACTCCCACTTAGATAGACATCCCTCTAATCATCTAAGTGATTACGTGATCCAAATCAACTAAACCATGCCCGATCATCACGTGAGATGGAGTAGTTTCATTGGTGAACATCACTATGTTGATCATAGCTACTATATGATTCACGCTCGACCTTTCGGACTCCGTGTTCCGAGGCCATATCTGTATATGCTTGGCTCGTCAAGTATAACCTGAGTATTCCGCGTGTGCAACTGTTTTGCACCCGTTGTATTTGAACGTAGAGCCTATCACACCCGATCATCACGTGGTGTCTCAGCACGAAGAACTTTCGCAACGGTGCATACTCAGGGAGAACACTTCTTGATAATTAGTGAGAGATCATCTTATAATGCTACCGTCAATCAAAGCAAGATAAGATGCATAAAAGATAAACATCACATGTAATCAATATAAGTGATATGATATGGCCATCATCATCTTGTGCTTGTGATCTCCATCTTCGAAGCACCGTCATGATCACCATCGTCACCGGCGCGACACCTTGATCTCCATCGTAGCATCGTTGTCGTCTCGCCAATCTTATGCTTCCATGACTATCGCTACCGCTTAGTGATAAAGTAAAGCATTACAGCATGATTGCATTGCATACAATAAAGCGACAACCATATGGCTCCTGCCAGTTGCCGATAACTCAGTTACAAAACATGATCATCTCATACAATAAAATTTAGCATCATGTCTTAACCATATCACATCACAACATGCCCTGCAAAAACAAGTTAGACGTCCTCTACTTTGTTGTTGCAAGTTTTACATGGCTGCTACGGGCTTAAGCAAGAACCAATCTTACCTACGCATCAAAACCACAACTATAGTTTGTCAAGTTGGTGCTGTTTTAACCTTCGCAAGGACCGGGCGTAGCCACACTCGGTTCAACTAAAGTTGGAGAAACTGTCACCCGCAAGCCACCTATGTGCAAAGCACGTCGGGAGAACCGGTCTCGCGTAAGCGTACGCGTAATGTCGGTCCGGGCCACTTCGTCCAACAATACCGCCGAACCAAAGTATGACATGCTGGTAAGCAGTATGACTTATATCGCCCACAACTCCCTTGTGTTCTACTCGTGCATATAACATCAACACATAAAACCTAGGCTCGGATGCCACTGTTGGGGAACAACGTAGTAATTTCAAAAAAATTCCTACGCACATGCAAGATCATGGTGATGCATAGCAACGAGAGGGGAGAGGGTGATCTACGTACCCTTGTAGACCGACAGCGGAAGCGTTAGCACAACGCGGTTGATGTAGTCGTACGTCTTCACGGCCCGACCGATCAAGCACCGAAACTACGGCACCTCCGAGTTTTAGCACACGTTCAGCTCGATGACGATCCCCGGACTCCGATCCAGCAAAGTGTCGGGGAAGAGTTCCGTCAGCACGACGGCGTGGTGACGATCTTGATGTACTACCGTCGCAGGGCTTCGCCTAAGCACCGCTACAATATTATCGAGGATATGGTGGAAGGGGGCACCGCACACGGCTAAGAATATGATCACGTGGATCAACTTGTGTGTCTAGGGGTGCCCCCTGCCTCCGTATATAAAGGATCAAAGGGGGGGTGCGGCCGGCCAGGAGAGGGCGCGCCAGGAGGAGTCCTACTCCCCGGGAGTAGGATTCCCCCCCTTTCCTAGTTGGAATAGGATTCGGGAGGGGGAAAGAGGAGAGAGAGAAAGGATCAAAGGGGGGGGTGCGGCCGGCCATGAGGAGGGCGCGCCAGGAGGAGTCCTACTCCCACCGGGAGTAGGATTCCCCCCCTTTCCTAGTTGGAATAGGATTCGGGAAGGGGGAAAGAGGAGAGAGAGAAGGAAGGGGGGGCGCCGCCCCCCTCTCCTTGTCCTATTCGGACTAGGGGGGAGGGGCGCGCGGCCCAGCCCTGGCCACCTCTCCTCTCTTCCACGAAATCCCACTAAGGCCCATATACCTCCCGGAGGGTTCCGGTAACCTCCCGGTACTCCGGTAAAATCCTGATTTCACCCGGAACACTTCCGATATCCAAATATAGGCTTCCAATATATCAATCTTTATGTCTCGACCATTTCGAGACTCCTCGTCATGTCCGTGATCACATCCGAGACTCCGAACAAACTTTGGTACATCAAAAAGCATAAACTCATAATATAACTGTCATCGAAACCTTAAGCGTGCGGACCCTACGGGTTTGAGAACCATGTAGACATGACCGAGACACGTCTCCGGTCAATAACCAATAGCGGAACCTGGATGCTCATATTGGCTCTACATATTCTACGAAGATCTTTATCGGTCAGACCGCATAACAACATACTTTGTTCCCTTTGTCATCGGTATGTTACTTGCCCGAGATTCGATCGTCGGTATCTCAATACCTAGTTCAATCTCGTTACCGGCAAGTCTCTTTACTCGTTCCGTAATACATCATCTCGCAACTAACTCATTAGTTGCAATGCTTGCAAGGCTTAAGTGATGTGTATTACCGAGAGGGCCCAGAGATACCTCTCCGACAATCGGAGTGACAAATCCTAATCTCGAAATACGCCAACCCAACATTTACCTTTGGAGACACCTGTAGAGCTCCTTTATAATCACCCAGTTACGTTGTGACGTTTGGTAGCACACAAAGTGTTCCTCTGGTAAACGGGAGTTGCATAATCTCATAGTCATAGGAACATGTATAAGTCATGAAGAAAGCAATAGCAACATACTAAATGATCGGGTGCTAAGCTAATGGAATGGGTCATGTCAATCACATCATTCTACTAATGATGTGATCCCATTAATCAAATGACAACACATGTCTATGGTTAGGAAACATAACCATCTTTGATTAATGAGCTAGTCAAGTAGAGGCATACTAGTGACGTTTGGTTTGTCTATGTATTCACACAAGTATTATGTTTCCGGATAATACAATTCTAGCATGAATAATAAACATTTATCATGATATAAGGAAATAAAAATAATAACATTATTATTGCCTCTAGGGCATATTTCCTTCATATATACAACCGGTATATTATGCTAATATTAGCAGAATAGTTATTCTGATAACACTTCCGCACTACACGCTCAACGCGAGAGCACTGCACTTTCTGTTGCAAGGGCACTGCAATACAGAGTAGTGAACTTCGTGTCGGGAAAAACTGCACGCAGTGTTTCTCCGGTACTGTTTTCTCTCTAGTTTTTTAACCGTTTATCAGAACGAGGCGTATAATATACCGTTGGAAAGCTATGGATTAGGCGCAACTTTGCTATGTTGAACATTTTTCGAGATTCATCGCGGTTTAAGAGCGGTTTCAAAAACGGTGCAGCAAACGACGAGTGGCAGCGAGCGTATTTTCGCGATTTTATCTAAACCCCTTGTTGGAATGAAGCAAATGATACATCATTGAAAAGATATCGTCGAGGCGCATCTTTTTCATATATATTAGTTTCTCTAATTCGTTACAGTTTAAGAGCAGTTTTAAATTTAGTAAATCGCGGAATTCTGTTTTTTCGAATTATTTGCAATTTTCGTACTGTTTTCACTCTAGTTTTTGAACCGTTTGTCGAAACGAGACGTGTGATACGCCGTTGGAAAGCTACGGACAAGGCGCAACTTTCATATGTTGAAATGTTTTTGAGATTCTTTACGGTTTTTAGTTAATTTTGAAAATGGTGTGGCTGACATTGAGTGGCAGCAACCGTTTTCCCCGAAATTTTTACAAACCGCTGGTCGAAATGATTCTAATTATACGCCGTTTGAAAGATATCGACGAGACGCAACTTTTTCATGTAGAACACACTCTCTAATTCCTTACGGTTTAAGAGCAATTTCAATTTCACCAAAATGCGGAAACTCTGTTTTTCGCGAAACCCAAATCGACTTGTGTACTGCATCAGACAGAAGAACGCACTGCTTCAGACAGGAAGCCGCACCCCATCAGATGGGCAAACAAATTGCTTGATTTCTTTTATTTACACGTAAATTTTCTCATGCGAGGAAGTGGACGGGACTTTAAATCGGGCGTAAGTGAACCCCAAATGCATGGAGAAGTAAACCGCATTACTTTATTTGTCGTTTCAGTAACATTTTTTTTTTGCATTTACAAGATGTACAACATCAGACATCCAACCGCACCGCTTCAGTTAGAAAACCGCACTGCATCAAATGTTCACTTACGATATGAACAACATCAGACACCCGACCGCACTGCTTCAGTTAGAAAACCGGCACTGCATCAAATGGTCAAGTGAACAACATTACTTTTTTGTCGTTTCTCTACCATTTTTCATTTAACACATCTTTGCACTGCATCAAATGGTCAAGTGAACGACATTATTTTTTTTGTCGTTTCTCTACCATTTTTCATTTAACACATCTTTGCACTTCATTTTCTTCTTTTTTTCTGTTTGGAGTTTTGGGTCTCCACATTGGCGAGCTGTACACGTGCGAAGAAGCGAACCACATGGTCGAGGGAAATGAGCCGCAACACAATTCGAAATGAACTTATTTGGTAAACAATTCTCAAACGAGTCCATATAACTTTTATACATAAAATCATCAAACACAAAAAAACACCATTTTTGCACTACATGTCCACATGGTCGAAACTGCATGCTCATGTCTGAACATCACCATGTTTCCCTGCAATCAAATGAGTTCCTATAATCTTTATACCAAAAAAAACCCACACAAACACAAAAGCAGCGTCTGCACTGCATGTGCAGATACTCCAAACTGTAATTTCTGAACACTTTCAAATAAAGTCCCTATAATTTTTATACATAAACTACTCAAAAACAAAATGCACCATTTTGCACTGCATGTTCACATGCTCCAAACTGCATGGTACATGCTCAAAAACAAAATCCTTCTTTGTAGATACACACACATTAACTAAACTACACGGGGCGGCCAACTACTAAAATGCACACGCAGAGGCACCAACTGTAAAACACGGGACAAGCTGACGAGCCGCTGTCGAAACTGCACGCCGAGGGACTCCAAGAACCTTCTTCGCACAGTCGAGTAAAACGCATGACGCGCACATCCATACCGGAGCAACGCACAGCCGAAACCAAACTACACGCCCGTCGTCCTCTCACGTGCCTGCGTACTGCACCGGCGACCCAACCGAGCTGCAATGAGAAGCAACCTGCACTTCTCGACATCAGGTGGGGAACAACAGTGAGCTGCAATGAGAAGCAACAGTGAGCCCTTGCCAGTGCAGCTCCTGCAACAAAAATATATTAGGAGAGGTGGGAGAAGGGAAAAGGGGGAATAAGGGCAGTGCTCACCAGAGGATCCCGCCGGCGGACGACCTGTGGAGCTCGTTGAAAGACCAAGCCAGTCCAGTACTAGGATTCCACAAAATACAGCAGTGTCCTGTGGGACGTACTTCTCGTCCCCGTGGGCCGAGCTGCACGTGACACCCGCAGCGGCCAACGCTGATAGCCGCGCCTGAACACAGACAAGGACGAGAACAAGGGGAGGAGCAGGACTCCAGCCGTCCGACGGCGGCGCTGCTGTTGCCCTCCTTTCTGCGCCTCCAAGTGGCCACGGTTGTTCTTCGGAGTCATCATTGAGGAGCCCTGGAGCTCGGGATCGAGAACGGCGAGCCTCACGGGAAGAGAACTGCATGGAGTGGAGGGGCGCACCACAGCCGGATCTAGCACGCACGGGATCCACTTGCCATGGATCCAGTGGCCTCTGCGGCAGAAGCCAGCGCGAGACAGGCCATGGCACGGCGGAGATTGCTGTAATCCTGCCAGAGGAGAGGGGAGGCTCGTCGGTGATGGAGATGAAGTTCACAGCCGCCCAAGGGAAGATGGGGGGCTGGTTGCCGCACCCATGGCCGTCACGGCCGATTCTGGTTGTGGCTGCGCCGGGGGGCCGTGGTGGCCGGATCCGGTGGTTGAAGCCACACCGGGGCCCGGTGGCGGCGGATCTCGCCACTACTGTGGGTGGCACTGAAGAAAGGGGGGGGGGGGTGGGGGGGGGGGTAGAAGGTGGGGCGTGGGGTTGGGGGAAGGTGAAGCACCGGGGGCGGTGGTCGAAGAAAGGTAGAGGGGTGGGGGCACGGTGGCGGCCGGTGGGAGGGGGTTGCTGGCACGCCGGCCATGGGAGGTAGTGAGTTAGGTGGGGGTGTGTTGGGCGAAGGTGGAGGGGATCGGGGCTGGGATTCGTGCGTGTGTAGGGGGTGACCGATGGATTCGTTGAGGTGTTAGCAGAATAAGACATTTTTTGTGCAGAATAAGGTCTTAAGGGGTGTTGTTAGAATATATCCCTGTGTTCGTTAATGACGCCTTACAACCGTACACTCTGGTACGGCCAATACACCAGGGGCTTACGTACCCCGCCATGCGGTGTGAAAAGTCCGAACACTTTCACAAGTGCGGCACCCCGAATTTATAGCATTATATGCATCACCTCCGAATCATGTCTTTGGTCAAATGTTGGGCTTGCCCGGCTCCTATGTTTTGGTACCTTACGTTCCGCTCTATCGGCTAAGGTAGCGCTAGGAGAACTACTGCGATTGTGCCCCGGTTCTGTCGGGCTGAGCACCTCAGTAGAGAAAGCTAAAACTGACTGTCATGATAAAGCGAGAGACTGGTCGATGTTCGGTGAGGTTTTTCGAGTCCCTAAAGACTTATGCCGCTTAGGGCGAGGGACCGGCTCTATCCGGCTTACAGGCGTGTATCGCGCCCCAAATTCGGCCTTCCGAATACCAGGGGCTTCGCCAAAATTTAAAATTATAGAATTCTATGGCTAAGTGAGAGTGATAAAGCATTATTAGTCCGGTTGCCTTGTTCGTTGTGCTGAGCACCTCCCTCGAAGGACCCAAACATGGGAACAAGAGTGCTCAGGTTTATCCCGAACACCCCAGCACTCGTGGCATGGGGGCAGAAGCCGAGGACTAGCCATCTCTCAAATTGGATAAACAGCCAAACAGAAGGTAATATTTTAAATTCACACAAGCGTTGCATAGCGCATATGAAACAAGTTTTCATCATACAGGATAAAACGAGCAAGTTTACTCAAATATTACATCTTTCGAACAGTCGTCTGCGATGAGACGGGCGCCCGGCAGAACACCCTCGTAGTACATCTCGGGGTGGCGGTGCTCCTTGCCCTCCGGCGGCCCCTTCTTTATCAGCTTCACGGCGTCTAGCTTGACCCACTGCGTTTTTACACGGGCGAAAGCCCGGCGTGCACCTTCAATGCAGACGGATCGCTTGACGACCTCCAGCCGCGGGCAGGCATCCACAAGCCGTCTCGCCAGGTCGAAGAAGCTGTTCGAAAGGGCGTCGCCAGGCCACAACCGGACTATAAAGCTCTTCATGGCCTGATCGGCCGCCTTATGTAGCTCGACCATCTGCTTCAGCTAGTCACTCATCGGCACCGGATGTTCGGCCTTAGCATACTGAGACCAGAACAACTTCTCCGTCGAGCTTCCGTCCTCGGCCTGGTAAAATTGTGCGGTATCGGACACACTGCGGGGCAAATCTGCGAATGCTCTTGAAGAGCTCCGGATCCGGGTAAGTAATCAGTAATTTACTTTTACATGCTTGCTTTGCATATAGAAAGCCTTACCCGCCGCTATATTCTTCATTGCGTCGATCACTTGGAGGGCCTTCTGGGCCTCGGCCTTGGCACTCTTTGCGCTCTCAAGGGCTGCGGCAAGCTTAGACTCTCGCGTCTTCGAGTCAAACTCTAACGCCTCGTGCTTTGTCATGAGAGCCTGGAGCTCTTGCTGCACCTCGCCCACCCAAGCCTCGTGCTTCTCTCGCTCGGTGCGCTCCTTGGCCACTGTATATTCGGCCTTGGCCAGCGCTTGCTTTAGGGTCGCCACCTCGGTCGTGGCCCCTGGCAAACATACAATAATCCTGTAATTTTTGCAATCACGTCCTCTTTTTTATATACATAGCTATAGACGGGGTATTACTTACCCTTATTCTCCTCGAGCTTCCTCTTGGCAAGGCCGAGCTCTTTCTTGGACCCCTCGAGGTCCTGCTTCAGTACGGCGACCTCCGCAGTTAGTGCGGCGGACGCCAGCAGCAAAGCCTGCATATGCATATTGACATACTTATATTAGACTCCTGCGATATTATTTGATCCTCTGTTCGGCTTTTCTTTGTGAACACCGAACAAAGCACCAGGGGCTACTGTCTATGCGGTAATATTTCTACTACATTTTAAAACACTTACCTCGAAGCCTGTTAGAAGGCTAGCACAGGTGCCGGTGTCAAAACCGGCGGATCTCGGGTAGGGGGTCCCGAACTGTGCGTCTAGGCGGATGGTAACAGGAGGCAGGGGACATGATGTTTTACCCAGGTTCGGGCCCTCTTGATGGAGGTAAAACCCTACGTCCTGCTTGATTAATATTGATGATATGGGTAGTACAAGAGTAGATCTACCATGAGATCAGAGAGGCTAAACCCTAGAAGCTAGCCTATGGTATGATTGTTGTTCGTCCTACGGACTAAAACCCTCCGGTTTATATAGACACCGGAGAGGGCTAGGGTTACACAGAGTCGGTTACGATGGTAGGAGATCTACATATCCATATCGCCAAGCTTGCCTTCCATGCCAAGGAAAGTCCCTTCCGGACACGGGACGAAACCTTCAATCTTGTATCTTCATAGTCCAGGAGTCCGGCCAAAGGTATAGTCCGGCTATCCGGACACCCCCTAATCCAGGACTCCCTCAACAGGCTTCAGTCAATCCGCTCTTGGCGGACTGAACCTTCTGGATCACCACACTCATGATAGTGCGGTGCTCCTCGTCGATGGAAGCGCTGCGAAGCGCTTCCAGCAGATTGTCCGGCGCCTCTGGATGGACAGAGGTCACCGGCACAGGCGTCTTGCCCCTCTTAGGAGGAGACAGCCTGCCCGAGCCCGGAACCGTTAGAGGTTCCGGCGCGGTGTTCGGCTGAGGGCCGAACTCGGAGCTCTCAGGGGCCCCATCCCCTCGGCTCCCGGAGTCCGGAAGGTCGCCTTGAGGCGCCTCCGGGACTGTCTCCTCTCGATCCGGTGCCTCTTGAGACAACACCTCGGCGTCGTCGGCAGGATGAGGGGAGGTGGCGGTCGGGACTGGATCGTTGTCCATGTCCGACGTACCCAAGGAGCCATCCGATGACACCTCGATATTGGCTCGTGGCGGCCTGCGTAATTATACTCAGCGATTAGGGAATGCAGTGCGACAAAGGAATCCTATGGGTTACTTTGATATCCGAATACTTACGATCTCCCCTGGGGCTTGGCCCTGGGCAACCACTCGTCTTCGCCTTCGTCGGCGGCGGTGGAGCTATTCGGAAGGAGAGTCCTTCCCTTCTTGGACCCTTCGCCCCCCCCAGTTGGGGCGGCCTTCCTATTTCTGTCTCCCCCGGTCGGTGGGGGAGCATCTTCTTCTTCTTCTTCCTCGTCTTCGGGGGAAGAGTGCGCCAAAGAGTCATCGGACGGTGAGTCCGACGACGCCTGGCGTTGGGAACTCTTTCGAGCTCCCTTGGCCTTCTTGGTCTTCTCCGGCACCTTATAAGGGGCCGGAGTCAGCATCTTCGTCAGAAGAGCGTCTGCGGGGCCTTCTGGCAAGGGAGCCGGACAGTCGATCTGTCCGGCCATCTTCTGCCAGTCCTGTCAAGAGTACGGGAGTTTAGATCCCGCATAGAGTCTATCTATATAAAAAATGTATCCTGTGAAAGGTAAAGCAGCTTGCCGCACTGGCTTGGCGCTTCGCGCTGAATCCGCGATCCTCAGTAATGGGGGGAGGGACCTCGGCACTTTTGAACAGCACCCACCAGGCGTCTTCATGAGTCGTGTCGAAGAGCCTGTTCAGAGTTCGGTGCTGCGCCGGATTGAACTCCGACAAGGTGAACTCCCGTTGTTGGCACGGGAGTATCCGGCAGATGAGCATAACCTGGACTATGTTGACAAGTTTGAGCTTCTTGTCCACCATGTTTTGAATACACGTTTGGAGTCCAGTCAGCTCTTTCGAATTACCCCAGGACAGGCCCTTCTCTTTTCAGGAGGTGAGCCGCGTGGGGATGCCAGATCGGAATTCGGGGGCCGCTACCCATGTGGGGTCGCGCGGCTCGGTGATATAGAACCACCCCGATTGCCACCCCTTTATGGTTTTCACAAAGGAGCCCTCGAGCCATGTTATGTTGGGCATCTTGCCCAACATGGCGCCTCCGCACTCCGCTTGGCGGCCGCCCACCACCTTCGGCTTGACATTGAAGGTCTTCAGCCATAAGCCGAAGTGGGGCTTGATGCGGAGGAAGGCCTCGCACACGACGATAAACGCCGAGATGTTGAGGATGAAGTTCGGGGCCAGATCGTGGAAATCCAGGCTGTAATAGAACATGAGCCCCCGGACGAAGGGATGGAGAGGGGATCCTAGTCCGCGGAGGAAATGGGTGAGGAATACAACCCTCTCATGGGGTCTGGGGGTGGGGATGAGCTGCCCCTCATCAGGGAGACGGTGCGCGATGTCGTCGGGCAGGTATCCGGCTCTCCTCAGTTTCTTGACGTCTCCCTCCATGACGGAGGAGACCATCCACTTGCCTCCCGCCCCGGACATGGTTGGAGAAGGTTGAGGTGGAAGTGAGGACTTGGGCGCTATAGCTCGAGTGTGCGGAAGCGGATGAGCAAAGGAGGAAGAAGGCGTGGATAGAAAGGTGGATCCTTATCCCTTTATATGGGCGGACGAAACTAAGCGTCCCCACTTGCCTGGTAAAACTCGCTTATCCCTCAAGCGCCGCAATTGATGGCGCGGTTGGGTTACCCACGCCCGTATTGATGAGAATCTCGTAATAAGGGGACACGATCTCTGCTTTAACAAGACGTGTCGAAAAACTGCCTCGCGTTATGTGCGGGGCTGAAAGAAACGGTTCGAATAATCACCGGGCCATGACATAACGTCATGCTGCCAAAACAAGTCAGCAAATTAGATCTGCGAAAATATTATTATCTCTGCGGTGGAATGTGGAACTTATTTTGCAAGGTCGGACACTATCCTCGTATTCAAATTCTTCTGCGGTGTATTCGGAGAAGGAACCGGCCTTGCAATGCCGAAGACAATACTGCGCGCCGGACTCATCGTCATTGAAGCCTGGTTCAGGGGGCTACTGAGGGAGTCCTGGATTAGGTGGTCTCCGGACAGCCGGACTATCTCCATTGGTCGGACTGTTAGACTATGAAGATACAATATTGAAGACTTCGTCTCGTGTCCGGATGGGAGTCTACTTGGCGTGGAAGGCAAGCTAGGCAATACGCATATGGATAGCTCCTCCTTTGTAACCGACCTTGTGTAACCCTAACCCTCTCCGGTGTCTATATAAACCGAAGGGTTTTAGTCCGTAGGACAAAAATCACAACATACAATCACACCATAGGCTAGCTTCTAGGGTTTAGCCTCTCTGGTCTCGTGGTAGATCTACTCTTGTACTACCCATATCATCAATATTAATCAAGCAGGACGTAGGGTTTTACCTCCATCGAGAGGGCCCGAACATGGGTAAAACATCGTGTTCCCTGCCTCTTGTTACCATCCGGCCTAGACGCACAGTTCGGGACCCCCTACTCGAGATCTGCTGGTTTTGACACCGACAGGTTGTATCTAGACTTATTTTAGTTATAGATACATCCATTTTATTCATTTTTAGGACAAGTATTTCGGACAGAGGGAGTAGTATTTTACACTGAGACAAATCTTAGATTAAATGGAAGTTCGATGTTGAAAATCTAGGCGGGCCAGCCTAAATGAGAGTACAAAAATCATGTGTAGCTAATGTTTACTAGCATAAATATACGTCTAACATACTAACATGTGTTTCTGCTTCCGGCGGATACAATCAGTAGCTAGCTTCTCATGTACTTTCATTTCGTCGGTGGAATACATCCAGCAGCAAGCTTGAGCTAGCCAGCTGCCAGCCTAGCTACCCACGTACGCGTTGGCCACAGCAAGAAGCACATGCAAGCGAGGGCTGGGCGGGCAGTGCGTGCCGGCAGAAAAAAAAGTGACTGATCCTAATGTTAGGCCAGTCACCTGACCTCTAGTCACGCCTGTAAATTAGTCAGTTTCTTTGTTCTAAGGCGGTTTCATTCTCCAGATCGACTTATAAGAGAAACCACCTTCTTTTTCCACAAAAGACACATGTTTGACTTCATAAATAATGCCATAACGGTAAGTCATCTAACAAACGACCTAAAGAATTTTCAGGGTACGGCATAAAGGTTGGAACACGAGAATCCGGCACTCAGGCCAAGTACAGACCATGCAGGTCGGGTAAGCACGCAGGCACGCATACCACCCAAAGAACAGCAAAATAGAAAGAAGCCACGGTCCAGTTGCTGTAGACGGTGGGCATAAGGCGATGTCAGAGGCACGGATCTTGGTGACGGTCATGGCAAAGGCGTCAACGCCAACAACTTTAGCAGGACTGCACGGCTGAACAAGGGCAACCATTTTAAACAGGCAGTCGGCATGATGTTTAAGGAACATATGTTCAATAGTAAACTTATTGCGAGTCGTCCAAAAGGACCAGCAGAAAGCACCGAAAGCTGACCAAAACACACAAATAAACTGTCCCAGAAGGTCTTACAAAAAAAATCGAACAGACTAGCGAAGTTTTTGCGTTCTAGGGTATGTTCAAAAACGATTGGATGCAACTCCTGCCAAATCTGGCGAGGTCAAAGATAAAAAGAATGTGTTTTGAGCTTTCATCCTCTACAGAAAGAGAACAGCCTGGAGCTGCATTGCTCTGTCTTTTGATGATTTGATTGCTAGGCGCGAGGCGACGTATGTTTGCCAGCCAAAGAAAAGTCTTAATTTTAAGGGGAATTCTCGGCCGCCACAAGTCCCTAAACCGATTAGAATGGCGCTCCTAGATAAGCTTCAAGTAGGGATTTAACAAAAAATGTCTAGAAGGAGAGTGAGGCCACAAGATCTGATCCCGGTCTCCGTGAGCATAGAGAAAAGGGTAGTAAGATCCTTCCAATTCACCAACCCTGCAGTGGACAAAGCCCGACGTAGGCCAAGGTCCCAGTTATTCGCCGCAAGCTCCGAAATGGAGACCGCCTTGTTGGAACAGTAACAAAACAAAATACGAGAAGCATGACAGAGGAGGGCCTCCCCTAGCACTCGAGGCTGAAGTCCATCGAGGTGCCCGAACTAACCAAGAATTTGATGAAGCTCCGAAATTCATCACATACTTTAATTATGGATTTTTGAAATTGCAACCTGCCCCATGGGAAGGCATTAATTAGTGGTGGACGTGTAGTGGAAATATTTAGCTTTGAGAATTTTAAGCCATAGGGAGTCTGATGAGTCAGGATGGATGCACCCCCATCATTTCATAATTGGACATTTGTTCATAATGGCACATTAATGCCCAACCCCCCTCTTGGGACGGCACATAATTTTTCACTTAACCATCGAATATTTCTTCTTGTTATTGACATTGTTCTAATAGAAAGTGCTTCGGCCCATGTCGAAGAAGGCATGGAATCATAGAGGTTATAAGAGTGCAGGATGAACGTGGCCAAGCTAGACAAGCAGGAGTTAATAAGGATTGGTGTTGTCCCCTGATGACCCACAAGTATTCAAGATCGCAACAGTTTTCGGGGGTCTCAAATTTATTGATTCGACACAAGGGTAGCTAAACAATATTTATAACCCTTAGCAGTTGAGTTTTCAATTCAACCACACTTGAGAAGTCACTTCTTTGCAATAATTTATTATAAGTAGGACAATAATTTGATAGCAGTTGAAAATAGTAGTATCAATAGTAACAGTAATAGTAGTAGCAGTTTTATAGCAATTGGAACAACAATAGTAATAGTGATTCAAGCAAAGACAATATAATGAAAAGCGTAGGCATGGAGTACCGATGGATATTTGGATGACATTCATCATGTAACAGTCACAATCTAGAGCGATACACAATAGTTTTAATTCATCAATTATATGTATGTATGTATTTTATATATAGTCATACGTGCTTTTGGTAAGAACTTGCATGACATCTTTTATTCCACCCTCTCGTGTCAGCGAGGTCCTAATGGAAACTAAGGATAATTAAGGTGCTCCTATTAATATAGAACCAGAACGAAGCATTAACACATAGTGAATACATGAAGTCCTTAAATTACAGTCATCCTCGGAGAATATCCCGTTTATTGTCACCCCTGGATCTATGGTTCAAAACAATAACAACTGCATATAACTTGTATATAGCTAGGATCAAGAACTCAAATATATTCATGAAAAATTAATAGGTTCGTATGTGAAATCATGGCACAAAAGCCCTAGTGACAAGTATTAAGTATAGCAAAGTCATAGCAACATCAATCTCAGAACATAGTGGATACTATAGATCAAGCCCTAACAAATTGACTAGATTACATGACAAATATCATCCATCTCTATCTACCTCTAGTATGTCTATGATGAAATTACTCACACCCGATGGTGAGCATCATGAAATTATTGATGAAGAAGGGTTGATGATGATGGCGACAAATGCCCCTCTCCGGGGCCCCGAACGGACTCCAGATTAGCCCTCCCTATGAAGAACAAGAGGTGGCGGCGGCTCCATGTCGTAAGACGTGATTAAACTTTCTCTCTAATTGTTTCTCGGGAAGACGGTACTAATGGACTTGGAGATATGACAAACGGAGGTTCGATGGCCTCACAAGCTCAGATGGCGCGTCCCCTGAGCTTGTGGCTCTTTGGTGGCCCCTCCGGTAGATCTTTGCACTGATATTTTTTATATATTCTAAAAATATTCTCCGTAAAATTTTATCCTATTCCAAGAACTTTTTATTTATGCACAAAAAACAACGCCAAGGTAGTTGTGCTGAAAGCAATGTCAGTCCGGGCCAGTTTCATTCAAATCATGCAAATTAGAATCCAAAATAAAAGTCGATATGTTGGAGACGTATCAAGACCCCCCAATCTTAACTCATTGCTTTTCCTCAAGCAATTCAATTGACAAACTGAAAGTGACAAAGAAAAACCTTTACAAACCATTTTGTTTCTGTTGTCATGTATAAGCTTAACTAGTAATCAAGTTTTCAGCAAAGATTATAAAACTAACCACATATGTGATAACATTTATAACTCATATTTATTCATGTCAATGACATAATTAACTAGAGAGCAATAATACTATATCTCGAATGCCTAACAATTTGTCAAAACAACCATGATACAATATGACAGAATGGTATCTCGTTAGCCCTTTTTTAGACCGCAAAACATAACTATGGAGGACCTCAAGCAACGACTAAACATTATAATTCAGGGTAGAAGACATCCATTCATGATCATTCCCAACATTAATTAGACAAAATGCATGTAAAACTAAGAATGACAATAGACCTCCCAGGAATGGTGCTTGAATAAGAAGGTGATGGCTCAACAATAAAATTAATGGATAAGACCTTCGTAGAGGAAAGCATAGATTTGGAGCGATGCCTGAGCTCATTTTAAAACAGAGATAATTGTATTTTGAGAGGTGCACTTTACCTGTCAACGTTACAATAAAGGTTCCCAATATCTTTCTGTTGGGAAACGTAGTAATTTCAAAAAAAATCCTATGCACACGCAGGATCATGGTGATGCATACCAACGAGAGGGGAGAGTGTTGTCTAGTCTACGTACCCTCGTAGACCGTAAGCGGAAGCGTTTATCAACGCGGTTGATGTAGTCGTACACCTTCACGATCCGTCCCGATCAAGTACCGAACGTACGGCACCTCCGCGTTCAGCACACGTTCAGCTCGATGACGTCCTCGCCTTCTCGATCCAGCAAGAGGGGGCGAAGTAGTAGATGAGTTCTGGCAGCACGACGGCGTGGTGACAGTGTTGGTGAAGAACAATCTCCACAGGGCTTCGCCTAAGCACTACGAAAACTATGACGGAGGATAAACTAGAGGGGACGGGGTTGCCGCACATGGCTTGGTGTTTCTTGATGTGTCTTGGGTGCTAGCCCTGCCCCTCTATTTATATGTTGAGCCCAGGGGTCGAAACTTGGAGCAAAAGCCTCCTCAAAGTCCGTTTTGCCCAAAAGGCAAGAGTCCCACTCGGACTCCAGGACCAAACGCCACAATCCTTGGCGTCTGGCCCAGGGCCACACGCCAGGGTCTCCGGCGTTTGGCCCCCTGGCCTCCTCAAAACTCCTTTTGCACCGACTTATAGCCCCGTGGGCCTGACCCCTTGGCCTAACCATATCATCCAATATATGAATCTTTACCTCCGGACCATTCTGGAGCTCCTCGTCATGTCCGTGATCACATTCGGGACTCCGAACAACATTCGGTTACCAACATACATAACTCATAAATACTATATCGTCAACGAACGTTAAGCGTGCGGACCCTACGGGTTCGAGAACTATGTAGACATGACCGAGACACTTCTCTGGTCAATAACCAATAGCGGAACCTGGATGCCCATATTGGCTCCTACATATTCTATGAAGATCTTTATCGGTTGAACTGCATAACAACATACGTTGTTCCCTTTGTCATCAGTATGTTACTTGCCCGAGATTCGATCGTCGGTATCTTAATACCTAGTTTAATCTTGTTACCGGCAAGTCTCTTTACTCGTTCTGTAATACATCATCCCGCAAGTAACTCATTAGTTACAATGCTTGCAAGGCTTATAGTGATGTGCATTACCGAGTGGTCCTAGAGGTACCTCTCCGACAATCGGAGTGACAAATCCTAATCTCGAAATACGCCAACCCAACAAGTACCTTCAGAGACACCTGTAGAGCACCTTTATAACCACCCAGTTACGTTGTGACGTTTGGTAGCACACAAAGTGTTCCTCCGGTAAACGGGAGTTGCATAATCTCATAGTCATAGGAACACGTATAAGTCATGAAGAAAGCAATAGCAATATACTAAACAATCAAATGCTAAGCTAACGGAATGGGTCAAGTCAATCACATCATTCTCCTAATGATGTGATCCCATTAATCAAATGACAACTCATGTCTATGGTTAGGAAACCTAACCATCTTTGATCAACGAGCTAGTCAAGTAGAAGCATACTAGTGATACTCTGTTTGTCTATGTATTCGCACATATATTATGTTTCCGGTTAATACAATTCTAGCATGAATAATAAACATTTATCATGAAATAAGGAAATAAATAATAACTTTATTATTGCCTCTAGGGCATATTTCCTTCAGTCTCCCACTTGCACTAGAGTCAATAATCTAGATCACATCGCCATGTGATTTAACATCAATATTTCACATCACCATGTGATTAACACCCATAGTTCGCATCGTCATGTGACCAACACCCAAAGGGTTTACTAGAGTCAATAATCTAGTTCACATCGCTATGTGATTAACACCCAAAGAGTACTAAGGTGTGATCATATTTTGCTTGTGAGAGAAGTTTAGTCAATGGGTCTGCAACATCCAGATCCGTATGTATTTTGCAAATTTCTATGTCAACAATGCTCTGCACGGAGCTACTCTAGCTAATTGCTCCCACTTTCAATATGTATCTAGGTCGAGGCATAGAGTCATCCAGATCGGTGTCAAAGCTTGAATCGACGTAACTTTTTACGATGAACTTTTGTCACCTCCATAATCGAGAAACAAATCCTTATTACACTAAGGATAATTTTGACCGCTGTCCAGTGATCTACTCCTAGATCACTATTGTACTCCCTTGCCAAAAACAGTGTAAGGTATACAATAGATCTGGTACACAGCATGGCATACTTTATAGAACCTATGGCTGAGGCATAGGGAATGACTTTCATTCTCTTTCTATCTTCTGCCGTGGTCGGGCTTTGAGTCTTACTCAATTTCACACCTTGTAACACATGCAAGAACTCCTTCTTTGACTGTTCCATTTTGAAATACTTCAAAATCTTGTCAAGGTATGTAATCATTGAAAAAACTTATCAAGCGTCTTGATCTATCTCTATAGATCTTGATGCGCAATATGTAAGCAGCTTCACCGAGGTCTTTCTTTGAAAAACTCCTTTCAAACATTCCTTTATGCTTTGCAGAATAATTCTACATTATCTCCGATCAACAATATATCATTCACATATACTTATTAGAAATGCCGTAGTGCTCCCACTCACTTTCATGTAAATACAGGCTTCACCGCAAGTCTGTATAAAACTATATGCTTTGATCAACTTATCAAAGCATATATTCCAACTCCGAGATGCTTGCACCAGTCCGTAGATGGATCGCTGGAGCTTGCATTTTTGTTAGCACCTTTAGGATTGACAAAACCTTCTGGTCGCATCATATACAACTCTTCTTTAATAAATCATTAAGGAATGTAGTTTAGTTTATCCATCTGCCAGATTTCATAAAATGCGGCAATTGCTAACATGATTCGGACAGACTTAAGCATAGATATGAGTGAGAAACTCTCATCGTAGTCAACACCTTGAACTTGTCGAAAACCTTTTTGCGGCAATTCTAGCTTTGAAGATAGTAACACTACTATCAGCTTCAGTCTTCCTCTTGAAGATCCATTTAATATCAATGGCTCACCGATCATTGGGCAAGTCAATCAAGGTCCCTACTTTTTTCTCATACATGGATCTCATCTCAGATTTCATGGCCTCAAGCCATTTCGTGGAATCTGGGCTCATCATCGCTTCCTCATAGTTCGTAGGTTCGTCATGGTCAAGTAACATGACCTCCAGAACAGGATTACCGTACCACTCTGGTGCGGATCTCACTCTGGTTTACCTACGAGGTTCGGTAGTAACTTGATCTGAAGTTACATGATCATCATCATTAGCTTCCTCACTAATTGGTGTAGTAGTCACAGGAATAGATTTCTGTGATGAACTACTTTCCAATAAGGGAGCAGGTACATTTACCTCATCAAGTTCTACTTTCCTCCCACTCACTTCTTTCGAGAGAAACTCCTTCTCTAGAAAGGATCCATTCTCAGCAATGAATAACTTGCCTTCGGATCTGTGATAGAAGGTGTACCCAACATTTTCTTTTGGGTATCCTATGAAGACACAGTTCTCCGATTTGGGTTTGAGCTTATCAGGTTGAAACTTTTTCACATAAGCATTGCAACCTCAAACTTTAAGAAACGACAGCTTAGGTTTCTTGCCAAACCATAGTTCATACGGTGTCATCTCAACGGATTTCAATGGTGCCCTATTTAACGTGAATGTAGCTATCTCTAATGCATAACCCAAAACGATAGTGGTAAATCGGTAAGAGACATCATAGATCGCACCATATCCAATAAAGTACGGTTACGATGTTCGGACACACCATTACAGTGTGGTGTTCCAGGTGGCGTGAGTAGTGAAACTATTTCACATTGTTTTTAACTGAAGGCCAAACTCGTAACTCAAATATTCGTCTCCGTGATCAGATCGTAGAAACTTTATTTTCTTGTCACGATGATTTTCCACTTCACTCTGAAATTCTTTGAACTTTTCAAATGTTTCAGACTTATGTTTCATCAAGTAGATATACACATATCTGCTCAAATCATCTGTGAGGGTCAGAAAACAATGATACCCGCAGTGAGTCTCAACACTCATTGGACCGCATACATCGGTATGTATTATTTCCAATAAGTCAGTGGCTCGCTCCATTGTTCCGGAGAACGGAGTCTTAGTCATCTTGCCCATGAGGCATGGTTCGCAAGCATCAAAATGACTCATCATCAAGTGATTCCAAAATCCCATCAACATGGAGTTTCTTCATGCGCTTTACACCAATATGACCTAAACGGCAGTGCCACAAAAAAGTTGCACTATCACTATTAACTTTGAATCTTTTGGCTTCAATATTATGAATATGTGTACTACTACGATCGAGATCCAACGAACCATTTTCATTAGGTGTATGACCATAGAAGGTTTTATTCATGTAAACAGAACAACAATTATTCTCTAACTTAAATGAATAACCGTATTGCAATAAACATGATCAAATCATATTCATGCTTAATGCAAACACCAAATAACATTTATTTAGGTTTAACACTAATCCCGAAAGTATAGGGAGTGTGCGATGATGATCATATCAATCTTGGAACCACTTCCAACACACATCGTCACTTCACCCTTAACTAGTCTCTGTTCATTCTGCAACTCCCGCTTCGAGTTACTACTCTTAGCAACTAAACCGGTATCAAATACCGAGGGGTTGCTATAAACACTAGTAAAGTACACATCAATGACATGTATATCAAATATAGCATTTGTTCACTTTGCCATCCTTCTTATCCGCCAAAAACTTGGGGTAGTTCCGCTTCCAGTGACCAGTCCCTTTGTAGTAGAAGCACTTAGTTTCAGGCTTAGGTCCAGACTTGGGCTTCTTCTTGAGCAGCAACTTGCTTGCCGTTCTTCTTGAAGTTCCTCTTTCTTCCCTTTGTCCCTTTACTTGAAACTAGTGGTCTTGTTAAACATCAACACTTGGTGCTCTTTCTTGATTTCTACCTTCGTCGATTTCAGCATCGCGAAGAGCTCGGGAATTACTTTCATCATCCCTTGCATATTATAGTTCATCACGAAGTTCTAGTAACTTGGTGATAGTGACTAGAGAATTCTGTCAATTACTATCTTATCTGGAAGATTCACTCCCACTTGATTCAAGCAATTGTAGTAACCATACAATCTGAACACATGCTCACTGGTTGAGCTATTCTCCTCCATCTTGTAGGCAAAGTACTGTCAGAGGTCTCATACCTCTCGACACGGGCATGAGTATGAAATACCAATTTCAACTCTTGGAACATCTTATATGCTCTGTGGCGTTCAAAACATTTTTGAAGTCCCGGTGCTAAGCCGTAAAGCATGATGCACTTAACTATCAAGTAGTCATCATACCGAGCTTTTGTCAAAACGTTCATAACGTTTGCATCTGCTCCTGCAATAGGTCTGTCACCTAGCGGTGCATCAAGGACATAATTCTTCTATGCAGCAATGAGGATAAACCTCAGATCACGGATCCAATCCGCATTATTGCTACTAACATCTTTCAACTTAGTTTTCTCTAGGAACATATAAATAATAAACGGGGAGCAACATCGCGAGCTATTGATCTACAACATAGATATGCTAATACTACCAGGAGTAAGTTTATGATAAATTAAAGTTCAGTTAATCAAATTACTAAAGAACTCCCACTTAGATAGACATCCCTCTAATCCTCTAAGTGATCACGTGATCCATATCAACTAAACCATGTTCGATCATCACGTGAGATGGAGTAGTTTCAATGGTGAACATCACTATGTTGATCATATCTACTATATGATCCACGCTCGACCTTTCGGTCTCCGTGTTCCGAGGCCATATATGTTATATGCTAGGCTTGTCAAGTTTAACCTGAGTATTCTGCGTGTGCAACTGTTTTGCACCCGTTGTATTTGAACGTAGAGCCTATTAGACCCGATCATCACGTGGTGTCTCAGCACGAAGAACTTTCGCAACAGTGCATACTCAGGGAGAACACTTATACCTTGATAATTTAGTGAGAGATCATCTTAAAATGCTACCATCAATCAAAGCAAGATAAGATGCATAAAAGATAAACATCACATACAATCAATATAAGTGATATGATATGGCCATCATCTTCTTGTGCTTGTGATCTCCATCTCCAAAGCACTGTCATGATCACCATCGTCACCAGCGCGACACCTTGATCTCCATCGTAGCATCGTTGTCGTCTCGCCAACTTATGCTTCTACGACTATCGCTACCGCTTACTGATAAAGTAAAGCATTACAGGGCGTTTGCATTGCATACAATAAAGCGACAACCATATGGCTGCTGCTAGTTGCCGATAACTCGGTTACAAAACATGATCATCTTATACAATAAAATTTAGCATCATGCCTTGACCATATCACATCACAACATGCCCTGAAAAAACAAGTTAGACGTCCTCTACTTTGTTGTTGCAAGTTTTACGTGGCTGCTACAGGCTGAGTAAGAACCGTTCTTACCTACGCATCAAAACCACAATGATAGTTCGTCAAGTTAGTGATGTTTTAACCTTCTCAAGGACCAGGCGTACCACACTCGGTTCAACTAAAGTTGGAGAAACTGACACCCGCCAGCCACATGTGTGCAAAGCACGTCGGTAGAACCAGTCTCGCATAAGCGTATGCGTAATGTCGGTCCGGGCTGCTTCATCCAACAATACCGCGGAACCAAAGTATGACATGCTGGTAAGCAGTATGACTTGTATCGCCCACAACTCACTTGTGTTCTACTCGTGCATATAACATCAACGCATAAAACCTGGCTCGGATGCCATTGTTGGGAAACATAGTAATTTCAAAAAAAATCCTACGCACACGCAGGATCATGGTGATGCATAGGAACGAGAGGGGAGAGTGTTGTCTACATACCCTCGTAGACCGTAAGCGGAAGCGTTAACGACGCAGTTGATATAGTCGTACACCTTCACGATCCGTCCCGATCAAGTACCGAACGTACGGCACCTCCACGTTCAGCACACGTTCAGCTCGATGACGTCCTCGCCTTCTCGATCCAGCAAGAGGGGCGAAGTAGTAGATGAGTTTTGGAAGCACGACGGTGTGGTGACGGTGTTGGTGAAGAACAATCTCCGCAGGGCTTCGCCTAAGCACTACGAAAACTATGATGAAGGATAAACTAAAGGGAACGGGGTTGCCGACACACGGCTTGGTGTTCCTTGATGTGTCTTGGGTGCTAGCCCTGCCCCTCTATTTATATGTTGAGCCCTGGGGTCGAAACTTGGAGCAAAACCCTCCTCAAAGTCGGTTTTGCCTGAAAGGCAAGAGTCCCACTCGGACTCCAGGACCAAACGCCACAATCCTTGGCGTCTGGCCCAGACGCCAGGGTCTCCGGCGTTTGGCCCCCTGGCCTCCGCAAAACTCCTTTTGCACCGACTTATAGCCCCGTGGGCCTGACCCCTTGGCCTAACCATATCATCCAATATATGAATCTTTACCTCCGGACCATTCCGGAGCTCCTCGTCATGTCCGTGATCTCATCCGGGACTCCGAACAACATTCGGTTACCAACATACATAATTCATAAATACTATATATATCGTCAACGAACGTTAACCGTGCGGACCCTACGGGTTCGAGAACTATGTAGACATGACCGAGACACTTCTCTGGTCAATAACCAATAGCGGAACCTGGATGCCCATATTGGCTCCTACATATTCTACGAAGATCTTTATTGGTCGAACCGCATAACAACATATGTTGTTCCCTTTGTCATCGGTATGTTACTTGCCCGACATTCGATCGTCGGTATCTTAATACCTACTTTAATCTCATTACCGGCAAGTCTCTTTACTCGTTCTGTAATACATCATCCCGCAACTAACTCATTAGTTACAATGCTTGCAAGGCTTATAAGGATGTGCATTACCGAGTGGGCCCAGAGATACCTCTCCGACAATCGGAGTGACAAATCCTAATCTCGAAATACGCCAACCCAACAAGTACCTTCGGAGACACCTGTAGAGCACCTTTATAATCACCCAGTTACGTTGTGACGTTTGGTAGCACGCAAAGTGTTCCTCCGGTAAACGTGGGTTGCATAATCTCATAGTCATAGGAACATGTATAAATCATGAAGAAAGCAATAGCAACATACTAAATGATCAAATGCTAAGCTAACGGAATGGGTCAAGTCAATCACATCATTCTCCTAATGATGTGATCCCGTTAATCAAATGACAACTCATGCCTATGGTTAGGAAACTTAACCATCTTTGATCAACGAGCTAGTCAAGTAGAGGCATAGTAGTGATACTCTGTTTGTCTATGTATTCACACATGTATTATGTTTTCGGTTAATACAATTCTAGCATGAATAATAAACATTTATCATGAAATAAGGAAATAAGGAAATAAATAATAACTTTATTATTGCCTCTAGGGCATATTTCCTTCACTTTCATGCTAAAGACTTTAATGACGGTTCCCAAAACAAAAAAGGTTTTACTCCCCCACCACCATACAAATACAAGTCATGCCTAGCCGAATCCACGGGTGCCCTCCAACAATCAACTGTCCAGGGAAGCTTTATTTTTATTTTTATAAAGTTATGCAGGACTAGGCATCCATGTTACCAGCCTCCCTCGAAGTTGACGAGTGAATAAACTCTCGCCGTGAGTTCAACCCACTTAGCATTTGATTAATTAACATTAATCATGCATTTAGAGACTGAGAAGCAAGCAACTAGAGAGCGGCAACGGTCATAATCATGCATTTTGAATAATTAACATTAAACATGAGCATGTGAAGGATGTAAACACTCTGAACATAAATATTATAGAGGCAATATTGGGTTTGAATCAATTATATATGTGAACATGTATCAAGTCAAGCCACTTGAATTCTTCAGAGGAGGATACCATCCTAGCATGCTACTCCCTCCATTCCTAGATATAAGTCTTCGTAAAGATTTCGCTATGGACTACATATGGATGTATATAGACATAGTTTAGAGTGTAGATTCACTCATTTTGCTCCATATGTAGTCTTTTATTGGAATCTATAAAAGACTTATATTTAGGAACGAAGGGAGTACATCATAATCATTTTAATGCATGTTGACACAAATATAACATATTATTCACTCCTAGCTAATTAAGCATGTCATGCGCAACTATAATATCTAATTGTCATCACACACATGTTTACTCATAATAAGCTGAATCGGGACTATTGAGTTAAATATATTTAGAAAAACAAAAACAAATAGAGTTCATACCAGTTTTTCTGCATCACGATCACTTTATCAAATCATCGTCATTATCGCTTTTCACTTACACGACTGAATGAAGTGAAAATTATAATAATGCAAGTGTCGTGGACTAAGCTAAAATCTGCAAACACTTTCTACAAATGAGAAGACAAGGAAATATTTGATCTTTCATTAGATCAATAATAAAGCACATAAGAGCCACTTAGGAATTTTTACGAAGTCTTCTCCTTACGACAACTCAAGAAAAAAAATTCAGAGAAACACACTGGAATATTTTTAAAGCTTTTATTTTTTCTAAAGAAAGCAAAGAAAAACGAAAAGCAAAAAAATCATTTACACCAAAGAACTCCGAACGAACAACGAAACAAGAAACGGGATATCCTTTTGGATTTTGTTTTAGTACTACAAACTAGCTAAAGAAAAAGTAAAGAAAAAAGTGAGAAATAATTTTGAATTTTCAAAGTTTTTCGAACATACAAAAGAAACAAATAAAATTGAACATGGATATACAAAGAAAACAATGAACACCGGCAAGTGTAATGAATATGTGACACATGAATGAAATGTTGATGAGAATACATACTCTTCCAAGATTAGCCTTTTGGCCTAACTTGGTAAATGGCCATTGCTGGCCTGGGTGAAACTCATAATGATAGTTCAGGTTAACTTCAAATACAGCACGTGATTAGTCCTTTTCTCCATTTTATCCCTTTCTATTTCCTCTCGTTTACTCTTTTTGCCTACGAGCATGTGTAGAGGTCAGCTCTTGCATGAGAGAATACTCGCTCGCTCTCTCCCTCTTTCTCTCTCACTCACTCACTCACTCACTCTCTCTCTCTCTCTCATGCAAGCAAAAATGCATTGTAAGCGGGCTTATAGCTAGCTATTATATATTTTCTTAGAAGAGAAAGCATTAATCTGGTACATGAGATGATTGCGTTTACCAGATCCCGAGGAGACACGACTTCTGAAGATGGGGTACTTGAACACCTTCACAACCTCCTTTGCAATGAACTTGGCCAGGCGATTGTCATTAGATAAATGCTCTCCTTTTCCTAAAATAAATTTCATTTATTCTAATTAAACCTTTGGCGCACAAGTGATTTGAAAACCGTGCGGTATGGTAATAACCAAGCGTTGCACTACTACTCATCCTATTTGCCAAATTTTAGGAGAACACATTTGCTTGGGCCTTTGTCCGAGATAATAAGGGTGTTCCTTTTGGTCGAGGGTTGGCTTTTGTTTGTAATCCCGTTCTAGTTTTTTCTTGCTTTATGACTCTCCTGGCTTATCTTTGAAACTTAAAAAATCTTTTGCCCTTTTTCCTTTCAAAAATCCTCTTCTAATGTGGCTCTACGATAGAGCTTGATACTTTGGTAAAGTTGTGGTTATTTTTTTCAAAACAACCAACAAGAGCACTACCTTTTACTGGATTGCCCTTTTTCCCCTATGATCATTAGTGGACTTTAGGATCACAATATAATTAAAATCAAACGCTAACCTCAAATTACTCATATATTTACTACTGTATCATTTAACCCTTTTTAATGTTCAACTCCACTCATTTGATGCTCAATGAGATACTGATTTCATGACATAATAGGCCGACCATAACTAGACATGGATTTCATGAGATAACTCATGTATTTACGATAATTTAATCATTTTCAATGTATAGCTTCACTCAATCGATGCTCAATGACACACTGATTTCATGACTTAATAGCCGAGCAATGCTAGACGTACGGAGAGTTTGCAGGGGTTTTACGGGGCTGAGGGGTTGTGATTGGCAGAGATTTAGTTAGGAGGGCGGGCCCAATAGTGAAAATCAGGGGGGTGCCAATTAGATGAGGCCACGTTGTCTCCCTGTAAAGCTTTGTATGAATCATCCTGTACATGTAGTATTATTGCTTAATAGCCTGACCATAACTAGGCATGGATTTCATGAAATTACTCATGTTTTTAGTATCATTTAACTATTTTGAATGTTTAGCTAAACTCAATCGATGGTCAATGACACACTGATTTTCATGACTTAATAACCCGAACTTAATTAATGCGTGGAACACAACCTAATGGAAAACGTTTCGGTAGGGCTTGAGGGCCCAGGCGATTTGGGGGCGACGCCCTAGCCGCCGCCGCCAGGCTTCAACCTGGTCGTCGTTGGTGATATATCCGTGTGCATGCTTCGGCCGCATGATGGAACCATTGCGGCCTCGTCCGCCTCTCCACCACTGGGCTCCCAGGGCCGTAGCAGTCCCACTGTTGTTTGATCTAGAAAGGCCAGCACCTCATCTGGTTATTCGCTGCTGATCGAGGATGTTGCACCACCAGGCGGGGGAGGGTACCCCAATCAGATGGTGATAGTCATGGAGAAGGAGCAGATTTGTGAGGGGAACGCGGCACTCCCCGTCTAGCCAGTGTTCAGTTTGACTGCGGCGGATCCTCCAGGAATCCTAGTTCTATATGGCCGCCACCGTTGCACAAGCCGAAGGCTGCATCAGTGATACTAAACGTTGGTGGGGGTGAAAAGGGGGCATCTGGTGAGGACGCTACCTGCCCGAAGCCAGCCGATAGGGGAGCTAAAATCCATGTGGCCGCGAGTCCGCTGACGCAAGCAACACAATTGCCTCGAACAGAGCTACCGGGAACCAGACTAGCAACCTTAATCTTCTGAGTTGGAACTGCCGAGGAGGAGGGAATGCTCAACTGCTCGTGATCTTTTGAGCTTGGTGCAAAGTTATTCTCCTAGTATTGTTTTCCTTTGTGAAACTAGGCAGTCAAAGGAAAGAATGAAAAGATATAGATCTCGCCTAGGGTTAAGTGGCTTTGAAGCAGTCGATAGTGTTGGTCTTAGTGGAGGTATTGCTCCCTATTGGCATGAGTCGTTGAATCTCAATGTAAAATCTATGAACAAAAGGCATATCAATGCGTATGTGAGTGGTGAGGCGGGAGAGCCCCCTTGGAGGCTTACGTGCGTCTACGGCGAGCCCCGAACGGAGGACCGACACTGCATGTGGTCACTTCTCCGGGACCTACGCCACCAAGTTGACATGCCATGGGCAGTGATTGGAGATTTCAACAAGGCCATGCGGGGTTTCAAACATTTTTATGAGACTCCCCGATCGGCAGGTCAGATGATTGATTTTCGTGATGTTTTGGAATGATGTGGCCTCGATGATCTTGCTTTTTAGGTCGTCCATATACTTATGATAACCGGCGGTTTGGCCGAGTGAACGTCAAAGTACGGCTTTGTTGGGTAACACAGTAATTTCAAAAAAATTCCTACACACATGCAAGATCATGGTGATGCATAGCAACGAGAGGGGAGAGTGTCCTCCACGTACACTCGTAGACCGTAAGCGGAAGCGTTATGAGAACGCGGTTGATGTAGTCGTATGTCTTCATGATCCGACCGATCCAAGTACCGAACGTACGGCACCTCCGAGTTCAGCACACGTTCAGCTTGGTGACATCCCACAAACTCTGATCCAGCAGAGCTTCGAGGGAGAGTTCCGTCAGCACGACGACGTGATGACGGTTATGATGATACTACCGACGCAGGGCTTCGCCTAAGCACCGCTACAATATGACCGAGGTGGATTATGATGAAGGGGGCACCGCACACGGCTAAAACATCAATTGGTCAACTTGTGTGTTCATGGGGTGCCCCCTTCCCCGTATATAAAGTATTGGAGGAGGGGGAGGGCCGGCCCTCTACTATGGCGCGCCCTGGGGAGTCCCACTCCCACCGGGAGTAGGATTCACCCCTTCCATGTAGTAGGAGTAGGAGAGAAGGAAAGGGAAAAGAGAAGAGAAGGAAGGAGGGGGCGTCGCCCCTCCCCCTAGTCCAATTCGGACTAGGCCTTGGGGGCGCGCAGCCTCCCCTCTCTCTTTCCACTAAATCCCAATAAGGCCCATATACTCCCCGGCGAATTCACGTAACTCTCCGGTACTCCGATAAATACCCGAACCACTCAGAACCTTTCCGATGTCCGAATATAGCCTTCCAATATATCCATCTTTACGTCTCGAACATTTCGAGACTCCTCGTCATGTCCCTGATCTCATCCGAGACTCCGAACAACCTTCGGTACATCAAAACACATAAACTCGTAATACCGATCGTCACCGAAAGTTAAGCGTGCGGACCCTACGGGTTCAAGAACTATGTAGACATGACCGAGACTCATCTCTGTTCAATAACCAATAGCGGAACCTGGATGCTCATATTGGCTCCTACATATTCTATGAAGATCTTTATCGGTCAAATCGCATAACGGTATACGTTGTTCCCTTTGTCATCGGTATGTTACTTGCCCGAGATTCGATCGTCGGTATCTCAATACCTAGTTCAATCTCGTTACCGGCAGGTCTCTTTACTCATTCCGTAATGCATCATCCCGCAACTAACTCATTAGTCACATTGCTTGCAAGGCTTATAGTGATGTGCATTACCGAGAGGGCCCAGAGATACCTCTCCGACAATCGGAGTGACAAATCCTAATCTCGATCTATGCCAACTCAACATGTACCATCGGAGACACCTGTAGAGCACCTTTATAATCACCCAGTTACGTTGTGACGTTTGGTAACACAAAAAGTGTTCCTCCGGTATTCGGGAGTTGCATGACCTCATAGTCATAGGAACATGTATAAGTCATGAAGAAAACAATAGCAACAAACTAAACGATCATCGTGCTAAGCTAACGGAATGGGTCAAGTCAATCACATCATTCTCTAATGATGTGATCCCATTAATCAAATGACAACTCATGTCTATGGCTTGGAAACTTAACCATCATTGATTCAACGAGCTAGTCAAGTAGAGGCATACTAGTGACACTCTGTTTGTCTATGTATTCACACATGTACTAAGTTTCCGGTTAATACAATTCTAGCATGAATAATAAACATTTATCATGATATAAGGAAATAAATAATAACTTTATTATTGCCTCTAGGGCATATTTTCTTCAGTCTCCCACTTGCACTAGAGTTAATAATCTAGTTCACATCTTTATGTGATTAGTTCACATCTTCATGTGACTAATACCTAAAGGGTTTACTAGAGTCAATAATCTAGTTCACATCGCTATGTGATTAATACCCTGTTTGACGAGATTTTGTCGCGCCAAAGTATCTATGAGCGTGGAAAGTATTTTTATAATGTTTTTCTGAACTATTTTCTTAGAATCACAGGAAGAACAAATGTGATAGTGCTTTGCATGTACACGTATATGGGAAAACTTTCCCATGCTTAAGTGTATCTAGTTATGGCTCACAAGATGGCCATTGTTGATGCACTAGCTATTTTTCTAGTGTGGACAAAAGAATAAGAACCGAATGCATGCATGCATTGCATGCTAATTGGCATGCTTAATCATGGATATATTAATTAAATATTCCGGCCAGCCCGTGACACGGTGTTTTGGAGCATTAACAACTCGGTTGCTTATCTTCTGAAGCTACATGCACGCGAATTGCTTGGGCCCGTCTAACAGCCAGGAAAATACATGAGAGGTAGATACGTCCGGTTGGTAGCAATTGGATAAGCATGCACCTTAAACTCACACGGTTTGAATGGATTATCATCGCCTCCGCGTATCTTGCGAGCGACCCGTTCGTCTAACAGAAAACTGGCGGCGGCTTGCGCTGCACCACCGCAGCATCCAGCCATATAAAGGGCAGAACTCCACGCGCACGGGGGGCACACACGGCCGCACGGCCGCCAGGCCGCTCACAGGAGGATTAGTAGAAGCCACGATGGCTAGGCCCTGCAAAACTTTCTTCCCACTCCATACAATATCATGCTAAGAATCTCTTCCATATTTATGTCCACCACCAGCAAGAGACTCAGGCCATACCAGAGAAGGTACGCATGGAGCCAATACGGGAAGGTTGATACACACAGGTTCACCGGTGGCCGCCGGGCCGTTCACACGCGCAGGTGGCGGCGACGCCGTCGCCGACCAATGAGAGAATTGGCTGACAGTATAGGTGTAGCAAGGCAGATTAGATCGGATTGCATCGATCGTGGGTTTGTCTGTCAAAACAAATACAGGTGTAGGCGATGAACATAGCCGAGGCAGATTAGATCGGATTACACCGGTCGTGGATTTGCTTGTTAACCCCAAATACATGTGAATGCGATGAAGATGGCAAGTGGCAGATTAGATCGGTTTACACCGGTCATGGGTGTCCTTGTCAACCCAAATACAGGTGCAGGTGATGAACATGGCCACAACAATTTTGATCGGTTTACACCGGTTGTGGGTATGTGTGTCAAACAAAATATAGGTGCAAACGATGAACATGACAGCGACATATTAGATTGGTTTACGCCGATCATGTGTTTGGTTAGCCAGCCTACGTATAAGTACAGATGGACAAGATGGCTCAGAAAATTTGATCGGTTTACACTGATCTAAATATGTGGTCCTTGATCCAAAGAGGTGTTGGTACCTTGATGGAAAAGAGATGAAAGAAGATCAAATAGTAACATTAGCACTCAGGTTTTGAGGCATGCTATTAGCAGACGCTGCAGATTATGCAAAGTTGAAGTGGATACACGGGTCGAGGCAGTATAAAAATTAGTACAAGCAGCAGAGTAGGGATAGAGCCAGTCGCCCACATGCAAAGTCAGCTGCAAGGCCGCCGTGCCGCCGACGCACAACCAGCACTGGGGGACGCACACACGGGCTGCTCGCCGCCAGGCTGCTGGCATAGATGGAGCCTTGAACATGCACATCTCGCATAGTCTCTGATGGTGAAGCCATGCTACCCCTACCCTGCTACTCACCTGTTAGAGTTGTGTCGAATATTGTGTACAAGGTAGGTTACAGTTGGACTTGTAGTTGTATTGTGTTTATATAGGATATGGAGTCGTGTCCTAGTAGGACACTTGTATCCTAGGCCTCTCTTTTATATAGCGGGGGTAGACACACGATGTAACCTATGCCAACATAATAGCACTGGAACACAGGGGAAGCCGGCGGCATGTGCCGGTGTCCAGGGCGACCGGGTGCGGTATTGTGACGGTGTCATGGGGAGGAGCGCCCATAGTCAGGCCCCGGGGATGTAGCCATATCGGTGAACCTCGTCAACAAATCTCGGTGTCATGCGAATCATGCAAATACAGGGCGTCAAGCAATGCATGGAGAAGTGCGGGGCGAACACGACGCAGGGTGGAGCATGATTACAGTCGGATAAGTTCGGCTGGGTCAGACTTGTCAATCTGATGGATCGACGTAAGTCGGTTGGTACAGAAGACGGTGGTGGGATCGGCGACGACGACATAGGAGCGTGATGCCAATGGTGACCGACTTCTGGGTGTGGAAACACGTGGCGCAAGGCTGAGTGCTTGTGCGGCTTCGATAAGACTATGGCGTGGGGTTGATTCAAGATGGCGTACGCATGTGAGCTTGAAGTCGACGGGACGCGAGGGTGGACTGATCATCTACCATGGAGTCATGTTGAAGGTGGAGCTGGATTGAGGGGCTACGGTGTAAGGATTCAGAGAATCGAAGCCTATTCAGCAAGGGGAAAAAGCGAGTGACATGCAGTTCAGACTAGAGCCCAGTGGTCTGATGGAAGCGTGAAACTCGTCATTGGTCGGCGATGACCGATGGTACTCTGCAGTGGGGTTGAGTGGTGTGGGTTTCGTTACCCTTGAGACTCGACCGGGACAGCGGAGGCTCGACGTGGTAATAGCGGCGAGGCGTGCGGTATGCACAGGACATGATGACGGGCCAGGGCTCTGGTGGTCATACATGTGGTAAGACAACTGCGAATTTGACTCGGGATGACTACAAGCAACGGTGAAATTCCTTCAAGTTTCAGATAAACGGTCAAGAAAGGAGCGGTGATGTTGAGTTCAGGTAACTCTTATGTGTGACACCCAATATGTGAGTTGTTCACTTTCATGCAGGTCAGTGATCAGTGTGTGATAATGTTGACGGATACTCTGGAAGTTGGGAGCACAGACTAGAGTAAAGAGGAACTTAATTTTGCTCGAGTGTTGACTGTGGTCAGGAAAAGGAGGGACTACAAGTTGCAGGTGGAGTCACATGGAGTCTTTGGAGTAGCAGCGGTATTTATGGGATAAGTTCAAGTCCAATGTACATGGAAGTTTGACGCATTGACGAATTCAAGGTGGTGGAGAATATTCGCCAAGGTGGAGTTTGTTAGAGTTGTGTCGAATATTGTGTACAAGGTAGGTTACAATTGGACTTGTAGTTGTATTGTGTTTATATAGGATATGGAGTCGTGTCCTAGTAAGACACTTGTATCCTAGGCCTCTCTTTTATATAGCGGGGGTAGACACACGATGTAACCTATGCCAACATAATAGCACTGGAACGCAGGGGAAGCCGGCGGCATGTGCCGATGTCCAGGGCAACCGGGTGTGGTATTGTGACGGTGTCATGGGGGAAGAGCGCCCATAGTCAGGCCCAGGGGATGTAGCCATATCAGTGAACCTCGTTAACAAATTTCGGTGTCGTGCTCATGTGATTGCTTGATCCTCAGATGATCAACGGTATACCTGGGATTTATTCTAACATCACCAAAATCCTCACCAAAATCCTGTAGTATACACTGCATCACCGGCGGCCGCGTCGACACGGCCATGTGTTCTTATGATAAGAAATGATGAGATCTTGACATCCTCTTTTCTCACGGCTGGTTGCCTCAGATTAACAGATCGGTTTACACCGAATCCATTTGTTGCCTCGGATCATTTTAGATTGGTTTACCAATCCAGTCGTGGCATGTAGTAAATATTTGATAGGCAGATCAACCAGTGCATGGCTTGGATTCGGATCGCTCCCATAGCAGATCGTTTCCGTATAAAATATATTTGGAGGCAAATTGCTGGTGCCGGATTTTGGATTCGGATCGCTCTCATATAGCAAACCGTATCCGTAGAGAAATATCTATGGAGGAGTTAATATGGTGCTTGACTTGGATTCAGATCACTGTCATGGTCGCCACGCAGAAATATTTAAGAGGCAGGTCACTCATATAGTTGATCGCTTTCATACATAATATGTGAGGAGTGAACTAGAATGTTCAGCTTGGATTCGGATCACCCTCGGAGCAGATCGTTTCCATGCAGAATTTTAGAGTTGATAGCGCTACACTTGGAACAGTCATTTAGCCTGACCGTGGAAAGTTTGGGCTTGAAAGTATTTAGTGCCGTGACAGATCCGGCCATTTATATTTATATAAAAGACTCAGCTCAAGTGGATTCGCAATGACGCACCATTTTTGTATGATGAGAAGGCAGTATGACATATTGCAATATTATTTGTCACGGGCTAATTAGCTTAGCCCGTGCTGGACATTAAATATCCAGATCTAAATGTCTTTCATGATTTTGTGAACAACGTGGTTACTCAATATGATGACATGCCTAGCACGTAAATCTTGATATTTCATTGACGGCCCTCACGGCTAGGTGTCTGTCGCAAAGTATCATGACACGGTTCCTTCCTTCGGTGACCGGCGAGGCCGGAACCTTTCACTAGTCTAGGCCGACAAGGCTAGGCATTTTCTCCTTGACAGACGAGGCTGGGAGACATTATCCCTTTTTCGTGACCGACGAGGCCGGAACCCCTTTTGTCCTGTCTGACGAGGCCGGACGCACTATCTCCTTGACTGATGAGGCTTGGAGACATTACCCCTTTCCGCGATCGATGAGGCCGGAAATCATTTGTGCTGACTAATGAGATTGGACGCACTATCTCCTCGACCGATGAGGCTTGGAGGCATTACCCTCTTTCCGTGACTGACGAGGCCGGACTCACTTTGTTCGCGACTAACGAGGTCGAACACAATTTTGAGGCTTCACTATGAACCCGGCGCCGACGAGGCCGGACGCTTCATACCAGGGCCGACGAGGCCTTAGAACATTCATGTCTGCCACTTTTACTTCTCAACATATCATGAGAATATTTCAGGTTACAAGACGACGACCATCATCGCAGCTTAATCGGAGGTGTTCCGCGGATTGCCCCGCAGATGTAATTAACCGGATCGTCTTACAAGGCTTCGGGAACCAGAACCTCTACAATCGCTGGATATTAGTCAGATGTACTTGTCCATGGCACAACCTATGTAATCATGTGGGAAACCGCACTTTGTAATTCTTATGAGAATTAATAAAGCAGTATTTCCCTATGTGTTCTTGTCCCTTTTATTTATTTGTATACGAAAGTATACTGGCACGCCTGCATTTTTTTTATTGCCGTTACGCATTAGGAAATACCCCTACGCAGGGGACGTTTCTTTTTCGCGAAACACACCCAAAGAGTCATCATGTTTTGCTTGTGAGAGAAGTTTAGCCTACAGGTCTGCAACATTCAGATCCGTATGTATTTCGCAAATTTCTATGTCTACAATGCTCTGCACGGAGCTACTCTATCTAATTGCTCCCACTTTCAATATGTATCCAGATCGAGACTTAGAGTCATCTAGATCGATGTAAAAAGTTTGCATCGACATAACTCTTTATGACGAACTCTTTTATTATCTCTATAACCGATAAATATTTCCTTAGTCCTCTAAGGATAATTTTGACCGCTGTCCAGTGATCTACTCCCAGATCACTATTGTACTCCCTTGCCAGAATAATGCTAAGGTATACAATAGGACTGGTAAACAACATAGCATACTTTATATAACCTATGACTGAGGCATAGGGAATGACTTTTCATTCTCTTTCTATTTTCTGCTGTGGTCGAGTTTTGAGTCTTTACTTAACTTCACACCTTGCAATACAGGAAAGAACTCCTTCTTTGACTGTTTCATTTTGAACTACTTCAAAATCTTGTCAAGGTATGTACTCATTGAAAAAACTTATCAAGCGTCTTGATCTATTTCTATAGATCTTGATGCTCAATGTGTAAGCAGCTTCATCGAGGTCTTTCTTTGAAAAACTCTTTTCAAACACTCATTTATGATTTCCAGAAAATTCTACATTATTTCCGATCAACAATATGTCATTCACATATACTTATTAGAAATGCTGTATTGCTCCCACTCACTTTCTTGTAAATACAGACTTCACCGCAAGTCTGTATAAAACCATATGCTTTGATCACTTTATCAAAGCATATATTCCAACTCTGAGATGCTTGCACCAGTCCATAGATGGATCGCTGGAGCTTTCTCGCTTTGTTAGCATCTTTAGGATCGACAAAACCTTCTAGTTGCATCATATACAACTCTTCTTTTAAGAAATCCATGAAGGAATGCAATTTTGACATCCATTTGCCAGATTTCATAAAATGCGGCAACTGCTAACATGATTCGAACACCTTGACCTTGTCGAAAACATTTTGCGACAATTCGAGCTTTGTAGATAGTAACACTACTATCAGCATCCGTCTTCCTCTTGAAGATCCATTTATTCTTAATGACTCACCGATCAGCGGGCAAGTCAATTAAAGTCCATACTTTTTTCTCATACATGGATCCCATCTCAGATTTCATGGCCTCAAGCCATTTCGCGGAATCTGAGCTCATCATCGCTTCCTCATTGTTCGTAGGTTCATCATGGTCAAGTAACATGACATCCAGAACAGGATTACCGTACCACTCTGGTGCGGATCTCACTCTGGTTGACCTACGAGGTTCGGTAGTAACTTGATCTGAAGTTACATGATCATCATCATTAGCTTCCTCACTAATTGGTGTAGGAGTCACAGGAATAGATTTCCGTGATGAACTACTTTCCAATAAGGGAGTAGGTACAGTTACCTCATCAATTTCTACTTTTTTTCCCACTCACTTCTTTCGAGAGAAACTCCTTTTCTAGAAAGGATCCATTCTTAGCAACGAATGTCTTGCCTTCGGATCTGTGATAGAAGGTGTACCCAACTATCTCCTTTGGGTATCCTATGAAGACACATTTCTCCGATTTGGGTTTGAGCTTATCAGGATGAAACCTTTTCACATAAGCATCGCAACCCCAAACTTTAAGAAACGACAACTTTGGTTTCTTGCCAAACCACAGTTCATATGGCATCATCTCAACGGATTTAGATGGTGCCCTATTTAATGTGAATGCAGCTGTCTCTAATGCATAAACCTAAAACGATAGTGATAAATCGGCAAGAGACATCATAGATTGCACAATATCTAGTAAAGTACGGTTACGATGTTTGGACACACCACTACGTTGTGGTGTTCCAGGTGGCGTGAGTTGCGAAACTATTCCGCATTGTTTCAAATGAAGACCAAACTCGTAACTCAAACATTCTCCTCCACGATCAGATCGTAGAAACTTTATTTTCTTGTTACGATGATTTTCCACTTCACTCTCAAACTATTTGAACTTTTCAAATGTTCAGATTTATGTTTCATCAAGAAGATATACCCATATCTTACTCAAATCATCTGTGAAGGTCAGAAAATAACGATACCTGCCGCGAGCCTCAACACTCATCGGACTGCATACATCAGTATGTCTTATTTCCAACAAGTATGTTGCTCACTCCATTGTTCCGGAGAATGGAGTCTTAGTCATCTTGCCCATGAGGCATGGTTCGCAAGCATCAACTGATTCATAATCAAGTGATTCCAAAAGCCCATCAACACGGATCTTCTTCATGCGCTTTACACCAATATGACCTAAACGGCAGTGCCACAAATAATTTGCACTATCATTATTAACTTTGCATCTTTTGGCTTCAATATTATGAATATGTGTATCACCACGATCGAGATTCAATAAACCATTCACCTTGGGTGTATGACCATTGAAGGTTTTATTCATGTAAACAGCACAACAATTATTCTCTGACTTTAAATGAATAACCGTATTGCAATAAACATGATCAAATCATATTCATGCTTAACGCAAACACCAAATAACATTTATTTAGGTTCAACACTAATCCCGAAAGTATAGGGAGTGTGCGATGATGATCATATCAATCTTGGAACCACTTCCAACACACATCGTCACTTCACCCTTAACTAGTCTCTGTTCATTCTGCAACTCCCGTTTCGAGTTACTAATCTCAGCAAATGAACTAGTATCAAATACTGAGGGGTTGCTATTAACACTTGTAAAGTACACATCAATAACATGTATATCAAATATATCTTTGTTCACTTTGCCATCCTTCTTATCCGCCAAATACTTGGGGCAGTTCTACTTCCAGTGACCAGTCCCTTTGTAGTAGAAGCACTTCGTCTCAGGCTTAGGTCTAGACTTGGGCTTCTTCACTTGAGCAGCAACTTGCTTGTCGTTCTTCTTGAAGTTCCCCTTCTTCCCTTTGCCCTTTTCTTGAAACTAGTGGTCTTGTCAACCATCAACACTTGATGCTTTTCTTGATTTCTACCTTCGTCGATTTCAGCATCACGAAGAGCTTGGGAATCGTTTCCGTTATCCCTTGCATATTATAGTTCATAACGAAGTTCCAGTAACTTGGTGATAGTGACTAGAGAACTCTGTCAATCACTATCTTATCTGGAAGATTAACTCCCACTTGATTCAAGTGATTGTAGAACTCAGACATTCTGAGCACATGCTCACTAGCTGAGCTATTCTCCTCCATCTTGTAGGCAAAGTGCTTGTCAAAGGTCTCATACCTTTCGACATGGGCATGAGTCAGAAATACTAATTACAACTCTTGGAACATCTCATAAGATCCGTGGCGTTCAAAACGTCTTTGAAGCCCCGATTCTAGGCCGTAAAGCATGGTGCACTAAACAATCAAGTAGTCATCATATCGAGCTCGCCAAACGTTCATAACGTTTGCATCTGCTCCTGCAATCGGTCTGTCACCTAGCGGTGCATCAAGGACATAATTCTTCTATGCAGCAATGAGGATAATCCTCTGATCACGGATCCAATCCACATCATTGCTACTAACATCTTTCAACTTAGTTTTTCTCTAGGAACATATCAAAATAAATGGGGAGCTACATCGCGAGCTATTGATCTACAACATAGTTATGCAAATACTATCAGGACTAAGTTCATGATAAATTAAAGTTCAATTAATCATATTACTTAAGAACTCCCACTTAGATAGACATCCCTCTAGTCATCTAAATGATCACGTGATCCAAATCAACTAAACCATGTCTGATCATCACGTGAGATGGAGTAGTTTTCAATGGTGAACATCACTATGTTAATCATATCTACTATATGATTCACGCTCGACCTTTCGGTCTCTAGTGTTCCAAGGACATATCTGCATATGCTAGGCTCGTCAAGTTTAACCCGAGTATTCCGTGTGTGCAAAACTGGCTTGCACCCGTTGTACGTGAACGTAGAGCTTATCACACCCGATCATCACGTGGTGTCTCGGCACGACGAACTGTCTTGCGACCGTGTATACTCAGGGAGAACACTGATACCTTGAAATTTAGTGAGATATCATCTTATAATGCTACCACCGAACTAAGCAAAATAAGATGCATAAAGGATAAACATCACATGCAATCAAAATATGTGACATGATATGGCCATGATCATCTTGCGCCTTTGATCTCCATCTCCAAAGTACCGTCATGATCTCTATCGTTACCGGCATGACACCATGATCTCCATGATCTTGATCTCTATCAATGTGTCGTCACATGGTCGTCTCGCCAACTATTGCTTTTGCAACTATTGCTATCGCATAGCGATAAAGTAAAGCAATTACAAGGCACTTGCATCTTATGCAATAAAGAGACAACCATAAGGCTCCTGCCAGTTGCCGATAACTTTAACAAAACATGATCATCTCATACAACAATTTATATCTCATCACGTCTTGACCATATCACATCACAACATGCCCTGCAAAAACAAGTTAGATGTCCTCTACTTTGTTGTTGCAAGTTTTACGTGGCTGCTACGGGCTGAGCAAGAACCGTTCTTACCTACGCATCAAAAACCACAACGCGGTATAGTGATTGCTTTTTGATCTTCAGAAAGAACCCTGTTCATTGAATCTGATTCAACTAAAGCTGGAGAAACAGACACCGCTAGCCATCTGTGTGCGAGGCACATCGGTAGAACCAGTCTCGCGTAAGCGTACCATAATGTCGGTCTGGGCCGCTTCATCCAACAATGCCGCTGAATCAAGAATAACCTAGTGACGGTAAGCAATATGTATATACCCACGCCCACAACTCCTTTGTGTTCTACTCGTGCATATAACATCTATGCATAAACCTGGCTCTGATACCACTGTTGGGTAACGTAGTAATTTCAAAAAAATTCTACGCACACGCAAGATCATGGTGATGCATAGCAACGAGAGGGGAGAGTGTCATCCACGTACCCTCGTAGACCATAAGCGGAAGCGTTATGAGAACGTGGTTGATGTAGTCGTACTTCTGCACGATTCGACTAATCCAAGTACCGAACATACAGCGCCTCCGAGTTCAGCACACGTTCAGCTCGGTGATGTCCCACGAACTCCGATCCAGCAGAGCTTCGAGGGAGAGTTCCGGCAGCACGAAGGCGTGATGACGGTTATGATGATGCTACCGACACAGGGCTTCGCCTAAGCACCGCTACAATATGACCGAGGTGGATTATGGTGGAGGGGGGCACCGCACACAGCTAAAAGATCAACTGATCAACTTGTGTGTTCATGGGGTGCCCCCTTCCCCCGTATATAAAGGAGTGGAGGAGTGGGAGGGCCGGCCCTCTACTATGGCGCGCCCTGGGGAGTCCTACTCCCACCGGGAGTAGTTTTCCCCCCTTGCATGTAGTAGGAGTAGGAGAGAAGGAAAGGGAAAAGAGAAGAGAAGGAAGGAGGGGGCGCCGCCCCTCCCCCTAGCCCAATTCGGACTAGGCCTTGGGGGCGCACAGCCTCCCCTCTCTCTTTCCCCTAAAGCCCAATAAGGCCCATATACTCCCTGGCGAATTCCCGTAACTCGCCGGTACTCCGATAAATACCCGAACCACTCAGAACCTTTCCGATGTCTGAATATAGCCTTCCAATATATCGATCTTCACGTCTCGAACATTTCGAGACTCCTCGTCATGTCCCTGATCTCATCCGGGACTCTGAACAACCTTCGGTACATCAAAACACATAAACTCGTAATATCGATCGGCACCGAAAGTTAAGCGTGCGGACCCTACGGGTTCAAGAACTATGTAGACATAACCGAGACTCATCTATGTTCAATAACCAATAGCACAACCTGGATGCTCATATTAGCTCCTACATATTCTACGAAGATCTTTATCGGTCAAACCGCATAACGGTATACGTTGTTCCCTTTGTCATCGGTATGTTACTTGCCCGAGATTCGATCGTGGTATCTCAATACCTAGTTCAATCTCGTTACCGGCAGGTCTCTTTACTTGTTCCGTAATGCATCACCCCGCAACTAAATCATTAGTCACATTGCTTGCAAGGCTTATAGTGATGTGCATTACCGAGAGGGCCCAGAGATACCTCTCCGACAATCGGAATGACAAATCCTAATCTCTATCTATGCCAACTCAACAAGTACCATCGGAGACACCTGTAGTGCACCTTTATAATCACCTAGTTACGTTGTGACGTTTGGTAGCACACAAAGTGTTCCTTCAGTATTCGGGAGTTGCATGATCTCATAGTCTTAGGAACATGTATAAGTCATGAAGAAAGCAGTAATAACAAACTAAACGATCATCGTTCTAAGCTAACGGAATGGGTCAAGTCAATCACATCATTCTCTAATGATGTGATCCCGTTAATCAAATGACAACTCATGTCTATGGCTAGGAAACTTAACCATCTTTGATTCAATGAGCTAGTCAAGTAGAGGCATACTAGTGACACTCTGTTTGTCTATGTATTCACACATGTACTAAGTTTCCGGTTAATACAATTCTAGCATGAATAATAAACATTTATCATGATATAAGGAAATAAATAATAACTTTATTATTGCCTCTAGGGCATATTTCCTTCAGGCTTGATCGTGCGGTGACATGTTTCTAGAGGCGGGTGTTAAGCACCTTGTTGCTCCCTCGTTAGACCATGCTCCGATCCTCTTGAGGTACTTATCCAAGCCACCAAGAGAGAGTACTGGTAGGAGATGTCACCACTATGAAGTGGCTTGGGAGCGCGACCCGACGCTGCCCGAGGTAATCATGCAAGCCTGGACTTCAGCTGGTGTCATTGGCAACCTTGGTGACGTGGCTGCGGCCTTGGGTGATCTCATGCAAGCGCTTCATGGGCGGAGTAAAAAGCAATTCGGTAATGTGGTCAAGGAAATAAATAAATCACGTACTCGTCTCGAGGAACTAATGGCTATGAATGCTGATCAGAGGACCATTAGAGAAGCTACTGACCGCATGAATGAGCTTCTTTACAGGGAAGAGATGATAAGGATGCATCGTTCTTAGATTGACTGGCTGCTGGAGGGCGACCGAAACACAAAATTCTTCAACCGTAAGGCAGTTTGGCGTGTGCGTAAAAACAGAATTAAATCACTTTGTGGATGATAGTGGTGTTGTTGGGGAACGTTGCAGAAAACAAAAAATTTCCTACGGTTTCACCAAGATCCATCTATGAGTTCATCTAGCAACGAGTGATCAGATGCATCTACACACCTTTGTAGATCGCGAGCGGAAGCGTTCAAAGAACGGGGATTAGGTAGTCGTACACGACATGATCCAAATCACCGGAGATCCTAGCACCGAACGGACGGCACCTCCACGTTCAACACACGTACAGTCAGCGTAACGTCTCCTCCTTCTTGATCCAGCAAGGGGAGAGGAGAGGTTGAGGAAGATGGCTCCAGCAGCAGCACGACGGCGTGGTGGTGATGGAGCTGCAGTACTCCGGCAGGGCTTCGCTAAGCTCTATGGAGGAGGAGGAGGTGTTGGAGAGGGAGGAGGAGGCAACCAAAGGCGTGGCTCAAAAAGCCCTCCTTCCCCTACTATATATAGGGAGCCCAAGGGGGGGCGGCCCTAGGAGATCCAATCTCCTAGGGGGCGGCGGCCAAGGGAGGAGTCCCTCCCCCCCAAGGCACCTAGGGGTGCCTTCCCCTAGTGGGACTCTTCCCTTTTGTGAACCCTAGGCGCATGGGCCTCTTGGGGCTGGTGCCCTTGGCCCATGTAGGCCAAGGCGCACCCCCTACAGCCCATGTGGCCCCCCGGGGCAGGTGGCCCCACCCGGTGGACCCCCGGCACCCTTCTGGTGGTCCCGGTATAATACCGGTGACCCCGAAACTTGTCCCGATGGCCGAAATAGCACTTCCTATATATAATTCTTTACCTACGGACCATTCTGGAACTCCTCGTGACGTCCGGGATCTCATACGAGACTCCGAACAACATTCGGGTTACTGCATATACATATCCCTACAACCCTAGCGTCACCGAACCTTAAGTGTGTAGACCCTACGGGTTCGGGAGACATGTAGACATGACCGAGACGACTCTCCGGTAAATAACCAACAGCGGGATCTGGATACCCATGTTGGCTCCCAAATGTTCCTCGATGATCTCATCGGATGAACCACGATGTCGAGTATTCAAGCAACCCCGTATACAATTCCCTTTGTCAATCGGTGTGTTACTTGCCCGAGATTCGATCGTCGGTATCCCAATACCTCGTTCAATCTCGTTACCGGCAAGTCACTTTACTCGTACCGTAATGCATGATCCCGTGACCATACACTTGGTCACTTTGAGCTCATAGTGATGATGCATTACCGAGTGGAGTGGGCCCAGTGATACCTCTCCGTCATACGGAGTGACAAATCCCAGTCTTGATCCGTGTCAACCCAACAGACACTTTCGGAGATACCCGAGTATACCTTTATAGTCACCCAGTTACGTTGTGACGTTTGGTACACCCAAAGCACTCCTACGGTATCCGGGAGTTACACGATCTCATGGTCTAAGGAAAGATACTTGACATGAAAACTCTAGCAAACGAACTATACGATCTTGTGCTATGTTTAGGATTGGGTCTTGTCCATCACATCATTCTCCTAATGATGTGATCTCGTTATCAATGACATCCAATGTCCATAGTCAGGAAACCATGACTATCTGTTGATCAACGAGCTAGTCAACTAGAGGCTTACTAGGGACATGTTGGTGTCTGTTATTCACACATGTATTACGATTTCCGGATAACACAATTATAGCATGAATAAAGACAATTATCATGAACAAGGAAATATAATAATAATGCTTTTATTATTGCCTCTAGGGCATATTTCCAACAGTCTCCCACTTGCACTAGAGTCAATAATCTAGTTACATTGTGATGAATCGAACACCCATGGAATTCTGGTGTGTGTTGATCATGTTTTGCTCTAGGGAGAGGTTTAGTCAACGGATCTGCTACATTCAGGTCCGTGTGTACTTTACAAATATCTATGTCTCCATCTTGAACATTTTCACGAATGGAGTTGAAACGACGCTTGATGTGCCTTGTCTTCTTGTGAAACCTGGGCTCCTTGGCAAGTGCAATAGCTCCAGTGTTGTCACAGAAGAGTTTGATTGGCCCCGACGCATTGGGTATGACTCCTAGGTCGGTGATGAACTCCTTCACCCATATTGCTTCATGTGTTGCCTCCGAGGCTGCCATGTACTCCGCTTCACATGTAGATCCCGCCACGACGCTCTGCTTGCAACTGCACCAGCTTACTGCCCCACCATTCAAAATATACACGTATCTGGTTTGTGACTTAGAGTCGTCCAGATCTGTGTCGAAGCTAGCGTCGATGTAACCCTTTACGACGAGCTCTTCGTCACCTCCATAAACGAGAAACATTTCCTTAGTCCTTTTCAGGTACTTCAGGATATTCTTGACCACTGTCCAGTGTTCCTTGCCGGGATTACTTTGGTACCTTCCTACCAAACTTACGGCAAGGTTTACATCAGGTCTGGTACACAGCATGGCATACATAATAGAACCTATGGCTGAGGCATAGGGGATGACACTCATCTCTTCTATATCTTCTGCCGTGGTCGGACATTGAGCAGAGCTCAATTTCACACCTTGTAACACAGGTAAGAACCCCTTCTTAGACTGATCCATATTGAACTTCTTCAATATCTTATCAAGGTATGTGCTTTGTGAAAGACCTATGAGGCGTCTCGATCTATCTCTATAGATTTTGATGCCTAATATATAAGCAGCTTCTCCAAGGTCCTTCATTGAAAAACTCTTATTCAAGTAGGCCTTAATGCTGTCCAAGAGTTCTATATCATTTCCCATCAAAAGTATGTCATCTACATATAGTATGAGAAATGCTATAGAGCTCCCACTCACTTTCTTGTAAACGCAGGCTTCTCCATAAGTCTGCGTAAACCCAAACGCTTTGATCATCTCATCAAAGCGAATGTTCCAACTCCGAGATGCTTGCACCAGCCCATAAATCGAGCGTTGGAGCTTGCACACCTTGTCAGCATTCTTAGGATCGACAAAACATTCCGGCTACATCATATACAATTCTTCCTTAAGGAAACCATTAAGGAATGCCGTTTTGACGTCCATTTGCCATATCTCATAATCGTAGAATGCGGCAATTGCTAACATGATTCGGACAGACTTTAGCTTCGCTATCGGTGAGAAAGTCTCATCGTAGTCAACCCCTTGAACTTGTCGATAACCCTTAGCGACAAGCCGAGCTTTATAGATGGTCACATTACCATCCGCGTCTGTCTTCTTCTTAAAGATCCATTTATTTTCTATGGCTCGCCGCTCAACGGGCAAGTCAGTCAAAGTCCATACTTCGTTTTCATACATGGATCCTATCTCGGATTTCATGGCTTCTAGCCATTTGTCGAAATCCGGGCCCGCCATCGCTTCTTCATAGTTCGAAGGTTCACCGTTGTCTAACAACATGATTTCCAAGACAGGGTTGCCGTACCACTCTGGTGCGGAACGTGTCCTTGTGGACCTTCGAATTTCAGTAGGATCTTGATCAGAAGTATCTTGATCATTATCATTAACTTCCTCTCTAGTCGGTGCAGGCACCTCAGGAACATTTTCTTGAGTTGCGCCATTTTCCGGTTCAAGAGGTAATACTTCATCAAGTTCTACTTTCCTCCCACTTACTTCTTTCGAGAGAAACTCTTTCTCTAGAAAGGATCCATTCTTGGCAACAAAGATCTTGCCTTCGGATCTGAGGTAGAAGGTATACCCAATAGTTTCTTTAGGGTATCCTATGAAGACGCATTTTTTCGACTTGGGTTCGAGCTTTTCAGGTTGAAGTTTCTTGACATAAGCATCGCATCCCCAAACTTTTAGAAACGACAGCTTAGGTTTCTTCCCAAACCATAATTCATACGGTGTCGTCTCAACGGATTTCGACGGAGCCCTATTTAAAGTGAATGCGGCAGTCTCTAAAGCATAGCCCCAAAAAGATAGCGGTAAATCGGTAAGAGACATCATAGATCGCACCATATCTAATAGAGTGCAATTATGATGTTCGGACACACCATTACGCTGAGGTGTTCCTGGCGGCGTGAGTTGTGAAACTATTCCACATTTTCTTAAGTATGTGCCAAATTCGTGACTCAAGTATTCTCCTCCACGATCTGATCGTAGAAACTTGATTTTCCTGTCACGTTGATTCTCAACCTCACTCTGAAATTCCTTGAACTTTTCAAAGGTTTTAGACTTGTGTTTCATTAAGTAGATATACCCATATCTACTCAAGTCATCAGTGAGGGTGAGAACATAACGATAGCCACCGTGAGCCTCAACACTCATTGGACCGCACACATCAGTATGTATGATTTCCAATAAGTTGGTTGCTCGCTCCATTGTCCCTGAGAACGGAGTCTTGGTCATTTTACCCATGAGGCATGGTTCGCACGTGTCAAATGATTCGTAATCAAGAGACTCTAAAAGTCCATCTGCATGGAGCTTCTTCATGCGTTTGACACCTATGTGACCAAGGCGGCAGTGCCACAAGTATGTGGGACTATCATTATCAACCTTACATCTTTTGGTATTCACACTATGAACATGTGTAGCATTACGCTCGAGATTCATTAAGAATAAACCATTCACCATCGGAGCATGACCATAAAACATATCTCTCATATAAATAGAACAACCATTATTCTCGGATTTAAATGAGTAGCCATCTCGAATTAAACGAGATCCCGATACAATGTTCATGCTCAAAGCTGGCACTAAATAACAATTATTGAGGTTCAAAACTAATCCCGTAGGTAAATGAAGAGGTAGCGTGCCGACGGCGATCACATCGACCTTGGAACCATTCCCGACGCGCATCGTCACCTCGTTCTTCGCCAGTCTCCGCTTATTCCGCAGCTCCTGCTTTGAGTTACAAATGTGAGCAACTGCACCGGTATCAAATACCCAAGAGCTACTACGAGTACTGGTAAGGTACACATCAATTACATGTATATCACATATACCTTTTGTTTTGCCGGCCTTCTTGTCCGCTAAGTATTTGGGGCAATTCCGCTTCCAGTGACCACTTCCCTTGCAATAAAAGCACTCAGTCTCGGGCTTGGGTCCATTCTTTGGCTTCTTCCTGGCAGCTTGCTTGCCGGGCGCGGCAACTCCCTTGCCGTCCTTCTTGAAGTTCTTTTTACCCTTACCCTTCTTGAACTTAGTGGTTTTATTGACCATAAACACTTGATGTTCCTTCTTGACTTCTACCTCTGCTGATTTTAGCATAGCAAATACTTCATGAATGGTCTTTTCCATCCCCTGCATATTGAAGTTCATCACAAAGCTCTTGTAGCTCGGTGGAAGCGACTGGAGGATTCTGTCAATGACCGCGTCATCCGGGAGATTAACTCCCAGCTGAGTCAAGCGGTTATGTAACCCACACATAGTGAGTATGTGCTCACTGACAGAACTATTTTCCTCCATCTTACAGCTGAAGAATTTGTCGGAGACTTCATATCTCTCGACTCGGGCATGCGCTTGAAAAACCATTTTCAGCTCTTCGAACATCTCATATGCTCCATGTCTCTCGAAACGCTTTTGGAGCCCCGGCTCTAAGCTGTAAAGCATGCCGCACTGAACGAGGGAGTAGTCATCGGTACGTGCCTGCCAAGCGTTCATAACGTCTTGTTCTGCAGGGAGAACAGGTGCGTCACCCAGCGGTGCTTGTAGGACATAATCTTTCTTGGCAGCTATGAGGATGATCCTCAGGTTCCAGACCCAGTCCGTGTAGTTGCTGCCATCGTCTTTCAGCTTGGTTTTCTCTAGGAACGCGTTGAAGTTGAGGACTACATTGGCCATTTGATCTATAAGACATTGTAAATATTTTAGACTAAGTTCATGATAATTAAGTTCACCTAATCAAATTATTTAATGAACTCCCACTTAGATAGACATCCCTCTTCTAGTCATCTAAGTATAACATGATCCGAGTCAACTAGGCCGTGTCCGATCATCACGTGAGACGGACTAGTCAACATCGGTGAACATCTTCATGTTGATCGTATCTTCTATACGACTCATGCTCGACCTTTCGGTCTTCTGTGTTCCGAGGCCATGTCTGTACATGCTAGGCTCGTCAAGTCAACCTAAGTGTTTGCATGTGTAAATCTGTCTTACACCCGTTGTATGTGAACGTTAGAATCTATCACACCCGATCATCACGTGGTGCTTCGAAACAACGAACTGTCGCAACGGTGCACAGTTAGGGGGAACACTTCTTGAAATTATTACGATGGATCATCTTATTTACTACCGTCGTTCTAAGTAAACAAGATGCAAAAACATGATAAACATCACATGCAATCAAATAATAATAGTGACATGATATGGCCAATATCACATAGCTCCTTTGATCTCCATCTTGGGGCTCCATGATCATCTTGTCACCGGCTTGACACCATGATCTCCATCATCATGATCTCCATCATCGTGTCTCCATGAAGTTGCTCGCCAACTATTACTTCTACTACTATGGCTAACGCGTTTAGCAATGAAGTAAAGTAATTTACATGGCGTTTCTCAATGACACGCAGGTCATACAAAAAATAAAGACAACTCCTATGGCTCCTGCCGGTTGTCATACTCATCGACATGCAAGTCGTGATTCCTATTACAATAGCATGAACATCTCATACATCACATATATATCATTCATCATTCATCACAACTTTGGCCATATCATATCACAAAGCACTTGCTGCAAAAACAAGTTAGACGTCCTCTAATTGTTGTTGCAAGTTTTACGTGGCTGAATTAGGGTTCTAGCAAGAACGTTTTCTTACCTACGTGAAAGCCACAACGTGATTTGTCAACTTCTATTTACCCTTCATAAGGACCCTTTTCATCGAATCCGCTCCAACTAAAGTGGGAGAGACAGACACCCGCCAGCCACCTTATGCAACTAGTGCATGTTAGTCGGTGGAACCGGTCTCACGTAAGCGTATGTGTAAGGTTGGTCCAGGCCACTTCATCCCACAATACCGCTGAAGCAAGATAAGACTAGTAGCGGCAAGAAAGTTGACAACATCTACGCCCACAACAAATTGTGTTCTACTCGCGCAAGAAGAACTACGCATAGACCTAGCTCATGATGCCACTGTTGGGGAACGTTGCAGAAAACAAAAATTTTCCTACGGTTTCACCAAGATCCATCTATGAGTTCATCTAGCAACGAGTGATCGGATGCATCTACACACCTTTGTAGATCGCGAGCGGAAGCGTTCAAAGAATGGGGATGAGGTAGTCGTACACGACGTGATCCAAATCACCGGAGATCCTAGCACCGAACGGACGGCTCCTCCGCGTTCAACACACGTACGGTCAGCGTAACGTCTCCTCCTTCTTGATCCAGCAAGGGGAGAGGAGAGGTTGAGGAAGATGGCTCCAGCAGCAGCACGACGGCGTGGTGGTGATGGAGCTGCAGTACTCCGGCAGGGCTTCGCTAAGCTCTATGGAGGAGGAGGAGGTGTTGGAGAGGGAGAAGGAGGCAACCAAAGGCATGGCTCAAAAAGCCCTCCTTCCCCCACTATATATAGGGAGCCCAAGGGGGGGGGGCGCCGGCCCTAGGAGATCCAATCTCCTAGGGGGCGGCGGCCAAGGGAGGAGTCCCCCCCCCCCCCCCCCCAAGGCACCTAGGGGTGCCTTCCCCTTGTGGGACTCTTCCCTTTTGTGAACCCTAGGCGCATGGGCCTCTTGGGGCTGGTGCCCTTGGCCCATGTAGGCCAAGGCGCACCCCCTACAGCCCATGTGGCCCCCCGAGGCAGGTGGCCCCACCCGGTGGACCCCCGGGACCCTTCCGGTGGTCCCGGTACAATATCGGTGACCCCGAAACTTGTCCCGATGGCCGAAATAGCACTTCCTATATATAATTCTTTACCTCCGGACCATTCCGGAACTCCTCGTGACGTCCAGGATCTCATCCGGGACTCCGAACAACATTCGGGTTACTGCATATACATATCCCTACAACCCTAGCGTCACCGAACCTTAAGTGTGTAGACCCTACGGGTTCGGGAGACATGTAGACATGACCGAGACGACTCTCCGGTCAATAACCAACAGCGGGATCTGGATACCCATGTTGGCTCCCACATGTTCCTCGATGATCTCATCGGATGAACCATGATGTCGAGGATTCAAGCAACCCCGTATACAATTCCCTTTTTCAATCGGTATGTTACTTGCCCGAGATTCGATCGTCGGTATCCCAATACCTCGTTCAATCTCGTTACCGGCAAGTCACTTTACTCGTACCGTAATGCATGATCCCGTGACCATACACTTGGTCACTTTGAGCTCATAATGATGATGCATTACCGAGTGGGCCCAGTGATACCTCTCCGTCATACGGAGTGACAAATCCCAGTCTTGATCCGTGTCAACCCAACAGACACTTTCGGAGATACCCGTAGTCTACCTTTATAGTCACCCAGTTACGTTGTGACGTTTGGTATACCCAAAGCACTCCTACGGTATCCGGGAGTTACACGATCTCATGGTCTAAGGAAAGGATACTTGACATTGGAAAACTCTAGCAAACGAACTATACGATCTTGTGCTATGTTTAGGATTGGGTCTTGTCCATCACATCATTCTCCTAATGATGTGATCTCGTTATCAACGACATCCAATGTCCATAGTCAGGAAACCATGACTATCTGTTGATCAACGAGCTAGTCAACTAGAGGCTTACTAGGGAGATGTTGGTGTCTGTTATTCACACATGTATTACGATTTCCGGATAACACAATTATAGCATGAATAAAGACAATTATCATGAACAAGGAAATATAATAATAATGCTTTTATTATTGCCTCTAGGGCATATTTGCAACAGGTGTGATGCAGCAGAACGGCGCCACTATGGCGGGCATGGTGACGGATTACTTCACAAGTTTGTTTACAACTGATCTGAAGCTTAGTGTAGACCATGTTATTGATCTTATCAAAGCTCGCGTTACTGATAACATGAATGATAGCCTATGTGCAGATTTTTCTAGTAAGGAGATTGCTGATGCACTCTTCCAGATAAGCCCTCTCAAAGCACATGGACCGGATGGTTTTCCGACGCGTATGTTCCAGAGGAACTGGGCCATAATGAAAGACCAAGTTATTGCTGGTGTAAGAGAGTTTTTTCGGTCGGGGGTGATGCCAGAAGGGGTGAACAATACTGCTATTTTGCTTATCCCAAAAGTTGACAACCCGGTAAAACTTACTGATTTTAGACCTATAAGCCTATGCAACGTTGTATATAAGGTGGTGTCTAAGTGTAGGGTTAATAGGTTGAGGCCAATCCTTGATGACATTATATCACCATAACAAAGTGCCTTTGTACCGGGAAGAATGATAACAGATAATGTACTGATTGCATTTGAGTGCATACATCGTATCCAGCAGGAGAAGGATCCAACTAAGAGTTTTTGTGCCTATAAGCTGGACCTCTCAAAGGCATATGATCGAGTTGATTGGGTTTTCTTGAAGTGGACGATGCATAAGTTGGGTTTCACTGACCGATGGATGAACTGGATTATGACTACCACCTCGGTTAGATACACTGTCAAATTTAATGGCACCCTCTTGGATTCGTTCGCACCGTTGCGTGGGCTAAAGCAAGGTGACCCTCTCTCCCCGTTCTTGTTCATGTTTATTGCCGATGGACTTTCTGCCTTGTTGAAGGATGGAGAAGAGAAAGAAAAATTTACATCCCTGAAGGTATGTCGGCGGGCTCCTGGTATTTCTCATCTCTTGTTTGCCGGTGATACATTGCTTTTCTTTAAGGCGGAAACACAGCAAGCGGACGAAGTTCGCTCCATTATCATGGAATATGAAGGAGCCACGGGCCAGCTTATTAATTCTGCCAAATGCAGTCTAATGTTTGGCAAAGCATGTCCAGAAATAGTTCAGGAAGAGGTGCATGCAACATTGCATGTTCAACTATCCACTTTTGAAGAGAAATATTTGGGTCTGCCGACACCAGAAGGGAGGATGTCAAAAGGCAAATGCAAGAACTTGCAAGCTCGGTTAACCAGAAGAATTATTGCGTTGGTGATACCTTATCTCTGGCAGGAAAGGAAACAATGATAAAAGCAGTTGCGCATGCCATTCCCACCTATATGATGGGGGTGTTTAAGCTGCCTATGTCCGTATGTGATGATCTTAATAGGATGGTCCATAACTTTTGGTGGGGATCATCTAAAGGAAAGCGTAAAACTCACTGGCAGGCGTGGCCAAAAATCCAGAAGCATAAACTTAGTGGTGTGTTTGGGATTCCATGACTTCAAGGTGTTCAACCAAGCTTTGCTAGCGCGACAAGCTTGGCGACTTTTGACTAAACCTGAGAGTCTTTGTGCATAGGTATTAAAAGCTCGATATTATCCGGAGGGGCGACTGGAGGACAGTCTTCTCAGGAAACACTTTGGTAACATGGCAAGCGATCCAGTATGGATTAGAGCTCCTGAAAAAGGGGTTGATCTGGTGGGTGGGCAGCGGTACGCAAATCCGCATTTGGAGGGATCGGTGGTTGCCCCGGGAACCATCGGGTCAGCTCATTATGCCCCCAAGGGACTTGCCGGTTATGTCGCGTCGCGGACCTGATGGATGCGAATGGAGCATGGCAGCTGGACCTCCTTCAACAACACTTCCTGCCGGTCGACGTCGACGCCATCACGCGCATCATGACGTCCCCACGCGTCCCTGACGATGTCATTTCCTGGGCCCCAGAGAAGTCTGGTGTCTTCTCAGTCCAGTCAGCATATCGCTTTGCCATGGGCGAGCGCGAGCGTCCATCGGCAAGCGCCTCGAGCAGGGCATCGGATGGTCGTCGCACCATCTGGAAGACTATATGGGGGTGCCCTGCTCCCCCTAAGGTACGCGTGTTTGCTTGGCGTCTAGTCTTCTCTCGCCACTTGGGCGAACAAATTCTCTCTCGAACTTTGGAACCTAATGATCTGTGCCCTTTGTGTGGTATGGAACGCGAGAATGGATAACATGCTATGTGCAGATGTCCACGTGGGAAGGAACTATGGCGAGCCATGGCAACTGATTGGCCTATCCCATACGTCAAGACGGTGCGTAATACGAGGCCTGAATGGCTGTTCGGCGTACTGGACAAGCTGCCAGAAGTCTCCCGCATGGTGCTGCTGATGGTTCTTTGGCGCATATGGCATGTTCGAAATTAGATTACTCATGGTAAGGCGCCTCCTCCTACTGAAGCTTCCCGTCGGTTTCTTACTAGCTATATAAATTCGTTGCTGTGCATCCAGCAGTTCCCACAGGATGATCAGGTCAAAGCCAAGATGGCTCTCATGGTGCACAGTGGACGAGCTGACCCAAAGCTCCAGGGACAGGAAAGTGCAAGTAAGGGAGAAGTGCTGCGCTGGGTGCATCCGCCTGAGGGCTGGGCAAAGCTTAACACGGACGGAAGTTACCTCGCCTCCGACGGCTCTGCTGGTTGTGGTGTGGTTCTCCGAGACTCCAATGAGGAGATCATATTTACAGCATGTAGGCAGCTCTTTACATGTGATAACACACTAGAAGCTGAATTGCAAGCATGCAAAGAGGGTCTTGCCTTCGCTCTGCAGCGGACGAACTGGCCTATCCAGCTTGAGATGGACTGTGTAGAAGCGGTAATGATGGTACAAGCAAAGACGCCAGACCGATCAAAGTTAATGACCGCGCTGTCAAGGAGATCAAGGAGTTAATACAAAATGAAAGGGAGATTGTGATTATGCGCATTAGTAGAACACAGAATAAAGCTAGCCATTGTTTAGCTGTATATGGGCGATGTACACCTCGTACAGCAATTTGGTTGCGAGGGGGTACAGACGATGTTATCAGGCTTTGAAAGGATGATGCACCAATTTATAAGTAATAATACAATCCCCGTTCCCCCGCAAAAAAAAAAAACCCGACCTTAATTACACATGGATTTCATAAATTAATAGCCTAATTACTCCCCTCCCCTCATCGTCCGCAGTTCCAAACTTCCAATACGCAAAGCGCTTGTGTACAGCTCGCTCGATCTGGCATCCTAGCGACCTCACCTCTCACTTCACTTCTAGCACCCCATTTATCCTCTCGCTTGCAGGGGTGTGCCCTAGCCTGATTTGGATGTTTAGGTCATCTATATAGTTCCAAGTTTTTGCTACAACAAACTTGTACAAAATGTGCCAAAGAAAATGTATAGATGGCAAAATCTTTCTGCTTGAAAGTATACACTCCATGATTTGATCTATATCAGGCAAAATGCCGCATGTGTTTAATATCGAGTGAAAAGAAAAGAAGAACATATCTTGCAAAAAAGAAGAAGAACATGTAACTCCTATCAAATAAGCTCATGTTTATATCCAATGCTATTTCCCTTCAAGTTCGTTAGACAGTATAAGTCTGGACAAAAAAAACATACATCAAGCCATGTTGGAATGTTCTAATCAATTACATTACACAGAGAAATTCTTTTGCTTGAACTGCTTTTGTACTTCTGTACAAATAAAGAATGTCTCCTTCCTTAATTTCTTCCTAAAATTCCACGTGTCTCGTCAAGCATCCACCGGACGAGCGCATGCATGCATGCATGCATGCACGCGGCCGGCCGGAGTCAAATGGCCGGCAAACTGGCTCGATCATTTGATGAAGCCCATGACGTTAGGCGTGCCGGTGTTCTTGAGCCAGCTCATGCCGTCGATGAACACGCCGGCGGTGAACTGCGTGGCCTCGGCCTGTCCGATGACACGGTACCCCGGCCAGGTCACCCTCTTGCTTGTCCCGGCGCCGGGCCCCGTGTTGGCGTACTCGGCGTAGTAGAGCGTCTTGAGCCCGAAGTCACCCATCCACTCCGACCACCCCTCGGGCTTGATGAGGTCGCCGATGGTGCTCTCCATGACCACCGTCCTCGAGTATTCCTTCCACGGCCGTCCGAGGTAGCTGGGGACCGTCTGCCTGACGGGGAACAGCGCGTCCTCTGGCACGATCTTGCACCCCTGGAGCACGATGCCGGTGGGCATGTTGGGGTCCGTGCGCCCGTGCGCGGTCACCATGTTGCCCTGGCTTTCCATGGGCTTCCGCACCGTCATGAGGCAGTTCTGGAACACCGCCGCCGAGTTGCCGAAGATGAAGTCGATGGTGCCCAGCACCTCGCAGTTGCGGAAGAACTGCCGGTTGGCGTGCACGTACAGGGTGTCCTGGTACCCCTCGAACCTGCAGTTGAAGAACACCGACATGTCGCCCTGCACGTGCAGCGCCACCGCCTGGTGCCCGTCCGGCCCCGCCGTGTTCACGAATCCCATCGACTTGCAGATGAACCCGTTCCCCTCCGCCGCTGCAAACAATCCATGGATCCATCGATGTGGTAAGATGACCAAGATCATCTGCCATTAGCGCTAGCTAGTCGGCGATCACGAATTAAGCTTACAGAAGGTGCGGGTGGCAATGGTGGCGAAGCCTCCCTTGTTGCTCTTGTCGCCGATGACCCGGGTCTTGGTGGGCCCGTCGCCGTACATGAAGACGTTGGCCAGGTCCTTGTTGACCGTGACGTACTCCTTGTACTCGCCGGCCTTGACGTAGATGACGAAGCGTGCGGTGGACTTCTTGGGCACGGAGTTGAGGGCCTCCGTGATGGTCTTGAAGTTGCCGCTCCCGTCCGCGGCCACCACCGCGTTGGGCTTCTGCAGCCCGCCGGGAATCTGGAGGAGCCTCCGGGTGTGGGACGACACCCACTCCGGGAAGACGCCGGCGGACAGCAGCTTGCGGCGGTGGTTGTTGGGCAGGTCTTCGATCGTGCCGACAACCTCCGTCGCCAGCACCCTCTGATCCTCCTCCTCCTCGGGGATCCTGCCGTTGTCGATCGCCTCGAGCTCGCAGTTGGCCTCCTTGGCGACTTCGTAGATCATGACGAGCTTGTTGGACAGGAGCTGACGCTTGCCGGCGAGGTCCTCGGGGAGCTCCGTCGCGAGGAGGCGGCGGTTCATCTGCGCCGACATGTCGGCAATGCTCTGCATCTGAGTGGATAGGAGCTTTCGCCTGTTGCCTTCGCCATATTGTTTAACCTCATTATCCAATGAGGCGTCGTTAAGGAGCCTTCGTTTGTTGCCTTCGCCGTATTGTTTAACCTCGTCTCCTGATGAGGCGTCATTGAGGAGCCTTCGCTTGTTGCCTTCGCCGTATTGTTTAACCTTGTCTCCCGATGAGGCGTCGTTGAGGAGTCTTCGCTTGTTGCCTTCGCCGTATTGTTTAACCTCGTCCCCCGACGAGGCGTCATTGAGGAGCCTGCGCTTGTTGCCTTCGCCGTATTGTTTAACCTCGTCCCCCGACGAGGCGTCGTTGAGGAGCCTTCGCTTGTTGCCTTCGCCGTATTGCTTAACCTCGTCCCCCGACGAGGCGTCGCTGAGGAGCCTTCGCTTGTTGCCTTCGCCGTATTGCTTAACCTCGTCCCCCGACGAGGCATCGTTGAGGAGTCTTCGCTTGTTGCCTTCGCCGTATTGCTTAACCTCGTCCCCCGACGAGGCATCGTTGAGGAGTCTTCGCTTGTTGCCTTCACCGTATTGCTTAACCTCGTCCCCCGATGAGGCATCGTTGAGGAGCCTTCGCTTGTTGCCCTCACCGTATTGCTTAACCTCGTCCCCCGACAAGCCATCGTTGAGGAGCCTTCGTTTGTTGCCTTCACCGTATTGTTTAACCTCGTTCTCCGATGAGCCATCGTACGTCATGCTCAGCAGCCGGCGCCGGACAAAGTCGGCCTCCTTAGTCAGATTGGAGACCCCGAAGAACATCGAGGCCGAGGAGCCATCGCCGAACGACATGACCTGGGACGTGTTCGCTTTTCCGGTGAGGTTGGACGTGCTCACGTTTCCGGTGGGGTTGGACGTACTCACGTCTTGGAGGTGGCGGTCTCCGTTGTGGGACATCTCATCGATCTGGTCCATCGTCTCCGAGAGGTGGCGATCTCCGTCGTGGGACATCTCATCGATCTGGTCCATCGTCTCCGACAGGTGGCGGTCTCCGTCGTGGGACATCTCAGTGATCTCGTCCATCGTCTCTGACAGGAGGCGCCGGCTCGCGTCTCTCACGACTGCGATCTCATCCAGCCTGCCATTGATAGCTAGAAGCCGGCGCCTGCTTTCCACGTCGTGCGCGTCACCCATGTACCACCCGAGAAGTCGGCGGCTCCCTCCGACAGTGGAGCCACTCTTGGCGTCCTGCCCTTGATGCAGGAACTGGCCGACGCGGGTGATGATAGCCAGGGCGTTGCTGCTGAGCTCGGTGGAGTTCGTCAGCAGCTTGTCCATGGCCTTCTTGAGCTCCGGCTTGTCGAAGCCATCGGCGCAGGTGTAGATATAGGTCATGACGCCGGAGATCCAGACCCTGAGGTCGTTGACCTGGACGACGACCTGGTCGGCCCTGAGGCCGGCCATGTCTTTGAGGTCCACGATGGCGTCGTCGAGCAGCTTCTTGCACTCGCCGATGGCGCTCAAGGTGATCTTGTCGGTGGCGCCCTTGCCGACGTCGCTGTATTTGGCGAAGGCGGCGCCGACCTCGTTCATGGCCACCTGGAGCGCGGCGCGGAGGACCTCCTCCGGGTTGGAAGACTCGTTGACGACGGGGGTGAGGCTGTTCTCGCACTTGGCCGGGTACAGCGTGGAAGAGCAGAGCTGGGAGAGCTTGATGCTGGTGGACATGTTGCCACCATCGTCGCTGGCCTTCTTGGACGTGGTGACCGCGGCGATCGTGCCGATGACGGCCACAACGCCCACGGCGGCGATGATGCTGGCGGTGGCGGCCTTGTTAGTCATTGTGCGCGAGCCTTACTAACTGCTGGTTTCGATGCCGGAGCCGGCCGGGGCTCCTCGCCGCACGGGAAACGTAGTGAGCTTGGCCCTGAGGAAGAAGAGAATGCCGCGGCGAGATTTCGTTTATGTAATTGCAGCTTGTGGACAAGGGCAACGGCTATTCTTGGAATGCCCTGGTTTGGCCTGGGGCTCAGCGGCGCTTTGAATGTTTCAGCTCATCCTGATCTCCTGGTTGGAAACACTTTGAATTTGCAAAAATGCTACACCTACGTATAACATGTACGTGAATTTGCATGCATCCATCGATCTCCCGCATGCATGCATGGCTCGCTCGCACGCTCTTCATTGCCCCGCATGGCACTAGGTCAGCAATGTTCTACACATTAGCTAAACGGCAGTCGACTGACTTTCAAATTTGGGTTCAGACCATTTTGAGAGTTCGTCGGAGGGAAGGAAGGGGCTCGCTGGAGAGTTACCCCGTTATCTATCTTAGGGTTTAGGTTGTGTGTGTGTGGGGGGGGGTGAGGCTGCGCTGCAGCATGTGGTGGTCGCAGGCGGTTTGGCAGGCGGCCTGGGGAAGAAGATGAAGCTGGAGGAAGAAGAAGGGTTGCCCACCGTTTGATCTGCATCCAACAGCCAAAAGCGATGGATGACTCAAATTTGAAAAGCAGGCAACTGACATGTAGCCATTGCCAATGTTCTACCATTGTTTTTTGATCCAATGGACGCACATCAAGCATGTGGAGCATAGATGACTGACCACACATTAGTTTCGGTCGATTTTCTCAACAAGCCAGAGCCAACCCTTTGCACAACGTGAGCGCTGTGTCTCGCATTAAGCAAGACAGATGGTTCTCTCGCTGAAGCGTATGGAGAAATCGAGTAGGCCTATTAGCACATAAAAGGAATAGAGAAAATAGGAAGAAAAATGGGGCCGTGTGCGGGCATTCGATCCTTGGTCTCTTCGATAGCGCAACGAGCTACCATGTTCGTGGATATAGAGGAGGCGTGGACTGCATGAGGTAAAAGACCCAAGTTTTTTTTATTTCTCCGCTTATTTTTCTTTTTTTTCATTCTTTCTCCAATCATGGTTACTTAGGAGTGCGGACTACTTGACACATAGTGAAAATTTTCTTCTTCTTTTTTTCATTATATTTTGTTTTTTTTCTATATTATTTTCATTTTTTCTTCCCTTTTTTCTTTCATTTTCGGTTTTCTTTGTTCTCTTGGTTATTATTTTACATTTTTTGTACATGTCAACAATAATACTTATCTAACATTTTTCCAATTCAAATTAATCATTTTTGTAATACAAGGTCAATATTTTTTCTATGCACATTTTTAACATTTTTTAAATGCTTGATTAACATTTTTAAGTACAATATTAACATTTATTGATGCATGGTCAGCATTTTTCCATACATTTTCAACATTATCTTAAATGCTTGATTAACAGCTTTCAAATAACAATATTAACATTTTTATGAATACGTGGTCAACATTTTTCCATACACATTTAACATTTTCGAAACGCTTGATTAACATTTTCAAACACTTTTTCAACATATTTTTAAATGCTTTCATCTACATGGTCAACGTTTTTTCTATACACATTTTGCACTTTCCGAATACTTGATTAACATTTTGCAAATACTTGTTCAACATTTTTCAAATGCCTGGTTAACACTTTTATATACATGGTCAAATTATTTCATCATTGTTTTAATATGTGGTCCACATTTTTTCTATACACATTTAACATTTCCCAAATGCTTGATTATCATTTTTAAATACTTGTTCAACATGTTTTTTAAAAATGCTTGATTAACATTTTTATATAGATGATCAAAAAATTCATCATTTTTTTAATACATGATCAACATTTTTTCTATTTACATTCAATATTTTTCCGAATGCTTGATTAACATTTTTCAAATACTTGCTCAACATTTTTCAAATACTTGTTCGACATTTTTTCAAATGTTTTTGTACAGTGGTTTTTAATATATATTTATAATATTTTAAAGTATAAATAAAAGTATAAAAAGAAAGCAAAAAGAAAACAGAAACACCCCAGGAAAAAAGAGCATATGGCCTGTCGTGCGCGTGGGCTGACCCAGCTCGGTCGCCTCTTCGGCGAGTCCACCTTTGCACACAATGGAACAGAAGCCCACGCCAATTTTTGGGTTGAGACAACTTAACCATATACACCCGAGAACAAAAGGGACTGACTAAAAAAGTGTTCAAGTCCTAGACTTGACTTTGGTGCTCGCATTTTTCTGAATTTATTTCAGGCCTTCCATAGATGTCCGTTAGCGGGAGGAGACTTTCCCATCGACTACAAAGGTGTCTGCGGCGACTTCGTCAATCTCAAGATAATGTGTCGGCTCAGTCTCTTGGAGGTGCTTATAAGGGTAGGGTGTGTGTGCATGCATGCGTTCACAGAGGCAAGTGTATACATTAATGTATGAGCGTTTGCGTTTGCATTGTATTAAAAAAGTGTTCGACAAGTGGTTAACTATCGTGTCAGTCACTTTTTTAGCCATGTTCTAATTTGGGCAGTAACTTTTTTAGCCGTCTTCTAACAGATAATGCATAATTATAATATATCTAGTAATGCACTAGATTTATTATCGCCTGAAATTCTAATTGTGCCAGTCACCTTTTCAGCCATATTCAACTAGTGGTTTACTCATTGACTAAGAAAAGGTGATCAAAAATAAAAAAAATCAATCGATTTTGAGTTGAAGGCCAAAATAGAAGAAGAAACAAGCCGAGATAAAAAAGTCCACGATAGTCTGGTCTAAAATTGCTACGTTAAACTGCAGTGCAGCCCACGCCCAGAGGAAAATTGTCCACATTGGCGACTGACATTATATTGATACACACCACATGTTTGCATAATAATAAAATCTAATACTTGTACTGGTGTCACCTTAAAGAATAAGTGAGCACAAATAAAGATAAAGAAAACCAAACAAATTAAGTTTCCAAGGAAGAGTGAATTATTAGAATTGGTATTACTCTTAAAGAACAAAGAAAGTGAAAAGGTAAAACAAATAGTGACAAAATTTGCACAAAAATGATGTTATTTCATAATGTGGAAGAATAAGCATATGGTAGAGCATATAAAGAAGAAAGAAAATAAAAAATCTAAAACAAAATGGAAATAATGAAGTTTTCTAAGGTCAAATGAATTAGTGGCATTTGTATTACCCTTTAACAAGAAAGAAAAGGAAAAAACAAGAAAACATAATGGCAAAATTTGCATACAATATACATAGAAATTGCAATTATTTTATAATATGCAAGAACAAGCATATAATAATGAAATGTTCACAAAAGGTAGTAGAATTGCTATTACCTTTAAGGAAAAAAATAAAATCACTAAAACTAAAATAAAATCAAAATGATGAAATTTTCTAAGGAAGAAAGAATTAGTGCCATTGGTATTATCCTTTAAGAACAAACAAAATAAAAAACTAAAACAAATACTAAAAAAATTCTCACACAATTTACACAATAATTGCATTTTTAATTAATATGCAAGAATAACATATAATAGTGATTTTGTTTCTAAAGAACATTTTCCAAGAAGGAATGAATTAGTAAAATCTGTATAAACCTTAAAGGGGAAAGAAAAAAAATAAAATAATGAAGTTTTCTAATATAGAATGAATTAGTGGCATTGACATTACCCTTTAAGAAAAAAAGAAATTAAATAAAAAATAAAAAAATTGCATGTAATATACACAAAAAATTGCACTTTTTTATAATATGGCAGATAAGCATATAAGAGTGGAATTTTCACAAAAGCGGGTTTCTAAGAATGAATGGATTAGTGTATTTGGTATTACCCTTAAAGAAAGAACAAAATAAAAAGCGAAATCAAAATCAAAATAATGAAGTTTTCTTAGGTAGAACAATTAGTGGCATTCATATTACATCAGACAACAACACAATCTGCATCTAGACGTCCGTCTTTTACATTTGGTGTTTCAACCAAAAAAATGGCAAACTATTAAACAAGCACCTAAAACATTTTTCACCTTTAGCTAAACTATCCAATCAAGATCCAAAGGCCCATCTGCCTTCTTCTTCCCCTATACTAAGACTTAAATAAAAACCAAAGCAATATAGAATGAACCTTTTTGAGAAAGAATAAATTAGTGGAATGGTATTACCCTTACATAAGAAAGGAAATGAAAAAAATTAACAAAACATGATTTAAACATGCACACAATTTGCATAGAAATTGCACGTTCTTAAAATAAGCAATGATACATTTCACACTTTAGTATAGTTTACACATATATTATATAGTGCTTGTGTGTGCACTTATGCACACCCAACATCCACATATCACATAAAAGAAAAGAAAAATGACTCCAAAAATAAAACCAAATAGAAGCAAACACACATGAGAAAAAAAGATAAATGATGACCAAACCTAAAAACAAATTAGGCGGTTGTCCAGTAGCAATAGAATGAAAAAATAAGAGTCATTTTACAGTGCATCCGGACGATATGGACCGTCCGTCGGAGCGAAATCGACGGTCCAGATACGATGCAATACACTGATGTCACGTGTATTATATCAGACCCCGAGGGGCATTTTCGGGAGAAAAAATATTTCGAACTGATCTGTTTTTCCCTCCCAAATATTTCGAGGGTATTCTCGGTATGAATTTGAGGGCTATTTTCGGTTCGATATTTATCCCGTTCGCTAGGGTTTATGTCTCGCCGCCGCTACGGTTTTGATCCTCGCCGGCAGGATCTAGCCGCTCGTTGCGGCCCCTCCCTCCCTCATCGCCGGCAGGATCTAGCCGCTCGTCGCGGCCCCTCACTCCCTCGTCGTCGGCAGGATCTAGCCGCGCGTCGCGGCCCTTCCCTTCCTCCACCCCAATTCCCTCGCGATCTCGCACCGCATTTTCAACGAACATGAGAGGAGGCCCACTGCCCTCCCCGCAGCGGCCGCCGGCGAAGAGTCGGCGCCATCCCACCTCCCAGTGCTCCATGCGGGTGCCTATAGCCACAAGGTTATAGCCAACCTCTTTCCCACATCCCAATTGGTTGTTTGCGTCCTCTACATATCATTTCTCAGCCATGGCTGCAGCTTCTATCTGGCCATGCATCTCGTCCGATGGCAAGGTGGTTGGGTATGGATCATGTTCTGCGGGACTAGATGAAGCCGGCCGCCGGCGTCGACGGCCAGCCCCATTCCTCCACCCCCGACTGCTTGATCTATGAATGTTCAATCGTTGCATTCAACATGTATTCTTTCAATTTGGCTGATAGGTGAGATTTGGAGATCAATGGAGATGATAAGCTATTAATTTTGGAATGTACTATAAACAATTCATAGCTATGTTGCTCAATATTTATGATGCTCGCTTCTTCTTGTGCAATTGCTGGACTGGGATCAACAGACTTGGCATGTGCTTTATATGAAAAATTAGATTCACATGGGATATCCACATTTTCAAGATTGTTGTTAAGTCTTATTATGATGTTTTAGCCTTGTTAAAGGGAGAGTAATGGTCCTCGCAAAAAGCAGAGAGAAAGGAATGAGCATTCGATTCTTCCATATGTTGCATTTCATTCTTCCGTGTTTAGTTATGTCCAACATTTGTTACATGCACACACTTGACAAGGTTAGTACAAGTAGTAATTTTTCCTCTGTTTTGCAGGGCTATGACAGAACATGCTATGTGATTCCCTGAGGCAGGATGGATGTACCATGTCCACACCACTGTGCTCCTGAAGGTGATCGCTTCAATTCAGCGTTGCAGCACCTGCAGAGGCCCCCTATGATACGTGCTTTTACTCTTGTTATCCTATGGTCTATTTTTTGGCTTTGCGGCCTGCCTACGAGACATAGCTGGGATTGCGTGTTGAATCAGGCAGTATTTTTGACTTCTGTTGTGAGGCTATGCTCATACTTTAATAAATTTTTCTCTCGTATGAAAATAGACATATCATAATCCATTATTCTTCTAGGGTTGCCCCAGGCACCATTATTGTCACATGGTAGTAAAAGGCAAATATAGATTTCTATGAGATCCCATAGAGACCAAATTTAATTCAAGCAAAATATAGTAACCAATATTATTGAAGTTTTACAACTTGACTCATGTGCAATGGACTAATAACACGGGTAGGAAACCTTCTTCGGGACTAAAACCCAACCACACCTTACTCTATCGCTTTATGGCCAAGTGTACACTCCATATGTAAGAATGAACCACAATGCTGGACTAACTGATTGCATCCTCATCGTCTTCAACCGCAGCTGCATCCGATTGCCTAGCATGGTACTGCCTGAACCAAGTCCCGTATTTCATTTTGTTGTAGGGTGAATCGACAAGCACAACAGGTAGCTCTCTTCTGAATTTGTCGATGTAGGCCTGCATGCGAGGATATGTTAGTATCGTTCCATATGTTTCAGAAAATGACAAAATTTGAGGTGTTACTTTACGTACTTCGTCTTGCAACCTTAGTTTTACTCCCATAAATAATTCGATGTTCTTCAGCATGTACAGTGCACTACAAGAACCGCAAGGTTTTGACGTATGCATGTTAACATAATTATGAAACAATCTTCATCAAGGTTCTTCATGGGGGGCTCCATGTCATCATTTTTTATTCCTTGCTTACAATCGTGCTTAGCATCGACCTCCGTGACATCCTTTTGTTTCCCCTGGTCAGAAGCCTGCTCAGCATTCTCAACAGAGGCCTCCATTGGGTGTGAAGGTGCTCAGAGGTCAGATAGATATATGTCGTCCACTCCTGAAAATATTCCAAAGTGTTTTTTTCTTTAAAAAATACATGTTAGTCTGGGGTGTTTTGATAGTAAACTAAATTAGAAAAAAACTTGTACACGTAAATTTCCAATTATATATACTAATCTCATAATTCTAGGCTTACCTTCAATTCTTTGATGAGGTCCTCCGTGAGCTTGCCATTTGTACGGGTACGCCTAAGGCACTCATCCATTTTCTTTTCAAGGGTGCACATCCTATGGTTTTGTTCTGTACCGGACTCCCGCACGAGGGAGGCAACTTCTTGCAAATCAGTCAATACACGTCCGACGAGTATCTTAATCTGAGACTTCGAAACAGTTAGAATCATATAACTTCATATTAGTTGGAATGTTACAATATATATTTGTGCCTTATGTAACTCATTTACCTGAGCGCCAGTCTTCGGTTTGGCCAACGTACCATCTCGTGCTGGAATGAAAGGCCTCATCAGGTCCTCAACATACTGCAGTTTAGTGTCGTTAGTATGATTTAGAAAATATATATGTTACATAATCCAGGCAATGTGCTGACATTTTACCTCTCCAACTCCCAGATAATTATTCTGGATTATATTGTCCACCTTTTTTGCCTTCTCCTTGCTCCAGTTCTAGATCAGCGGCCTTAATCTTGATTCATACGAGATGCTAGAGTCCAATTGGTGCACTCTGAACTTCTCGTAGTACCATGTCTGCATGACAACAAAAGCAGTTTACAAACATTCCCGTACATTATGTAATGTATGTTAGGTAACTGATAATTGTACTACTACGAATTACCTGCAGCAGTGGTAGATTCCTCTCCAGAATTGCCTCACCATTTACAAAATTCTTCACGCTATCCATAAGATAGTCAAGCGTTAGCTGTCCAAGATTTGTGCCCTTTATCGTCTCAACGTTTCTAACAATCTCAATATATTTGTTATCCACATACTCCTCTTTTGTTCGGCATACATATTTGCCTATGGTGTACAACACAAATGGCCTGACAAAATTTGGTGTGCTGTCGACTTTCATCTTGGCTAGCAATCCTTTGAAAGTTATTTTGGTGTCATTACGGTCTTTCAGTTTCTTCCACAACTCCATATTATCATCAAGATTTGAAGGGACGTGCTTCTTCCCATGGCAGGGCATGCCTGTTATATGCGCTACATCTTCTAATGTGATCCTACATGGTCTCCCATTAATGATAAAGGCATCCTGCTCTGCATCATATGAATTAGCGATGGCCAGGCAGAGTACACGTCTAATTTTGATGCTAGGTGTCCTGAGAAGTCCACCCAGTACTATCAACTGGATGTACATCCTTTGCTGCGTGTTTAATCCGTTTATGAACTCCTCATGTGACGGCAAAGAAGCATCCTGGGTTCAATGGATGTGCAAGTGTGATTAGATTCAGCATGGTATACAATTTAAACACTCATACAGACGAATACAGCTTATATATACCAACATAAAAAATGTGCTCTACGCTACTGCATGAGGTACAAGCATGCTGAGTTCCATGTATGTGCAAATACTATCATGTGATTCAGCTTGGTTATGTTTGAACGGTCATCTAAGGTAATCTCCATTGCAAGGCACTTATCTGAAATAAAATAAACATTGGAAAATAAAAAACTATCCAACCGTGGTCTCCTCAACTCTAGGCGCTAATCATGGCCAGTAGTCTCTACTCCTAATGGACGAGTTGGTTGAATAGTCCCACCATTTTCGTCTGGTTTATTTTCATCTGGCTTTTTTTCGTCTGGTTTTTTTCGTCCCATCACCCACCATCCCCCTCCCACTGGTTTTCCTCTTTTCTCGTCTGGCCGGCAATACCCAACGTATTTATGGTAATCAATCACAATTAATCCACATATGGTAAGGCTATAAACTCAGAAATCTCAAATATGATAATTATAGTAATAAATCAATCCAGGTATGGTAAGGCCATAACTCAGGAAATTTTGAATATGGTAATTATATGGTAATAAATTTAAATTACCCCAAAGGCTATCAATCCAGGTATGGTAAGGCCATAACTCAGAAAATTTTGAATATGGTAATTATATGGTAATAAATTTAAATTACCCCAAAGGCTATCTCTACTCCTAAAGAAGGAGATTGTGGTAGGTAATTGTATCGTTCGTTTGTCTCGTCCAACCCCCTTTTCCCGTTCTGTCCGGTTTACGAAAGGCAAGTTTTGATATGATTTGATTGCATGACACCTTTGCCTTTTCCCTGTCCTACAAAATCAGACCGCGATATGATTTGATTGTGTGACATGATGCACCGTAAAAGGAGCGCGGCCTCCCACCAGAACTCACCGATCTTCTCTCCACGCACCGCCCGGCTCCCTTGCATCACTGCCGCCCCAAGCTCTCCACTGGCGCTACGACGGCCGCGACATCCCATAAGTCGCCGCCTTCCCTCCAGTTCTGGGCTGCCATCGACTCCCCTGCTTCATTCAAGGTCAGGTGGAGGTCGTGGCACCATCCATCTGCCTGCGTAAATGCCTCCTCGCCCTGGTGATGCGGCTATTGGCGTCAGAGGGTCGTCACCCAGTAGTACTGCATCCTCTCGCGTCTCCACCCGACTGATCCGACACTGGAGATTGGCATCTTCCTGCCAACGGACCGCATCCTGCCCTGCGCTTTGTCCATCCGCCGTTCGCCTCCTCTCCTCTCGCGTCTGACAAGCACATGGGCGAAGCCCATCGAAACCCTGCCAGGCCCGTCAACTCAACTCACACGCATGCTCTGTTTCTCTCGTTCCAAACCTCGAATAGGAGAGCTAGGGTTAGCGCCGTCGCCAATCCCAGCCCCTCCTACTTGGCCGCCACTCGGAGTCCTCTGCCGGACCTCGCTGCCCTGGTCCGTCGCCGCCATCTGTACCCCTCGACGCACCTGGTCAGCAGCCACCGACCACACCCCCTCGCACCAGCGTTCATCCCATTGCTTATATGTCCAAGCATTCATGTCTTCTGGAACATGTGTTTAATTTGTGAATTGTGCACAGGGGCGGAAGTGTAGAACCGATCACATCGATCTGGACAACGGCGGTACTTGAAAGTGTGGCACCGGTTTTCCCTCTTTGTTCAGAGAAAAAATCGCAAGAGGTAATTGGCAGGCCTTCTTACTGCTGCAATTATCAATTAGCAGAAGCTGCATGTTTGCTTCTCTGGCTAAATTGGTGATGGGCGAAAACAATTCTCACATGGGTGTATATCAATCGCATGAATACATGATAACTTGCAGGCTAGCTCATTATGATTAATTCATGCCAGTATGTTCAAAGAGAAATCTGTACGAGCTGCCACTGTAATCAGGTCTAATAAATAGATCAGGTCTAATTTGAGATGCAATCGAGCAGCTGAAGCGAGTTGACGAGGTCTTGGCTATTGCTGCTGACCTATTTGTTTGAGCCGCCACTGTACCGGTCGTTGGTGCCGATGGAGCGGTGAGACGGCGGAAAATCATGGTGAGATATAGAGACTCGATGTACTATCAGTGCATTATTGTCTTGTGGCTGTGGCCAAATGTAAACGGACATCTTCCAGCAATTTGCCATATTATTTTTTGAGTAGTGTATTGTAACATTGCATTTTCGTAATAGGAACCAAGGCACACACAAAAGGGCCTGATGGCACATAGTCGATGTTTTGTACATATAACAACCTATAAATCTTAATTTAGTTGCTATTGGAAGGCTCTGATGCTTACTTGCTTAGGAACCTTGTATGTTGTGAAATTAGCAACGGCATGTATGTGTTTCTCTTCCTGGCTCCACATCAGACTGTTGCTCTAATATTTGTTTTAGGTTATTTAGTTTCTATTGCAAGGCTCTGATGCTTAGGAAACTTATATGTTGTGAAATTAGCAATAGCATATATGTGTTTCTCTCCCTGGCTCCACATCAAACTGTTGCTCTAATATTTGTTCTAGGTTAAGAAAGGCAAAAAGATGCTTATTATCCATGGTACAAAGACTAGCGTAGTTAACTCCGTGGTGGCGGATCTTTTTCACCCGAAGTGTTATCATGTCGTGAAGTATATCAGGCCATTTGAGAGCATGTGTATCTATCTACAAAGAATACAACACATTTTTCTATCTACAAAAGAATGCACTACCTTGATCTTTTCGTGTTTTTGGAAATGTCTATCGCATAATTGTATGTTACATCTTCTTCTCTTTAATTTACCAACTGTGAATTTTCTATGACATGGCTAACCAGATTTTTACTTTAGGGAAAACAAGCTGGTGTAGGAATCATCTTGTTTGGTGTTTGGTTGCGGCTGGAAGCTTCTCACGTGTGTTACCATCAGACATAATTATTCCTACTTTTCTCATTCCTGATGTGTAGGTTGGCATGTTGTATTGTAGCAGACTTGGATAGTATCACATCATTATTATTTTCATTGTTTATTTTTTATAAGTACCTTAAAGTTATTTGTAGATTATCATCGGACCTTCAACGGTTTTTTTGAACACAATACAAATGCAAGCGCTCATATATAGTCGCATGCACTCACTCCTATGAACACGCACACACAGCCTATTCCTATGAGCACCTCCGAGAGACTGAGCCGACATGTGATCTTGAAATTTTACGAAGTCATAATAGGCGCCTCGTAGTCGACGGGAATGTCTCCTCCCACTAAACCAGAAATCCTGAAATAAATTCAGGATAAATGCGAGCACCTGGATTTGAACTCATGTGGGATGGGGATACCACTATCCCTCTAATCATGCAACCATAGGTTGGTTCACGATCTTCAACAGTTGAGAGATCAACCTGCATGGAAGTTTTCATAACAAAGGAGTTGTCATTATTTGCAAATGCTTTATTTTCATTATATGTAAATGCTTTATTTGTGGATATGAACTATAGTTTTGAGGTGAATAAACATTGTCGGATGACAATGTTGCTTGATGTGGTTGAGGATATGGTATATCATCGACACCATTCATTTTGAACCATTAGAATATTTGTGCTCCCGTGGCAACACATGAGCAATTACCTCCTGTTGTCGGACGCGTAAAGAATGGGTTACATGCAACAATGCCCCTCTGCAGTACTTTCCAATTTATTTTATGCTAAATAATGTCAAATAAATGCAGTTAATTGTAAAATGCTTGGGTGTTGATGGATCCTTTATGTATCTCTATCCCAGTGGGTCCACAGGTGATACTTGCCATGTTCTTTATCCTAATTGGATGCAAGTAGCATGTGTCTTCTTTTCAATTTCTTCCCTGCCTTGATGTTGATTATCACTTTCTATATGTAGTACAACAACTTCTGTCGAGAAGATTTTTTTTGTTGCGTTGGCATGTGTGCGGTGCGGGTGGCGGCCGAACGGGGAGCGAGGTGAGATATAGAGACTCGATGTACTTTCAGTGCATTATTGTCTTGTGGCTGTGGCCAAATTTAAATGGACATCTTCCAGCAATTTGCCATATTATTTTATCCGAAATAATGTCAAATAAATGCAGTGGGGCAGCGGGCGGCGTGTTGTGCGGGGCGGAGGCAGAAGGAGCGGGGCGGCGGTGTGCGGTGTGGGCGAGGGCGGACGGCGGCGTGCAGTGCGGGCGGAGGCGGACGGAGTGGGGCGGCGGCGTGTCGTGCGGGCCGGAGGCGGACGGAGCAGGGCGGCGGCGTGCGGTGTGGGCGAGAGTGGACGACGGCGTGCGGTGCGGGCAGGGCCGGGCGAAGGCCGGATCGGAGGCGGAGGCGGACGGGGTCGGGGCGGGGCGGAGACGGACGCGATGGGCGGCATGACGGTAGGCGGCGGCCCAGGCGGGGTGGAATCGGCGGTGGGTGGCTGGATATATGGCGGGCCAGCGTCGGGGAGCTGCGGCAGGGTGGCGGCCGTGACGGGAGCTGTGGTGGGGTGGCGGCGAGCGGGAGGAAGAAGTAGGGAGGGGGGAAAGGAAATGAAGAGCGGTTGGGCGTTGGTGCGCGGCCGCGGTTTTTACATCTCCTGCCTCCGGAGATGTAAATTTGCACCTCGAGGTGTTGAATTTTGCATCACCTGGAGGCGGAGAGGTAATTCTTTTTTGCATATGGACCATATGTTGGAGAGCTGTTTTTTGCCTCAAAAGATCCAAAAGTTGGTTATTTTTACATATGGACCGTTTATTGGAGATGCTCTAACCTCATCCGCCGGTGCTACCATTGCTTCTCCTTGTGAAACCAGTGGTCTGGCGGCTATTGCCATGAGGCCTTGGAGCCGGACTTGTGCTCCTCCTCTTGGAGGTCATGGCCGGTGTCCTGAAGCCGATAGTAGGACATGTCTGGCATGCGCTAGGGCAGTGGCATCACAGAGGACAAGACCAATATTGTTTGAGATCGGTCTTGATGGTGTGGTATGATGTAGTCGACCACAACTGTGGGGATGGGCGTGCTGAACGCGCAAATGGAAACGGCGAGTCCATGCCGAGCCCTCCTTTGGCGAGCGAACGACGACGGCGGGTGTAGGTGAATTCTAGAAAGGAGGTCTTTTTTTCAGAACTGCAGTGCCACTTTCCCTCTCCCTTACATTGGATTGGGTTGCATCATGCTTTTGGGTTGATCCTTCTGTGTGTTTCCATAGGCTCCACCTCCTGTTATCGGGAGCGCAAGGAATGGGTTACATGCATCAATGCCCCTTTGCAGTATTTCCTTTTACATCGGACTATTTCTTTACTACTCTTTACTAACTGCTAGGATGGGTTCATGTAATCTTTACTACTCTTAGCAATATTACCAATGGGAGTTTGTGGTCAGCAATGGTGGTGGGGACACCCGTTCTCATTTGAAAGGTGGATATTTTAATCATACAGAAGCAAGGAGCGTATCAGAGTTATTTGTCGCTATTATGTTACAATGTTCAAAAGTATCTTTGCAGAAAAATATTCCTTGGGATTTAGTTCCATTTGCAAAGAAATGCTTTTATTTCTTGTATAGGGTTGCAGAGATATATCGTTTAAAAGAATAGTTTGGGTGCCATCAAATCAATTGTAAACACTTCTTTTTAGAGAAAAGACCATTGCCCAACTTTACAAATAAAGCCATAGAAGGTTCACAACATTGTCACACCCATACAATCTAATGCCACGGCAGCACAACAACAAGCACAACCCAACAGACCAAGTTCAACTTTAGGCACACAGGCCACAACCAGGTACCAAAACTAGAAGCTAGCTAAAGACAACCTGACGATTGCTAAGCAGTAGGTTGCACCCTTGGAGATAGAGAGATCGCCATAGCCCTGGCGCGTGAGATAAGCATATCTGTGGCGTCCACATCGCAGGTCTTAATCAAAGGCTTTAAGAGATTTAAAAATAATATCAACTGATTTCGAAGGGAACACATGTTCAATGGTAAACTTATTTTGGGTCATCCAGAGAGCCCAAATGACTGCACCAAAGTCAGGCCAGAAAACACGCCACAACTGCCCAAACAAAGAACTGACAAGAAGTAATAATTGAGCGAAACTAGACGGAGACCGCCGAGTACAGCTCCACGACAGGACCGCAAAATCATAAGAAGATAAAATATGATTAGAATCTTCTGGCTGAGAACAAAGAGAGTACGTTGCCGCAGCCCGAGCATTACGCTTCCGAATTTGATCCCAACACGCAACAACATGGAGCTTTCCACAAATAGCTTGCCAAAGGAAGATCTAGATTTCAAGCAGAACACAAGCCCTCCAAACACCCTTGAACTTCAGAGTAATAGAACCCGAAATGAGCTTGCGGTAAAGCGACTTCACCAATAAAACACCCCGAGGAGGAATGAGGGTAGACCACCGAATCTGAAGTCTCCGAGAGCGAGGGGAAGGTGGAAGCAAGCTGATGCCACTGTTCCAAATCTGCATGAGAAAGGGAGCGACGGAAGGCCAAATGGCAACCAAAGTAGGCAAGATGATAAATAGTTATCTCAGAATTGCCACAGAAGGAAAAAAGAAGAGGGAAGGAAGAACATAAAGGGGTGGCCCCATGCCATGCCACCAAACAAGCAAAAACCAAGTAGATTCCCCATCATTAACAATAAATTTACGGTATGTTGTAGAGTTAAAATGATTATTATTTATTTGTTTACTAAGTAGCAACGTACCTACTGTGATAGTAGCGGCTGGGTGTGGATATGGTGTTGTAAAAAAGTTCGACAATACCAGTTGATGTGTATAAGAATTGCAAGTACAGGACAGGTGTTGAACCACTAAAATATTTATGTATGCAACCAGCAAAAAATGTATCCATTGCCTGTGGCAACGCACGGGCATTCTACTAGTATGGAATTAAAACATGGGCCATCGATGCCTTCCATGACTCGTGCGGAAGGAAAAAAAAGAAGGCAAGCGCCCGCTGCACTAATTGGCATCGACAAGACCAGACGCTAAGATTTAGCCTGGAATTAATCAATGAACTGCCAATCTGGTAGGAAACAAATCCTAGCGCCCTCCCCTAACGCCCCCCAACTTAATTTGTTTAAAAACGTGCGGAGTTACATGAATATGCAAACAACGAGTGGGGTCGCAGCAAGAGATCATCCGAGGAAGATCGTGGCATGAAAAATAGCAGCGGCTGAGATCGTGGGGAGGTACCAGAGGATCCATGTTTGGCTCCGTCGTTCGGTCTTGCTGGATTCCTGGGTTGCTCCGTCCTTCTGTCTTGCTGGTTTGGGCGGCGCAGAAGGACGAACTATGATCTACGAGGTTTCAAAGGATCCCTATTTATAGCTGAAATTTTTCTGAAACTTCTAACTAGCGATGTTAAAAGAATTCTGAAACTTCTACCTAGCGATGTTTAAAAAATTCTGAAACTTCTAACTAGCGATGTAATTGTTCTGAATCTTGTCCAGACTCCGACGACACTTAAATATAAATTTAAGAATTCAGTTAACCTTCCTAAGCTTCAAAAGTTCTGGTTGAAAAAAGCAAATATATGTTTCAGCGTCTCACATGCAGACCAAATTTATTTCAAGAATAGTATTTGGAACCAGTACTGTGAAATATTACAACTTCATTAATCCGCACTGGACTATGAACATGGCTAGGAAACCTTCTTCAAGAATAGTATTTGGCTCTCTTGTGAAGTTATTTTATTGCCCATCCGATCTTGCATGTTCAAAATCATACCTTTTTTCCTCGTATCTGTGAGACCATTTTGTTAATAACGCTGAATCATTTCTGTTGCTGCTCAAGATGGTACGACACCATGGTTTTCACTTCGGTGAGATTTTGATGAAATAACTGAACTTCATTCATTTAAGCACTCACTGCAATATTTGCCTTCCAGCCAAAATATTTCAGCACTAACTGAAATTTTTCTGAAACTTCTAACTAGCAATGTTAAAAAAAGCTTCAAAAGTTCTGGTTGTAGAAAGCAAATATATGTTTCAGCGTCTCCCATGCAGACCAAATTTATTTCAAGAATAGTATTTGGAACCAGTACTGTGAAATATTACAACTTGATTAATCCGCACTGGACTATGAACATGGCTAGGAAACCTTCTTCGGGACTAAAACCAAACCACACCCTACTCTACCGCTTCATAACCAAGTGTACACTCCAGATCTAAGAATCAACCACTGCTGGACTAACTGCTTGCATCTTCATGATCTTCAATCGCAGTTGCATCCGATAGGCTAGCAATGTACGTCTTCAGTCTTTTCATGGACTTCAATTTATTGTAGGGCAAAGTAAGAAGGGCAACAGGCAGCTCTCTTCTATAATTGTCAATGTATGCCTGCATGGGAGGATATGTTAGTATCATTTCATATGTTTACAAAATTGACAGAATTTTAGGTGTTACTCTACGTACTTGGTCATAAGCAGCGTAAGATCTTCTCCCGTAAAGAATTCGATGTTCTTCAGCATGTAGAGTGCACAAGAAGAACTACAACAATTAATTCTGTTAGCACCATTTCACGTATTAAAAATTCAAAACATATTGAGAAGCTAATACTGTTGACTGACTTGTCATCTTGTCTTGGCACAAGAACATGCTTTATTGTCCATTGGGTCACGTTAATGTCTTGCCATGCATGGCTTTGTGGTCCATTGATTCGCAGCGATGCTCTCAGATGTGCTTCCACCCCACGTATCTGCCAAAGTCCATGGTATGAGAAGTTGCTCACGGTTCAAGGTTAGGTATGATGCTAAATGCTGTGTTATATTGAAAGACGTTTAAAATCTCACCACGTGAACCACTTGTGTTACTACGTAGCTGAAAAGTGAATCAAGAATCTGAATCTCCCTCCTTCTGGGGTTTACGACCACAAGGAACCAGTGGGTGTTCGCCATGTTCGTAGGTAGAAATACCTGGACAGCAAAGATGATTACATAAACATGCATAATGATTACAAAAATAAATGTGTTTATGTCATGGTTAGATGGTACCAGATCATGTCTGAGGTAGTTGTCTCCTTTTGTTGTTCCATGACTGCCCGCCAAAGCGGCCTCATGGCAGTTCTCTACCTTACCATCTCTTTCGAGTATAGCGACGCCGGCCACCCTCTCAATGTAAACCAATTGCCCGTCCCTTATGTCCTCAGGATGATCATGACGCATGATCTGAATCACAGCATCAACCAACTAAAACAAAATTCAAGTTAATTGTACTGTGCAAAAGAAAATTGATAAAATAATTTGGCAAATATCTTACTTCGTCACCCAACCATTTGTCATCTAAAACTCCATCTATCATGGTGAGGCATTGCAAATGCTTCTGTAGCAGAACAATGTCATCAATTACCACCAATTGTCTATCAAGATCTGAGGTGTTGACAATTTCGGCCACATGATTCTGTCGAAACTTGTCAAGGTCGGTCTCCAGCCTCGAAGCACCTGTGTCTGTATCTTTAAAAATGCCTGAACGGTTTTTCCTCTTTGTATTCTTTGTGTCCTTGGAATCGTTGGTAGACTCCGATGGAGTCCTGTTTCTCTTTCTCTTCTTATCACTATCGTACAGAACATAATCTTCATTGCAAAATAATGAAGATGCCACTCTTTTTCGGATGCTCGTACGAGTTGGTAGCATGGAATCAACCACGCTATCTTGTCGCTGCTTTGCTAAAGAATCATCATAGTTGTCCTCATCAACTGGGAAGACATGTGTCTCTTCCGGCTCCCTTATTGCCTTAGCCTTGGCAGACCGGTGTTTGCTTTTGGTACCCGCCTCTCCCCCCACCTCAATTCTGACATCTTCATCATCTTGATCTCTTCTTTCTTCAGCCTTTCGCACATTCTCATTGTGCCTCAAATTCAGAGGATCCTGTGATTCGAAATAAAGCACTTGTTAGCTACAAATCTTCATTAACTTAAAACAAAATCAGTTAGATGTGAAATGTGTATCACCATGAAAGCTTCAAGGCTTGTGGTGGTTTTTGAATGCTTTTGCGATTGCAAACTAGGAGCGGGCTGCAAATCTTCAGCTACGTTCTTCATGGGGGCATCCATGTTATCTTTTTGTATTCCCTTAGCAGAAATGCCTTTGGCAATGACCTCCGTGTCTTTTTTTTGTTTTTGCTGGTGAGTAGTATTCTCTCCTGGGACCTCCATTGGGTCCGCAGGTACTCCCAGGTCAGATAGCTGTATGTCCTCTACTCCTGGGCGACCATCATCAAATATTCCATAGCAGTGGTTCTTTAAAACAAATGTGTTAGTGTGGAGAGTATTGATAGTAAAAATATTTATAGAAACTCATAATGGTATACTTACATTGAATTCTGTGATGAGGTCGTCCGTGCGTCTGCCGTTCGCAAGTGTACGCCTAAGGCACTCGTCCATTTTTTTCAAGGGTGCTCATCCTATCAAATTGTTGTGCACTGGCTTCCCGCACAATGGAGGCAACTTCTTTCAAATCAGCCAATACACGGCCCATGAGTGCCTTATCCTGCAAATTACAAGTAGTTAGAAGCATATGACCTTGATTGTACTTGCAAAGTTACAATATATATTTGTGTCTAATGTTCATCATTTACCTGACTGTCAGTCTTTGGTTTGACCGGCGTCCCAACTGATGGCGGATTGAAAGGCCGCAGCAGGTCATCGACATACTGTATGTTAGTGTCGTTAGTATCATTCAAAACATATGGTAGATAATCCAGGCACACAGTACTAACACTTTACCTCTCCAACCCCTATATAATTTTTGTTGATTATGTTGTCAACCTTCTGTGCCTTCTCGTCACTCCAGTTTTGGATCAGCGGCCTTAACCTTGATGCATACGAGATGGTAGAGTCCAATTGGTGCACCCTCCACTTCTCGTAGTACCACGTCTGCATTACAACAAAAACAGCTTAGAAAATTTTCCATAAAATTAAATGTATTGTATGTTAATAATGATTGTATTACTTGCAGCAATGGTAGGTTGCCCTCCAGATTTGCTCCACCATTTACAAATTTCCTGATGCTAGTCATAAGATGGTCAAGTGTAAGCTGTCCAAAATTGGTGCTCTTTATTGTCTCAACGTTTCTAACAATACCAAGGTATCTGTTGTCCACATACTGCTGTGTTGTCGGGCATACATATTTGCCTATGGTGTACAAGACAAATGGCCTGACAAAATTAGGTGTGTTGTTGCCTTTCATCTTGGCTAGCAATCCTTTCAAAGTTACTTTTGTGTCATTGGGGTCTTTCAATTCCTTCCATAACTCCAAAGTATCGTTGTGATTTGAACAGACGTGATTCTTCCCCATGCAGGGCAGGCCTGTTATATGCTCCACATCTTTTAGTGTGATCCTACATGGTCTCCCATTAATTATAAAGGCATCTTGCTCTGCATCATATGAATAAGCGATGGCCTGGCACAGTAGACGTCTCATTCTCATGCCAGGAGTCTTGAGAAGTTCACCCAGTCCAATCAACTTGATGTACGTCAGTTGTTGTGCGTTTAAATCTTTTATGAACTTCTCGTATTGCAGCAATGAAGCAACCTGAGTTCCCTGAATGTACAAATAGTGTGATTAGATTCTGTATGGTATTCATTTAAACACGCATAGAACCGACTAGATGTAATCTATGCCAATATCAAAATTGTGCTCTACATTGCTGCATGAAATTATAGAGCTTCTAGGCCATATAATGAACACCAGACATAGAAAAACAAGCTATCTCTGTCCGCAAATTGACTGATAATAGTATAGATTTTTAGTACAAAGAGCAGACTTTGTTCTATGTACACTAGTAAAGTTTCAGGCATCACGCTTACGAAAATAATTGGATACATGATCACAAGATCAATAGTTTATAGATAATCACCATACTAGGAATGTAACATGTGATCCTACTGTCCATCTTTCTCTTTACTTTTCTCGTCAACCTAAAATTTAATATAGTACATACATTTGATGTTCTCATTGCCAAATAAGTGAGGCGTGCAACTTACGTACAAAACTACTTTGTATTCTGTCTACTGCGTATTTGATCAGGCATTTAGGAGTACTACGATTATTTTGTTGATTCGGTTGCTGGTTTTAAACAAAGTTGAATTACTAGTCCTTCCTTTCCATATCGTTGCACGTAGAACTTTCCAGCACGAAAATAGCGCAAGTTTCATTACAGAGAGAGGCATTCACGACTAAAAACTAAGAGAGGAAGGTATCCACGATCTCCCTTAAGTTTTGCTAAAGCACATGTAGATGTGCTCTAAGTATTGCTTATCTAAGTCCTATGTCATTGATTTTATGCTAAGATTCGTGCAAGCCTTTCTAGACACACCAATCTCCCTTCGGTAAAATAGGGATAGTTTGTTATGGCTGTGACTAAACTAGATCAAAAAGAAGTGCGCCGTAAATAATGGGATTGCATGCAGACTTGGGAAGGAGGGTGTATACACAATACAAGGATCTCGATCGTTACCGGAGGATTCTCTCGATGGCGACCGGCTCCATTGCCGTTCGCTTTCATCTTTTGATTCGCCGGCTTCTCCCACGTGCCCTTCTCTTTCGTCGGCTTCTCTGACGTGCCCTTGTCTTTCATCTCAGGATTCGCCGACACAGGCTTTGAAGATGACGGCTCCGTCGGCTTCACCGACCTGGGAGCTACTTTGGGCGGCGTGGGGTGGTAATTCGGTGTAGTCATGGAAGGCTAGGTATGGGTGGCGTGGGGTGGGAGGCGTGGGGTGGAAGTATACGATCTATGCCGTGAAAAGCTTCGTATTTATAGGGGATTCTCTACCAACCGATCACAAGGAAATATTGGGAATTTGGGATCTCACGAAGAGGTAGTTTTAGATCATGTAATGTTTATGTATAGGGGATTCTCTAACAACCCACCACAAGGAAATATTGGGAATTTGGGATCTCACGAAGAGGTAGTTTTAGATCACGTAAAGTTTTTTTAGCTATATTTTTATTTTGAGAATTTTTTAACAAGTTTATATCAGTAATCTCAACCGTGAAGCGTTTGGGCTTCTTGTGCTTTCTTACGGGCCTATGGGTGAGCCCATTTTAAATGTGAACATGACAAAGGAAGCGAGGACTCCAGCAGACGGGACGAGCCCCGTCCCAATTATTTAGGACGGGCATGCGCGAGGGCGCTTCGTCCTCACTGCCATGATTCTCCAAAAATGGTTCCTCTACCTCTGCGTCCTCTCGATTCCCTCTTCCTCTGCGTCGCCCACTCTCCCAACAATCTGGCTTCTGGAACGGTGAGTTCTCCTTCCTGTCAATTTTGTTAGTAGTTCTCCAGTACCAGCACATACGATGGTCTTCTTCTTGTCAATTTCTTGTTCTCCTGCTTCTTTATTTTGTGCGCACAGATTCATCTGCCTGCAACATGTAGTCCGTTGCCTTATGAGAATTTTGCACACAGATTCATCTGCATGCAACATCTAGTCCGTTGTCTTGTCAATTTCTTGTTTTTCTCCTACTTCTTTAGTTTGTACACACAATTTCATCTGCATGGGTGATGAACAATTCATAGATACATGTTTATTCTTGATTGTTGATGCAGTTGTTTAGATAAATATTTCAAGAGCGTAAATTTATATTGTTAATTCGCATATACTCCCTCTGCAAGGAAATATAACATATTTTGGTTCACTGCTTTAGTGGTTTCTTTATAGAGGGAGTACTTGTTTAGTTTAAATTGTTCATGCACTTGTTTACATAAACTTTCAATAGCGCCAGAATTCCTATACTATCTGCCGTCATATTCATCTCGGCTTATTGTTATCATGTTATTGTCATGCTTCATGTCTTATACTGGTTTCATCAATTACAGTCCTTCGGCATGGCGTTCGAGAATGATTATGATGCTAGGGCAGATGGAAATACCGAAATTTGTGTGAAGTACACGAACAAGGCTAGCTGTGCTGAGTACTGTATTGGCAAATTCAAATACTGGCTGCGGAACGACGACCAGAAGATAGTTGCACTGGATGTGGAGTACACCTGGCCTCGTTGTCCGACACAGATGGCGTCCGTGGTCCAGTTATGCGTTGGCATCTACGTCCTCGTGTACCACATAAGCGTTGCTGATGAGCACTGCGGCCTTCTTGCCACCTTCCTGCTCGACGAGGAGTACACCTTTGTTGGGGTGGACATCGAGAATGACAAGAAAAAACTCAAGCAGGTTGGTCTGGTGGTACAAAACTTTGTGGATATCTAGAATATGTGGAGAGTGCCTGATCCAGTGACGATTAAGCCAAAGTATGGCTTGGCTGATTACGCTGGTTCCATCATCCACCACAGCTACAACAAGATGAAGGACGTTCTCATAGAAGATGACCACCATATATGGGCAGAAGCGCCCTTGCCCTTGAAAAACATCTATTATGCTTCCATGGACGCGTATGCCACCTACGACGTATACAGGCGGTTGGTGAACTTCCAGAAGGGGTTCGAGAGTCAGCGCCAGCATCTCGCCAAACCATCCAGGCGGTCAAAGAAGTCCGGAAGGAAGAATGAATCAACATAAAATGTTTCTTCTATTTATCTAGCTGATAGTCTGTAAACTTTATTATACTGCTAGTAAGTCGTAAGTTCAAATTTCCTGCGAGTTGAATCATCCTTTATTCTAGCTGTCTTGCCTAATTTGATCCACGTTCACGAGATATTATACTTAAGACGTTTATTTTGTTTCGGTTTCGCTAGCTATGATACAGAATGCGATAGCCATTTTTACCAAAAGATTATTTCAGATTTATAATGAATACACAGAATGCGATAGCCATTTTTTCCAACAGATTATTTCAGATTTATAATGAATACTGTTCTCAACTGGGTTTGAATAAAGAAATTTTATTTTTTAATTGCATAGAGAAAGTTCATTTTTTTAATCAAAAGAAGGGTCGCCCCCCTTGATTTTCCATTAACAGAAAACACGTGGTCTTTCAAGCCCCTAATACAAACTACAGCTAGAAACTAAAGTAATCAACTAGCAGCACAAATCATACATGATAGCAAGCCCAACCAGACTTAACATGAAGGTCCAAAAAATAAAACTACGGCAGAGATGCGCAGGCGACACCGCAGTACCCTGTGACTCCACACTTGCGATGAACTGTACAATTCACCTGCTACATGCTCTAGCGTGCGCATATAGACCATCAGCAGCTCTTTGTTTACCACCTTCATCTGCAATATAGACCATCCCATGATCCACAAGCAAATTAGCTAAACAAGAATCATAAGATCACTATATCATTTATTTTGTAATCTCACATTATTCCTGCATTGCCAAAGAGTCAAGAACACAACTGATGCCCTTCCCGCATCTCCTACGCAAACACTCATAGGTAGTTCTACCATCTTAACTCCATGATTTAAAATATTAATAAAACCCCCTTAACGATTCCATTTGCATTACCATCCTTCATGATTATAGCCAGGGAAACAGCAGCCAATAAAGCAACCACCTGTGAAAGACCTATTTTGAGTCCTGAATAGGGCCGAATCCTAGCATTTACTCTAACTGCAACATGTCCTCCTCTCATAGTCATCATCACCCAAGACATAATGAAGACGTAACCCCATAGATGCATAACTGCTATCAAAATAGTTTTCGCACTATACCTAGTGTAAAGGACACTCTTGCGTTGTCGTGCTACATTTGTGGCTCCTCGGTCAGCATGTTCATAACCACCTCGATCTGAAGATCTTCACGGGTGGTGGTCTTAAAAAATGAACATTTCTTAGCTTTTTCCAAGAATTCTTCATATTTTGAATTCATGAACCTTTTGAAATTCATCATCTTTTTTCAAAATTGACAAAATGTTTTTGAATTCCCGATCATTTTTTAATTCATGTACTTTTTTTCAATCCAACAACATTTTTTCATAGTATTGAACATTTTTTAACTAAAATAAAACTGACCAAGATATATCTTTGAGGAAATAAAACAAGCCGACATAAAAAACCAATAACACTACAAAAGAAGGAGTGTAGCACTGCTCGGAAAAGCACATCCCATCGTGGGGCCGCGGGGCGTGGCTATGTGTCGCCTGCTGCGACACCCAATTCCGGTTCGCGGAGCTGGAACAAGGGCAGCCCAGTAACCAGTTGTCGCCGTGCTGATATCATCTGATGTCATGATGACATCATACACATTCTTTTTGTTTTCTCTTCACATTTTATTTTATTTTTTAATTCTGATTATATTTTGAAATATCTTAAACATATATATTATGAAAATACTTTGCATAAAATTCTGAAAAATATTAATCTTGCATTTGAAAATGTTAAACATGTATAAAAAAATATGTGTTGTGTAAGAAAAATATATAAATCTGAATGTAAAAAGTAGAAAATGTCAATCACATATATGAATAATGTTAATGATATGTACCAAAAATGTTTGTGACGATTATAAAATGCCTTCAATACAAATGTTTCGTGTATTCAAGAAAATGTACGGTACGTTTAAAAAATCTTCAAAAGTTTCAAAACGAGTTTGTGACATTTCCAAAATAAAATGTACAGAAATGTTTGCATAGTTCAAAAAAATGTTTTTTCGCATTTGAAAAAATGACACATATTTCAGAAAAGATTCAAAGCATGTTCTTGGAAATGTTAAATGGCTATAAAAGAATTTTTTAATTATAGACAAAAATGTACAAACGTTTATGAAAAAAGTAGACGTGTATTGAGAAAACAAAATACAATAAAAATTGACAAAAGAAACAAAAAAAGCGAAGAAGCCAAAACAACTCGAAGAAAACCAAGAAAGAAACAAAAGAAACCCAGGAAAAGCGGAATAAAAAACCCCATAGAAAAACAAAGAAAACCGACGCATAAAAGAAAAAAAAACCTGAAAAAAAAACCCAGACCGAACCTATCGATCGAATGAGGACAAGCAAATCAACGAACGACAAACAACTAAATTTGCCAGTTCCGTACTAGTCCGCCCATAGGTGATTCGTAATAGGAATCGGTACGGGAGACATAGCATTTGCAAGGAGCGCATGCACTTGCTATGAGCGATCCACAACACCGCCCTAAACATGTGTATGGTGATCATAGTGCCAAGGCATCCATGCGTCGTGGTTAAGGGCCCACATGAATATTGGCCAGCTCTCGGGCTTTGTCTTGATTTCAGCCTGAAACATACGAGTGACGAGTGACGACAAAGAAGAAATAGACCAAATTAGTAGCCCACACCTGCTAAAAAAAATACAAAAGAAACACAAAAAAACATCGGTGGATTCAAATCAACCAGGAGGCGTGCGCTGATTTTAAAATGTTGGATGCCACCTTGAGCTCCACTTGACGTTGCATCTAAAACTCATGGAGGGCGACATATTGGCGGTGCAATGTGAGGCGATCGAAATGAACTCATGATGGTAACAAATGACATTTCATCGGAATATCTTGTTGGGTCCGCTCAATTAACGCCTGCCCATTGCTTGTTAGTATTGGGAGTTCGCTCAAGTACTCCACACTAGGCCTTGAAACATACCTGATGAAATGGTTGACGAGAATGGTTGGTAAGATCAAACATGGCATGTGTATATCGATTGTCTATTCAGGTTCTTGACTGGTATTGAGTATAGCTTGGTGGCACCAAGAGTTCCCCCAAAGACTTCACGGTGGCATTTGGAATATGCCTTGTGAAGTTCTTGTAGGGAACTCATGGTAAAACCAAACACATGTCCTTCAGATTGATCATCACTTCGAATTCTTGAACGGCATTGAGTAAAGCTTAGTGGCATCGAAAGTTCCCCCAAACACTTCATAGTGGCATTTGGAATCATGCTTTGTGAAGTGCTTGTAGGGAACTCATTGTAAAACCAAGCATGTGTGCTTCAGATTGATCATCTCGTCAGGCTTTTAACCGGCGTTGAGTAAAGCTTGGTGGCACCAGAGTTCCCCCGAACACTTCACGGTGGCGTTTGGAATAATGCCTGGATCTCATGGTAAAACCAAACACACATGCTTCAGATTGATCATCACTTCAAATTCTTGACCTGCATTGAGTAAGCTTAGTGGCACCAAGAGTTCCCCCAAACACTTCACGGTGGCATTTGGAATAATGCCTTGTGAAGTGCTTGCAGGAAACTCCCGGTAAAACTAAACATGATTTATAGTGCATCCCCTGTGGTCTGTGGCTTGAAATATTTTCTAAGCTTGGTTACACCGAGAGTTTCCCAAACACTTTGGTTAAAACTTCCCAAAGGTCCACTGTAAAGTGTTTGAAGGGAACTCCTGGTAATACCAAATGCGGGTCCCAACTCGTTCGTACATCACTCTTATGGTATGAGGCCAATATCTATAGAATGATTGGTGACACCGAGAGTCCTCCAAACACTTCGGAAAGTTCTCGAAAAAATGTATCCTGGAGTGCTTGAAGAGAACTCCGACGATGCGAAACTCGATTACTGCCCACGCACCCATCATAGTGTACATGGACGTACCTCTATAATTTCTAAAGCGCAAACACTCCCAAACCTATCGAAACCGCCGGTAGCCACCCAGAGTTCCCCCAAACACTTCACCATGCATACTCTTATCCCTGCAAAGCACACTTTAAAATAGTGCCAATGCAACAATGAGGCAGAAGCTAGCAACTGAAGTGATTTGAGGAGAACTCCATGTGACAACCAACCAAAGTAGCTAGCTAGAACTCTTGTTCATCTCCTGTGGACCACATTTCACTTGTTTAATCTGCCATGGTGAAGAGCGCATAGGTGGCTGTTACTCCCTCCGTTCCAAATTACTTGATCCATATTTATCTAAACACGAATGTATCTAAACACTAAATAAGTATAGATACATCCATATTTAGACAAATTCAAGTCAACTAATTTGGAACGGAGGGAGTATTTATAAGTCTAGACGAAAGGCTGAATATCTAGTGCCAAGTCTGTTTGCCTCCTGTGGACTGTGGTGTGGAATGGAATAAATACATGGTCTTGTGCTGAATCCATGAACCTGGCTATGAACCTAGTCGTGATGCAGCCTAGATTAGAATGAACTAGCTACCTATAGTCATGGGAATCTTGTGACATGTGGCCTTTGGGCGGCACAAGTCAGCTAGATTTGCAGCTCCAAATGGTGCAAAAGCTCATGGAGTAAAGGTGCTTGCCGAGCCTGCAAATTCCTTATCTCCTCGAGCAGCTAGCTAGTTAGAGGTATATGTCATCGTCGTCGCTCGGTTTCTGCCCACGCACATTTCTTTCAGTGAAACGAGATGCAGAGATTACATTATTATTATTATTATTATTATTATTATTATTATTATTATTATTATTATTATTATTATATCCCAACTGGCTCAAAGCTTGTGCCAGTTGCAGGACGGGGGATAGACATACGGGCTGGGATTCCGCGTAAACTTTGCCTAATTTGCTGCAGAAAATGCTCACGGATGGATGCGGTCGTTGCAGTAGTGCTCTCGTGCAGCATGTGCAGTATCTATCTTGATAAAGTGATCAACCAGGGTGCTTTAGAGGCAGAAGAAGAGAAAATGCTTGGGCATCTGTGGCGTTGAACATTTCAGTGTTTATGCACTGTACATGCACAGCCGGATGGTACTACTTTTCACATGCTAGCTTATCTGTATGTTGAGAGAACAAAATATGCTTTTATTCCTGGCTGGTTATGGCTTTGTTAATTCAAAGCCAGGCTAGATTCGAGCTCCATCTCGGGCTCGGCTGATGCCTTTTCTCTAAAAGAGAACAAAACAGAAATTGTGGAGATATCATTTGTAGTCAGTTAGGGAATTCAGTGTCGATGAGCTTAACTATTAACTAGTCACACCTCACACGTGAACTGAGCCTGAGCTCGTTACAAAAGTAACCCAAGTGTTTTACTCGTCATTTTATCATAGGGCAGCAATCGTATACAGGTTATAAACAAATATGCGTGAAAATGCAGTTTATAAATGCTAGTACACCTTTAGCAAGCATGCAGTAGAGAAATATATAGTGTCGGGGCACACATACCTAGTCTGCCTTTTCCGATTAGAAAATATGTCTAATCCATTGGGCTAGTTGTCTGTCACTGTGTCTCGTTATGCGTGGCTGTATGGGCAGGCTGGATAAAGAGAGAAGCAAAAGACACTTATGGCAACACGCACACTATAGGATCGATGACTAATATTCCCAAATTCCAAGGCCAGACAACAGCTTTATATATGTACAAGAAGGTGTCCCGATTCAATGCACCCGCAGAACGACATCGTTCAAACTTCAAAGTTCAGAAACCCAGATGTCAAGTTTCAAAGCAGGTGAGGTTAGAGCTTTTGAGCCTCTGAAAGGGCATAGAGATGGAGATACTTTGGTATAAGTATATGAGATACTTTGGAGTAGCATCATTCGCAGAGGCAAGATGATGACGATGCGGCAGGAGCTCTTCGAGCCTGTTTGGATGGCTGCCAAAGGCTGCCTTTCCAAAATTTTGGTCGTTGACCACAAGATGGGCAGCCGTTTGGATTGCAGCCGAATCTCCCGATGGCTGCCAATTTTTTGGCCAGCCGTTGTGATTCTGTACTAGTACATGGGCGAGTTCTCGGCGGTGATTTCCTTCGCCAAAAATTTGGCAGGCCATCGTTTTGGCAGGGCTGGTTTGGGTTCAATCCAAACAGCCCCTTCTTCTTCATGCCGTAGGAGAGGTCGTTGTCGTCTCGCATGCAGCTCCCCCATTCACATTTCTTGGCTCTCTAGGTTGCTGTTGTTCATTTCAGGTAGGAAGGAGGGTTTTGTTCTTATTGTTGGCCTAGACACAGCGCTGAGTACTTTCCTGCGACGGTGACAATCGACGAACGACAACGAAGAGAAGCAATGTTGATTAACTTGGATCCTGCCCCAAGCTGGCTAGAGACTCACGTACCAAACTAGCACCAAGCTGATTGTTTCTAGTTGGACGTGTACTACTTTACTGCAAGCCAAAGCTAGCTAGCAGCCGATGTATCTCTTGATCGATTCCGGCAAGACACAACATAAGCACACGTGAATCTTGTCTGATTGTCACAGGAGCATATCGCTCCTGGTTCTTTGTATTACTTTCACAAATCGATACAAGTTTACAGGGGATATCTTGAGTATCGGAACCCCTTGAGTATATACTAACACATATGTCCGTGCGTTGCAATGGGAGAAATAATTAACGTGTCATCGCAGCAACGTGGCATAATAATATCGGAATGATGCCACCCAACCGTGGCAGCGAGACGCACGCTACCATAAATGCATATAAGTCATGAATTAAAAACCATCACGTATGATATTTTTGATACGATTTTTGTATGACTACTATGTTATTTAAAAGGCCTAATTTTCAAGTCCTACATACCAAGGCATTATTTGGAAGTTGGTGCAATTTTCGGAATTCACACCGAGTCATGAAGAAATCTTGCTAAGTGTGTTTTAGCCCCTCTCACCTCTCCCAAATCCACTCTCATGTCGTGCCCTCTTACCAAGTATTATTCCATTGCATTATTAGTCCAAAAAGCTTGTGTCATTGCTATTTGTCTTGCAGGAATCTATGCCGTGCACAGTCACCTCTTTAGATATTTAATTCCTAGGTATTAATTTCTCCTTTGTTTTATGCCCACTGGATGGATGACACACACACTTCATCCTTTTAGTTCTTATTCTTGAGGCGCCTTGTTTGTCTTCAACACAACTCGTGTACATATATAAAGCTGTAAAATTCTGTATAAAATGGCAAGATGGTACTATTTAATGGGGCAGCAAATCCATCGATCAACTTTTTGAAGAAGACCCAGTTTGACTTGGCCCACGTTTTTTAGGCAGGCTCTACCATCCTTAGTACGGTGGATCAGGTAAAAAAGATTTGTGTATTTGTGCTGTGTTGCGAGTTCGACTCCCGCTCGAGCACCAATTCTTTTTGGCTCGCTCTAGGCTGGAGTGTGAGCCAGCAGCAGCTCAGCCAGCCGACGCAGGCAATACTTGGCCCAGCACACTGCAGACATATAGAAATTAGAGATATGGGCCAGCCGGCCGCTTTGGTTAGTTTTTCCTTTCTTTTACAAATAGAACATCTCGGTTTCCAATTTCCCTCAACAACAAAATAATGTCTCGATTTCCAATTAAGAAGTAGCATACATAAAAATAGTTAAAACGGGACGAAACAAAGCGGAACCAAACCAAGAGTACATATTCCCTTTAATAGTAGGTATAGATATAGATATAGATACTATCTAACCTCTGCAAACTAGTAATCCTACTCGGTGCTTGTTTAGGATCCTACACGGACACACACATATACGTGCACGGCAAGGACACGGACGTGGTCGTGTTTAACTCCAACACTTGTGATCTCCCTTGTGTTCGTAGATAAGGGAGATGGGGTTGCATCTCCTTCTCCCCTTGCTGCGGGTGGTAGCAGCCTGATTGTACGTTAATTTGTTGTATCAGGGCAAATAAAATCTTTGATTGTTTCTCGTCTCTTTGGGTCACTTGTGTTCCTTTCATTTTGTGTTTGTTCGGATGACCTCCCAAAAAGCAAATGTGTGTTTCTGGATGCGATGATGACTGTAGTAGCTAAGCTACCACTACAAGTGGCGGTACCTGAACTTGAAAGCGTGTTTACCTAGCTACCGGCTCTGCACTTCTGCAGAACACAAAATCTTCCGGCCCAATGAGGACATGAATAGGCCGTCCAACTCGGCAAGCTAGCTCCAGACGTCGTGACACACGGTGTTAGGTGGCTCCTGAGCCGCCTTCACCGTCGTCGCTGGCGTAGTGGAAGCGCAGCGCCGGCGCGCGGGCAGAGGAAGACGGCCTCGTGGGTAGCACGCAGCGACCCACTCGCGTTTGACCGGCCCGCAGGTAGCTTTCCTCGCAGACCCCGCACGACGCCACGGCGATTCCGTGGGTGGTGTGGACGGTGGCACATACAATTATTTACGTAAATGTAGCATTGCTCGTCTATGGTAATTTATCGACTGCACCAGCTGTTCAGCCTCCGGTCAAAATTTGGCTCACGGACGACCAACGTAGGCGTAGGTGGTCTGCGCACCGACCGGCGTCTTGTAGGGCAGGCAGGCCGGCCAACATTGCATCCCCAAGATAAGGTGGCGCACACGAGGGCCATGGTCGCCGCCCACGCGTGCAACGGAGGTTTGCTGCACGAACGGCTCGCAGCGCGGCCTGAGCCGGCCGGCCGCACTCGCCAGCGGGCCAGTCTGACGTCGCAACCAGCACTGCTTGGATTATGAGCTAGCGCTGCGTTAAATTCCTGTCAAGTTGGAACTAGGCGGAAGTTGCAGACAGCATGAAGATCGAAGTTTTCTTTGGCCACTCGACCCATGTCGACAGAGGCAGGGCACGTATAAGCTATCCTGAATCTTGCGGTGCATGTACTAATCTTGTGACGTACTATAATATGTATTGGGGTGCATGGAATAATATACAACAAAACAGGATGACACAAGAACTTCCGCCCACATTTATTTCTGATTGGTACAAACTAAAAAGACTCAACTGACCGACCAATGCTCTCACACGTAGAAAAACAGAACACACTCACACGACACACACACACACACACAAGCAAATAAAAGCAAGCAAGGAACAGGTGGACATCGACCGCTTGAAATTAACATGCAAGAAGCACACACATCAAACGAACTAGAGGTCTTGCATGCACGAAGAGACCTCCCGCGCGTGCTCACTAGCAGGCCTTTTCCCTGACGCACTGCACATTATTCTGGGCAGTTTTGCCCTGAGCCTTCCACTTCTTCTTCATCTCGCACATGCACGAGTGGCCTCCAAAGGCTACGCAGCAGTCCACTTGAACCTTGATCGTACCCGTCGAAATAATCCTGTCGGCAGTGGCAATTTTCATACCTCTTCCACAGCTCTCGTAGCACGCATTCACGACGTTCTGATCGACAACGCCGCACGTCGGCGCACCGCCGACGGCAGGTACCTTCTGGGCGGCAGCGACGGCGCACATCAGCGCGACGAGCGCCGTCACGGCAACGAGCCTCGGGAGCATTGCTGCTGCCATGACCAGATCGATGCAAAGTTATAGCTGACGGAAGGTCGATGCACTCACTCACTCACTGCTTATGCCTGCTGTGGGTTGTTTTGGTGTGGAGGTCTGCCGGGGCTTTTATAGAGCTAGCTAGATAAGGCGTGGGCATTTGGAGTCCTAGCTGGACTCGACTAGACATCACGTGGCTACCATGCTTGATCACGTGGGCTATCAATCGCCACCTGACATATTCCTCATGCTTCGATCTGGATCTAATTATATTCCTCATTTCTAATTATATAGTACTGTATATTCTTGGAGTTAGTGATATTCTACTGTGCATGATTACAAAATCTCTGCACATTGCTTTGGATCGTCCCATTTATTTATTTTATCCCGTCAGAGGATAACTGTACGACCCACGCTCTCGTGTTCGGGGATGCGCTGCGTCGACTCGCGTCTTGCAGTGCTGGAGCCGAGGCTGTCCCGGAGCGCGCTTCGCGGCGGAGCTCAAACGCGCATAAAGAGGAAGCAGCACGCTGGACGCCGGAGCTGTCGAGGATGGCAGTGGTGCTCGACGTGCTGGCCGAGGCGGCAAACTCCAGCAACGGAGGCGAGAACACTGGTCGTCCGGTTCAAGGTGGCAGGAGAACAGAGCCGTGGCGGGGATGGTTTCCCGAATGTCGGCGGCGGCACCGGATGTCAAGGACGCAGCCATGGACCGATGGCCTACGATGGACACCGGCGGAGCTGCAGCAAGGCCAGATGAGAGAAAACAAAATACGTGTTCTTCTTCAGCTCGGCCCATCTTGGCCCGTTCATTTAATTCGGAGCAAATTTCTTATCTGACACTGTTTTAAAATGTGGTTTTTTATTTGGCTCTGGAGAAAATTTTCTTCCATGTTTGACAGCTACTAGTCTTAATTTTTTTTTAATATGACACTCTAGTGCATTGTGTTCACCAACGGTGTTAAAGACAGACATGAAAAGACCTTTTTACCCTTGATGCATAAGGTGACTAAAAATTTGTACATGACAATATCTACAGTTATGTTACATATTTGGTCATGTTAAATGACCAATTAAGACCCCATAATTTGGTCAATGAACTGATTTCAATCCAAAAAGTTGTCCTTTGATTTTAATTCAAAAATGAAAATTGGGCAAAACCTCCCCCGTAATTTCATCCTAGATCTCTCTCTCTCTCTCTCTCACACACACACACACACACACACAATATGCATCACAACATGAACAACTACCAGAAACATCCATGTTCACACATACATCACATTTAGGTTCACATTCACCACATAAATCAGTACTAGTTCACCGCATACTATTTCACATATAAGGTCAAGTCCACAAGTACATCACATTAGTAGCACAAAAAAGCCTCCAAAAGTAACCATGACATTAACGAAAAACATGTGAGAATCACACACTAAGCCTTCTTTTGCTTCTTGTGCTCATTGAAGGGCTTGCAGGGTTAAATATTTTGCTTCTTGTGCACATGGCCGGCCGGAGAACAGAGTACCGCGTCACGCAGCGCTATCAAGTCGACCAATCAGGCCGAATCACACGGATTGTGTGCTTCTTTAGAACGGTGTGAGCCGTTGGATTTTGTATAGATAACAAATCTAGGGAAGTTGTGTGTGTGTTTAACTGAGATATTTACCTGCAAAAAAAACTGAGATATTAACGCTGCTTTTCGCTGAGAGGAAGCACGTGTGGTTGCATGCGTGCATTGGTTACCAACACAGCTTAGGTTAAATTAACAAGCTAGAATACATATATAGGATACCGCTATTCTAAGCGTGAGTGTAGAATAGCTTATTCTACACCCTAGTAATGCTATATACAAAATCTAGTAAAACAATGTACAAAATGTAGTAATTTTGAAAATAGTTTTTTTACTATCCAAATTTGTAATTTACTATATTTTCAGATAAATTACTATATTTTATATATTGCATTACTACAATTTGTATGTATCGTTATTGGGGTGTAGAATAAGAGTAATTTTGAAAATATTTTTTACTATCCAAATTTGTAATTTACTACATTTTCAGAAAAGTTACTATATTTTATATATTGCGTTACTACAATTTGTATGTATTGTTACTGGGGCGATACATACAAATTGTAGTAACGCAATATATAAAATATAGTAATTTTTTGAAAATGTAGTAAATTACAAATTTGGATAGTAAAAAAAACATTTTCAAAATTACTACATTTTGTACATTGTTTTACTAGATTTTGTATATAGCATTACTAAGGGTGTAGAATAATCTTATATATTACTAAGGAAAAGCATGGCTATTGTGTTTCTCTCTAGAGGTTGTAATCAAGGCCACATGTTTGCTTTGGGATACGGTCCAGCAACTTTCCCTTTTTATAATTCTTGCATTTTAGGTGCTTCACTCTTATTTCCTCATATAGGGCAAAGTGGTACATGGTCCCCTCTTGTTAGCCCACTAGGCGCAGTGCTAGGCTGCCATCTTACTGATGCACAGTCCTCGGCCCACGTGCAAAAGTTCTTAGCCCATGAACAGTTCCATATGCTTGAAGGTGCCTACGTGATGAGCAAACAATACAAGTGCTTGAAGGTTCCTGTGTTTGAACCTTAGAAAACTAGTCCAAATGATGTTCAGTGTTGTAAACTAGTTCTGATTTTGAACCTCAGAAAACAAGCAAAAGTTTGTAGAACACGTTAATGGTATATATAGCAAATATTCCCACCTCTAGAGAATATTGTTTGCACTAAAAAGCCCAATGATACTTGTTATGGCATGATGTTCATGCAATATTTCTTAAAAAAAAACAGTGAATCGTGAATCTTCTTAAGAGTAAAAAAACGTATCTCAAGTATAGGATGCACAGCGTAATTTTGTTTTCGTAAAAAGGAAGGAGTCATTCTCTGAAGAAAAGCTGAGCAGCATAATTCAATATGAAAAATAAAACAGTGTGTTTTAGCCGCTAAACAAAATGGCTCAACGATAATTGTAATGTCTATTTTCGCATGGTTGATGGATAGTTTTGACCAATATGGCACTTTAGGAAACCTGACATTGCATGTGTGAACGTGCCGACAAGCAATACAAGTTACGGTGCTACCTTTCCACAAGTCTATGCAGAGATTAGGAATTTGATGCCCAAGTTGAGTATTTTTTGGATACGGTATAGCGCTGCACGCGGTGCAAAAGTAAAAATGCTTTAATTTACTTTCCCGTCTGACAAAACACTGGATCAGACAGCGATCAGAGCAGCGCGTCATTGACCATTGATTGTAGGGGTTGTTTCTTTCCACTACCGTGTGTGTGTGTGTTGCTCTAGGGAGAGACGGATTAGAATGTAATGTTGCACCAACACTTGACATGTGGTTAAACCAACTCAAAATACAAATTTGCAGAGTTGGGATAAGAGGACACAACAATTATAAACAAACATCCTTGTATCATTATAATGAAACGGGAACTTTCATTTTCCATTGCCAAACCTTGAACATCGTATGTGTGCACTCTCTTTATTGGATCGGGCACCTTTTATACATCGAACAATATATCCCCTCGGCGCACCACCCTGGTCGAGTAGCTCCCTTTGACGGTCCACCGGCAACTCCGACCATCCTTATACTCCCGACCTCTCTCTCTCTCTCTCTCTCTCTCTCTCTCTCTCTTCTTGTGTGTGTGTGTATGCATGAGTGTGTGTGTGTGTGTTGTTCCAGGGAGAGACGGATTACAATGTAATGTTACACCAACACTTGACATGTGGTTAAACCAACTCGAAATATAAATTTGTAGAGTTGGCATAAGAGGACACAACAATTATAAACAAATATTCTGAATGAAACATGAAGCTTATACACCTCATGGTGGGCTAGTATCCTTGTATCATCATAATTGCACGGGAACTTTCATTTTCCATTGCCCTAACCTTGCGTATCATATGTGTGCACTCTCTTTATTGGACCAGGCACCTTTTATACCTCGAACATTATACCCCCTCGGCGCACCACTCTGGTCGAGCAGCTCCCTTTGACAGTCCACCGACACTCTGACCATCCTTTTACTCCCGACCACTCTCTGTTTTCATGTGTGTGTGTGTGTGTTGGTCCAGGGATAGAAGGATGGGAATATAATGTTGGAACCAACACTTGAAGGAAATATGCCCTAGAGGTAATAATAAAGTTATTATTTATTTCCTTATATCATGATAAATGTTTATTTTTCATGCTAGAATTGTATTAACCGGAAACATAATACATGTGTGAATACATAGACAAACAGAGTGTTACTAGTATGCCTCTACTTGAGTAGCTCGTTAATCAAAGATGGTTATGTTTCCTAACCATGGACAAAAGAGTTGTTATTTGATTAACGAGATCACATCATTAGTTGAATGATCTGATTGACATGACCCATTCCATTAGCTTAGCACCCGATCGTTTAGTATGTTGCTATTGCTTTCTTCATGACTTATACATGTTCCTATGACTATGAGATTATGCAACTCCCGTTTGCCGGAGGAACACTTTGGGTGCTACCAAACGTCACAACGTAACTGGGGGATTATAAAGGAGCATTACAGGTGTCTCCAAAGGTATATGTTGGGTTGGCGTATTTCGAGATTAGGATTTGTCAATCCGATTATCGGAGAGGTATCTCTGGGCCCTCTCGGTAATACACATCACATAAGCCTTGCAAGCATTACAACTAATATGTTAGCTGTGAGATGATGTATTACGGAACGAGTAAAGAGACTTGCCGGTAACGAGATTGAACTAGGTATTGGATACCGACGATCGAATCTCGGGCAAGTAACATACCGATGAAAAAGAGAACAACGTATGTTGTTATGCGGTCTGACCGATAAAGATCTTCGTAGAATATGTAGGAGCCAATATGGGCATCCAGGTCCCGCTATTGGTTATTGACATGAGATGTGTCTCGGTCATGTCTACATAGTTCTCGAACCCGTAGGGTCCGCACGCTTAAACGTTCGTTGACGATATAGTACTATGAGTTATGTATGTTGGTGACCGGATGTTGTTCGGAGTCCGAGATGAGATCACGGACATGACGAGGAACTCCGGAATGGTCCGGAGATAAAGTTTGATATATATGATAATAGTGTTTGGTCACCGGAAGGGTTTTGGAAATCACCGGAAGGGGTTCCGGATGTTTCCCGAAATGTTTGGGTACGAGAACACTTTATTTGGGCCAAAGGGGAAAGCCCACAAGGTTTTTGGAAAGCGCAAAAGGAAGTTTTGCGGAGTCCAGGGGCCAGACGCCAGGGTCCCTGGCGTCTGGCCCTGGAGTCCGAGAAGGACTCTTGCCTTTCGGGTGAAACCGACTTTGTGGAGGCTTTTACTCCAAGTTTCGACCCCAGGGCTCAACATATAAATAGAGGGGCAGGGCTAGCACCAAAGACACATCAAGAAGCACCAAGCCGTGTGCCGGCAACCCTGTCTCCTCTAGTTTATCCTCTGTCATAGTTTTCGTAGTGCTTAGGCGAAGCCCTGCGGAGATTGTTCTTCACCAACACCGTCACCACGCCGTCGTGCTGCCGGAACTCATCTACTACTTCGCCCCTCTTGCTGGATCGAGAAGGCGAGGACGTCACCGAGCCGAACGTGTGCAGAACTCGAAGGTGCCGTGCTTTCGGTACTTGGATCGGTCGGACGTGAAGACGTACGACTACATCAACCGCGTTGATATAACGCTTCCGCGAACGGTCTACGAGGGTACGTAGACAACACTCTCCCCTCTCGTTGCTATGCATCACCATGATCTTGTGTGTGCGTAGGAAAATTTTGAAATTACTACGTTTCCCAACAACACTTACATGTGGTTACACCCACTCGTATATATTTGTAGAGTTAGCATAAGAGGACACAACAATTATGAACAAACATTCTGAATGAAACATGAAACGTATACCCCTCGTGGTGGTCTAATATCCTTATATCATCATAACGACACAAGAACTTTGATTTTCCATTGCTCAAACCTTGCACATTGTATGTGTGCACTCTCTTTATTGGACCGGGCACCTTTTATACCTTTAACATTATACCCCATCTGCACACCACCCTGGTCGAGTAGCTCCCTTTGATGGTCCACCGCCCCCCCCGACCATCCTTAACTCTCTCTCTCTCTCTCCCTTTCTCTCTCTCTCTCTTCTTGTGTGTGTTTGTGTGTGCGTCTCTCTCTCTCTCTGTGTTGCTCCAGGGATAGAAGGATCAGAATGCAATGTTAGAACCAACACTTACATGTGGCTACACCCACTCCTATATATTTGTAGAGTTGTCATAAGAGGACACAACAATTATGAATGAAAGATGAAACTTATACACCCCCATGGTGGTCAGTATCCTTGTATCGTCATAATGACACAAGAACTTCCATTTTTCATTACCCAAACCTTGCACATTGTATATGTGCACTCTCTTTACTGGACCGGGCACCTTTTATACCTCTAATATTATACACCCTCAACGTACCACCCTGATCGAGCAGTTCCCTTCGACGGTCCACCGTCGTCCCGACCATCCTTATACTCCCGACCTCTCTCTCACTCACTCACTCTCTCTCTCCCTCTCCCTCTCTCTCACTCACCCCCCTCTCTCTCTCCTCTCTCTCTCTCTCTTCTTTTGTGTCTGTCTAGGCGATAACAGTTGACGTTCTTAAGCTCACTTAAGAGTAAACAACAATAATGAACAGACAATTGTAATTTAAAACATGCAAGTCACACCCTCATTTGTTTTCTTGTATCGTGGTATCGTCATAATGACATGGGGACCTTCAGTTCCCATTGCCCAAACCTTACATAATTGTATGTGTGCACTCTTTTAATTTGACCGGGCACCTTTTTATACCTTGAGGGTTGTACCAATCGGAGCACCACCCTATTTTCGCCGCCACTCCTGACCTCTCTCTCTCTCTCTCTTCTTTTGTGTGTGTCTAGGCGCCAACACTTGGTGTGGTTAAACTCAATTAAGAGGAAACAACAATAATGAACGAGCATTTGTAATCTATATCATAAAAGTCACACCCCCATAGTGTTCTTGTATCGTTGTATCGTCATAATGACACGGAAACCTTCATTTTCCATTGCCGAAACCTTACACAATCATACGTGCGCACTCATTTAATTGGACCGGGCACTTTTTAATACCATGATAGTTATACTCATCAGAGCACCCTCTTGTTTTTGTCGGCGTGCGACGTGCCGATGGTACTGGGATGTGGGTGACCCGCTGCCTTGGGGTGACTTGCACCTGCCGGATGGGTGGCACCTCAACCCCGAGTGAGTGCCAGTCCAACCATCCCAGCCAGCGTACACGTTCGTCTTCTCGGGATCTACCGCCGACAAGCCCTTCTCCCTCTAGACATACTCTAGGACCTGAGGTACACCATTGAGTCACCAATATGGGATAATTGCTTCCGGGATGATCACGTCATGCGGTGGAGTCATTCTTTGCTTCCCATGCCGCGTGTTCTCCTAGCCCACCACATGTCGCGCGTGCTCATAGGCCACCTCATGCGCGCGTGCACCCTCGACATCACCGTGCCCACCAACATGTCCACCTATAGCCATGGAGGAAGAGGAGCACGAGGTCTTGAAGAAGGTGCTCAAGGACTCTAAACTCGACGAATTGAAGGAGTTGAAAGGCCTGGCGATGCGGTTTGCTTTTTCGGCCGCTGGTCTGGAATCCAGCGCTCGTGGGGTAGTCTTGGTCGTAGACATTGACGGTGACCTACACGTCGGTCTTTGTTTTGGCCCCGGCCGTGTGGGTCGGCGCGGATCCACTCATAGCGTTAGCCGGGAAGACCAACACATTACCAGTGTAGTACAAATTTTTACTGGCATCAATTTATTAGGAACACCATCAACAAGCCATGGTCACCGTATTGAGCACCGTTACAATATGACTATCACAAAAAACTTTGTAATGGGATTTATGATTTTCTTTTACCGAATAGAATTTATGATTTTGAGGCTGAAAGCAATATTTATTTTTGGCTAACATGTTATGGAAGGTGTTGGTTGCCCCATGAAACAAATCTGTTTACAAAGTTAGGCGAACCAGCGTGTTAACAACGTCATTATAAGGTACTTCCTCCATAACAAAATATAAGGCACACTCAGCTTTGCAAGGTATTTTGACGCATAGCTTTGGCCACTAATATATATCGAAGTATATGGATTGAACATTCATAGATAGTATAGTTTTTTTGCGGGGTGCATAGTCGTATTTGTCTTGCATTTTTTTTATATATCCGTATAATAATTTTATAGACATATGATACATATAAATCATAATCAAGGTTATGCAACGACAAAGACCAGAAAAGTCAACCAGTGCCTTATATTTTGGAAAAGAGGGTGTAGAAAAAAGGAACAAAACCTTAAAACGTTGTTCGTCCAAATGTGTTTTTTTCAATAGTACAATGGTCAACAACGTCCACAGGTCAAAATCTGAGACCAAGAGAAGCATCAAAAGAAAAATCTCCACGCCCCTGACCATGGTAAAAACTTTGGCAGGCCATTGAGAGAACCAGTTTGCAGGATGTGAACAGGAGTTAATACCACTATTGGTACATAAACTTGCAGGGGTGGGAACAGTTTCATACACAAACTAAAAAACCCCACAAAACTAGTCCTCCAACTTGACTGCTGTAACAAATTCATACAAAGCAGCTGTGGACGCGACATTTGGCATGCCACGCTGGATTTTGGCACACGCCTTACTTTTACAAAAGCCCCCTTGCACTCTCTGTATTTTACAAAAAGCCCCCTCGCCCTCTCTTTCTGCATCGATTCCCCATTCGTAAATCCCTAGCTCCTCCCCTTTGCCGTCGCCCTCTCCGCCGCCAGCCGTCTCCGCCTTCCCCTCCGACGCCCTGTCGGCCGCCCTCTCCGCCGGCAGCCGTCTCCGCCGCCCTGTCGAGATGAGCGGGAAGCAGCAGGCAGGACGCCGTGGAGCAGGGGCGTCGTCGTCCTCAAGCCACCCTCTCCCGCTCAATGGATGTGACCTCGCCGGTGCCGACATGACGAAGGACGGTGAGCCTTGGGCGAAAATCACCGGAGAGGTGCGCTACATGGATGTCGATTTCTGCAAGGTGCGTGTCCCCATTCCCCTCGCCAATTTGCTTCGGATGCCCATGAATTTGAGCTTCCTGATGCTAACATTTGATTTGATGGCCATGGTAGGGGACTAAAAACCTACCCGAATTTGACTGGGGTATACCTCTTTCCTCTCCTGATGCTGCTTTCAATGGCACTGACAAAAGTGACCATTGTTGCCACTTACTGAAACCTGCGAGAAGAGTTTGCTCTGATGGATATGACTATGGTCGTAGATTTCTTGTTTGTCCTCGTGAGGTTAGTCAAGTGCCCAACTTTTGTTTACAAAAGTGTGTTGTTTATCTGTAGTTGTTAGAGGTTGATGTGACCAAATTGTTGTACTGAACAAATTGGTTTGTTTTGCAGGGTTATGATACATGTGCTTATCTGAAGTGGGTGGACAAGGAATGGCAGGGGAGACCTAGGCAGGTGATTGGCAAACTTGCTGAAGAGAATGTGGCTCTTCAGAAATTTGTGTTTGACAAGGATGCTGAAATTATGAGGCTGAAGGAAGAAAGGAAGGCCATGATCATGAAGCACAAGAAGGAGATCAGAACTAGGGATAGGAGGGAAATTTGGTTAGCCTGTTTGGTCTGCTGCTCTGCACTGTTGTATGGTGTTGTAGCACTAGTGATAAGAGGTTTTGTGTAGTAAGTTAGGTAATTTAGTATTTGGCATGATTTGAGAGGTGAAACTATTTGTTATCAGTTGCTACTTGTACTGATTATATGAAATCAGTGGCTACCTATTATCTATGTTCAGTGTTGTAAACATTTCAAACTGGAATCAGTGGCTTGAAATGAAATCTGTGGCTTGTACTCATTTCTGTGTACTTAACTGAAAATTCTCTTATTTGACATGAAATCAGTGGCCACTTTACTTAACTGAAAAATTCTGTTGCAAAATTCTCTTATTTCACATGAAAGCAGTAGCTTGTTTACTTAACTGAAATCAATGATTCTCTTATTTCACATGAAAATTCAGTTAACTTAAGCAAAATTCAGTTAACTTAAGCAAAATTCAGTTAACTTAACAGTGCAAATTTCAGTTAAGTTAACCATTTCGAAGGGGCCCAGGGATCTTCAGGTAGTACAACTTGGCATATTTGGCACAAAGTGAGCACCTAGTAACATTCTATTTTAGGATGTGTGCACATGGGCACAACATAAGCAGACAACCTACAGTTCAACAGCAAACACACATGGGCAGAGAACATGCAGTTCAACAGCACTTCAACACCAAATTGCCATAGATACAACAGTTCAACATGGACTGCTCAAAATAGATAACTTATATGCCAACATATAGATCAGCATACCTAACTACTCTTCTGCACCTCTTCTGCATCTTCTTCAGTTCTTCAGCTGTTGCAGGCGGATGGAGCGGCGCACCTTCTTCACCTCTTTCTTCAGCGGCGCCTTCTTCTTGTTTTGCTCTGGCTCCTTCACCTCTTCTTCTTGTTCAACCTTCACCTCTTCTGGCAGGAGCTCGACGTCCGGCAGGAGCTCGACGTCGATGGGCATGTTTCTGCCACCCTCTCTGGCGACCGGCGCAACGAGCACAACCTCGTCCGTATTCGTGTCGTCGTCACTGATGACAACAGCCTCTGTCAGGTCATCGTCAGAGGCGTAGTCCGCAGGGTCGATTGGAGCAGGCAGCGCGAGCACGACGCTGACGACATTTGCAGGGTCGTCGTCGAGGGGGACCGGGGCCAGAGAGGTGGTGGAGCGGTACATCCACCACCTAGCTCGCTGGTACGGATCCACGCTGAGCGTACCCTCACGCATTGCCCAGACGAGGAAGGACGGCGGCAGCACTGTGAGTCCTGTGGGGAAGGCACGGGCCTTCTCGCCGTCCGTCAGCTGCTTGGCCAACCCGCGCGCATGCATGAGCATCATCTTTGGGGTGGGGAACCAGGTGCAGACTTCTCGAATCTGCGCGCAGAAGGACTGGTCGTTGTCGGCCAGATCCTCCAGTGCGAGCTTCCAGCCCTCGACGTTCGCCATGGCGGCGGTGGCCGGCGGTGGTGAGTGGGGAGAGCAGGCGACGTGGTCGGTGTGTGGGGAGTGGTGAGTGGGGAGCGGAGTGGTGAGTGGTGGGCGGAGCGGTGGGTGGGCGTGGATTTATTGATGCGGTGGGTGGGAACATGAACCGTCCAGAATGGAGTGGGCGTCTCTGTGAAGAGTACAAGTAACTTTGTGCATCTAGCACTAACAAGTTCCTACTCTTACCGCACTGGCATTGCACTCTACTTCTCTGACCACAGGTCTTGGGTTCGAGACCCAGGCCAGCATTTTTTATTTTTTTATTTTGGGCATCTCCAGCACACAATAAATGGAGCAGTACAAGTAGATGGAGGTGCAAAATTCAGTTAGTTCAAAAAAATCCGCACTGGCATGGAAAGTGGAGGTGCAAAATTCAGTTAGTGCAAAAGTGGAGGTGCAAAATTCAGGAAAATGGAGAAGTACAAGTAGATTACTCCATGTAGCACTAACAAGTTCCTACTCTTACCGCACTGGCATTGTACCCTACTTGTTAAACCATAGGTCCTGGGTTCGAGACCCAGGCCAAACATTTTTTTGTTTTTATTTTTGGGCGTCTCCAGCACACACACAATAAATGGAGTTCACCCAAATTCAGTTATTTTAGTAAAATGGAGTACATGTGCTTCATCACCATATTCAGTTACTTCATACATTCACCAAATGCATAAAATTTAGCAAAAAATTCAGGAGTTCAGACATTATGAAACAACTCAAGTATATTGTCTGTCACCAAAAAATTCTAAATGTCATTGCCACAAAATATAAATTATGAAAAATGTCTTGCACTCAAAAATGCTGCCATGAAGTTCAGACATGAACTTCTACAGTTTAGCATGAAGTTCATTTATGAACTAAACAGACATCTAACTGTCACCCCCAGGTGCATTTTGAGAAACTGGAATTTCTTCAGTTAAATTGAGATCAGGTATTGGCTCCCTTGCTCCATCTTCACCAAACATGAGCCTGTATGCTGGATAAGTGCTAGCTTCCCTCCTGTCTCTCCTCCCAGCCACTCCTCTGCCTATTGCTCTACTCCCAGAAGATCCTCCTCTCTCTGTAGTGCCAGATCTCACTGTCTTTCCTTTCTTCCTTCCTCTTCCTCTTCCCCTCACACTTGTTGTGGCTGTGGTTGTGGTTCTTCTGGGAGGGATAGAATCCCTAGCTTGCACCACAAAAGCAGACTCTTCAGGAAGTGGCCCAAGAGGATTCCAAGTGCTCACATATGCCCTCTCCTATGCAGGATCACAAAATGTCAGGAAGATATAAATGAGAAAATGAAATGCAGGTACAAATTCAGAGAAAGACAGTAATATTAAAAGTGCACCTCCTGGCCTATGGTGTAGACCATACTGCTTCTGTCATTCATAGGATCAAGCCTAGGATCAATTCTTGTTGGCATAATATCCTGTAGTCAGAAAAAAAATCATGTTAGTAACATAACTGAACTTAAATGCAGTTAACTGAAATCAATGTTCAAAGTCCTAATTCAAAGAAAAATAGTTAACTGAAATCACTGATTTAACCTGCAGAATTGAAGGATCTCCAACTTCATCATCATTTTCTAATTGAGCTTCCTGTTGCCTCATAAACTTGGCATGTCCTCTCTTGTTGTGGTCAGCACTACCACACACTGAGCAATGCATTGCCACTCCTTTTTTGTTGATGTAAACAGTTCCATCTTTCTTCTTCTTCTCTTCTGGTGTCTTTCTCCTGTTCTTTGCTGGCCTGCCCATTTTCTTTGTGAAGACTGGAGGGTGGATGGGAATGCCATTCATCTTTTCCCAGCTTTTCCTGTCCCTCAATATCCACAACATACTTGTTGTTGCCTGATTCAACACCATAAATGCCAAGTCCTGAATGTGTTGGAAAGCAGTTACCTGAGTACTCTGCATTCTTGTCCAGTTTCTTCCTAATCTTGGGGCAGATAAGTCCAGTCCACTTTTCTGAAGCTTCTTTGTACTTTCTGTCATGCCTCACAGTAATTTTATGTGTTATGCATTCTAGCATTGATATAACACACAGTTCTCTTGCATCCAAGATGTAGCTGCAAGAGAGACATAGTAAAGTTTTGTCAGAACTCAGTGACACTGCAAGATTGTGTTAAACATAACTGAACTTGTTTGCTACAAAAGTGAACTAACTGAAGTTTACCTGTTGTACACCTCTGACATGTTGTTCAGCAAGATGTCACACTTGGGGAAATCTCTGAAGTATGCTTTCACCCACTGGTTGGGGGGCTTGCCATCCAACCAATTATATGCCTCCAAGTTCTGTGCCCTCAGCTTCTCTCTATTCAAGGTCCACTTGTCCACATTAGTTGACCTAGCAATGGCCCACAACATATTCTTCAGTATTTCTCCTTTGAACTTCTGGTGGAAGTTTTGATAAAGATGTCTAACACAAAATCTGTGTTCTGCATCTGGCCATATCTTCTCAACAGCATTGATCAAACCCTGCAAAATTAGTTCATAAACATGTGAGACAACAATACCATATGGAAATATGCAACATCAGTATGTTTGGACAAATGGAACACACCTTTTTCTTGTCACTCATTATAGTGAAAGGGGAGGTGTTAATGATGTTCAAATCATTCTTCAAAGTGGTGAGAAACCATTCCCAAGAGTAAGTTGACTCCACCTCCACCATCCCCATTGCAATTGGAAATATGCAATCATTGGGATCAATCCCAACAGCTGTAAGCAGCACACCCTTGTATTTGCTCTTCAGGTGACAGCCATCAACAAATAGAATTGGCCTGCACCCCCTCAGGAAACCTCTCTTGCAAGCATCATAGGACCAATATAGTGAAGATAGGTGATCTTTTGGAAGCATGTCACCTATTTCCTTCACTTTGGTTGTGCAAACAATGAATTTGCTCCCTGGATTACTTCTCCTCAGTTCTTGTCCATAGTCCCACAACTGGCTGTATTGTGCTTTCTCATCACCATGTATGATTTTAAGTGCAACACTCCTGGCCCTGCCAAGCTTCATTCTCACTGGATTAAGCTTGAACTTCTGCTGAACTTTCCTTCCAAATGTACCCAAGTCCATACTCTTGTTGTCTCTGAACTCATCCATAAATATCTCAGTCAGGTACTTCACTGTCAAGCACTTGGAATCCCATGTTTTCTGACAGGTGTGCTCTCCATTGTACTCTCTGATGACAATGCTTCCTGTTCTATTGTCTCTAGATGCTTTCAACCTCCAAGGGCAATCAGGTTGACACACACCAATGAATCTCTCTGCCTCATTTCTAGCTTTAATGATTTTCACTCTGTTTTTGACTGTGTATGTAGTGACTGCTTCCCTTAGCTCTTTCATTTCTCCAAATACTTGCCCAACCCTGAAGATTAGGTTGCTCATATCCATTTCTACATTGAATATTTTGAATGTATATTTCAACTTCTCCAACTCATCTTTTGACAGGTTGAGCTCATCATCATCCAGTGGATCTTCCTCCTCAAATATCTCTTCCTCTTCTTCATTGTTGTCATTCAATGATTTGTCCACATTCTGAGCAAACAAATCATCATCTCCATCTTCACAATCATAGTCACTATCATAAAAGTCTGAGTCAGTTTCATTCAACTCTTCTTCTCCATCATTGTTTTCAACTGCATTATCTGCATTGTCTGCATCTGCATCCTCTCCTTCCATTGCATTCTCTGCATCATGATCTCCCTCTGCATCCTCTCCTTCCTCTGCATTCTCTGCATCATGATCTGCATCCTCTCCTTCTTCTTCATCCTCATTTCCATCTGCAGTTGGGCATCCTTTTAGTATGATTTTAGGATATAAGGTCTGAATCTTGTTCTCCTCATCAACTAACAAATCCAATGTCTTCGCTTCTCTGCTGGACCTCACCATAGCAGCTATAACATCTGGATTGTCCACACAAAGTAGGCCATCACCATAGTCTTTATCTGGCAAAATCCAATACACCTTGATTTGAGGGTCTGTAGGGTCATAGTCCATCCTTGCCAAGCAATACTTGATCATCCCCAGTGACCATGTGTCTGAATGACAGTAGTCAAAAGCTTGATGACTGCACCCAATGTAAGAGAACTTCATTTCTCTTCCTATGCATTCCCCCAACAAAATCCCATTGTGCTCAAACTCCACTGAAGAAAACTGGCTAGCTTCTCCATTTGTCACTGCAATAATTGACACATTAAATTTTTAGTGCACAACACATTCAACTATAACTGAATCATAGTTTCAACTGACAAAGTACAGTGCTCAAACTCTAACTGAATCTGTACATGATTTTCAAACAGAAATATGTACTGAATATCAACTAAAAGACCACCCTTTCATCACAAAACAATAGTAAAAATGCTGACTTTCATCTCAAAAAAGCTTGTACTTTTGCCAAACAGAGAAAGTAAGCATTTTTTCACTGAAATATCGACTGAAAGACCACCCTTTCATCACACTTTACAGTGAATTTACAGTTTAGTGCAACAATAGCATATAATCTCTGAATATCTGAACAATAAAATCACATCAACACATGACCCCTTTCCTCTCTAACCTAAAGGACCCCCCTTTCCCTGTATGCTACCCAAAACCCTAGGTCAAATCCCCTCACATTGCCCTTGATTGACCCCCCTGAATTCCCCAAATCAGCATCAAGAAACCCTAGACAAGCTCATGGAAAGTACTTCCCCTACGAACCCTGGGGACGCACACAACCAACCCTAGTGAGCAGATCGACCCAAAATTCACACTACATCGGCATGATCGGCCTAATAAACCTAACCACTCCGCCGGCAGGAACAGAGGAAGCAGAGGAGAAGGCAGAGGAGGCAGAGGAGTGCTTACCGTATTCAGGGAGGCCACTCGCCGGGTTCCCTACGCCGCGGCTCCATGGCGCCGATGAGGCCGACGGCGGCGTCGCCTCGCAGGAGCAGGAGCAGATGAGGAGGAACAGGGGACGGGCGAAAGAGAAGGGAAAGGTTTTGGAAGGGGTTTGCATCGGGCCCGACGACCAGGGGGTTTTCTGTCGGAGGTATGGTATGGACTGCTCTGCGAAATTGCTAAAGCGCGAGGTTTTTTTTGTAAAAACACGCATCGGGCCCGACAAAGCCTACCTGGCGCGCCACGTGTGCAGTTCGGGCTGGCTTTGTATGAATTTGTTACAGCAGTCAAGTTGGAGGACTAGTTTTGTGGGGTTTTTTAGTTTGTGTATGAAACTGTTCCCACCCCTACAAGTTTATGTACCAATAGTGGTATTAACTCTGTGAACAGCACCCGTGACCAAACCATGGACAAAAGACTGCCGTGATTGCAGGATGTGAAGAGCCCCCGTGACCAAACCATGGACAAAAGACTGCCGTGATTGCAGGATGTGAAGAGCCCCCGTGACCAAACCATGGACAAAAGACTGCCAACTGCCGTGGTTGTAGGAAGTGAAGAGCACCCCTGAGCCGTGACCATACCATCTTCTTCTCTGAGCCGCCCACACCAAAGCGAGAGAGACAGAGCTGCCCTTCATCTCAGCTAAGATGAGCAGCGTCAGGGTTGGAAAAATGGAGAACGGCGGTGCAGCGCAGCGCGAGGATTTCGTCGACCACCCAAGTGAGTTTTTCAGCTGCAGCTTAATGTGTCAGTTTTCATGTCATCTAAAAATTTGCGATAATTGTGTACAGAGTTCTCGGCGGTAGATGTGGCAACAGGTGAAGTACCCATGGATCCCATCTCCGCTAGAACCAATAGCCAGATACCTTCAGATCACCCATCAATCGACGTGGATCTTGTTGAAGACAGAACGACAGCAAACTAGTTACGCCGACCATGCCGGGAAACGATGGATGGATAAGACGGCAGAGGTAATCATCTCAATACCAGTATCTGCAGTTCTGTATCGTTTTTCAGATACGTTTTGCCCGAACTCTTATCACTAATAACTCTGTTCCTGACAATTTAACCCTTTTCAGAGCCATGTGTTGCGCGGAGGTGGATTTATTCACCACAAATACATAAGGAACATTTTTGTTGGCAGTCATATCACACACGACGTCAAAAGATGTCCAATGGTATCTCTCTCTAAACATTATTATACAGACAAGGAAGTATGACCTGTTCTGACCATTGTCACAAACATTTTTCAGATAGTATTACCAGTGGCACACAATCATTCCTGGTCCACATGCATTTTGGACTTCCCAAGGAGGACAACAATCCTCGACCCGATGATAAACAACGGAGACAGACTAGTACTCTAGTGAGCATAAAAGTTAGCCGCGCACTAATGGATTGTATTGCAGAGTTCTTCGATGGACGGGCACCAAAGACAAAAGGATGGTAGAATTGGTTCCCCAAACTGACAACTGGACCTTGGGTCTGCAGCAGGTCATTTCTAACGCGCCCTAGTAGTTGTTTCAGTCTCTTTTGTAAAAAAACAGTTATCTTACAAACAATAAATCAATGCAGGGCTTCTAGCCGTGTAGTAGCACTTCACTTCGCAAGGTAGTGGATGGGTACGAAATTACAGAGGACTCTATCGCCTGTAAGTTTTCAGAAGAAAAAAAGGCAGAACAATATCTTTGTTCTTTGTGGTATGAATAAGTCCACTCATCAACGGTATTTATTGAAAAAATGCAGCTAGGGGATGAAATCGACCAATATCGGATGATGCTTCTCTATGAAGTTCTTGGGTTAGACAGTAACATGGGACAGCTACCTGCTAAATTCAAGTTATGCCAGAATGAACCTTGAAGAGAGGAAGCAACTGTTTGATTTAATATAGCATAACATGAAAGCGATGATGATATCTGAACTACCAGAAATAATTCGTGCAATCAAGGAGATCCTAGATGGCACACACTGTATCTTTATTCACCATCAACGTTTATGTCTTTTATATTTCTAGACTAAGGAATTGTAATGTGCTTGTCACATCACTAGGAGCTGATTTTATTTAAGACTTCCAGACCGTATGAAGAACCATTTAAATTTTTTGAAATGACTTTTGGGACCAGCCTCTACATATTTCTTATATAGTCTAAGATTATGCATAACTACTGAACACTGTGTACTAAATAACAGGAGGAACAAAACGGCAACAAGAGCATAAATGTAAAAAGTACATGATCTGCCCAATATAAGTTACATCCATCACATCAGTCAGAAAATGGCTTAAGATAAATGAACAAAATACAAATTGATAGATTGAACCTTGTTTCATGGAAAGATTCTCACTCCATGATGGATAGGAGCACTAGCTGTTGAATGAGCACTTGGAGTGATCTTGGTCGATGGTGGTGAAGAGATTCCCAGTAGCCACATGAGCTCCGATGACAGCCCTAGAAAGAATGTGATTTTCAGATGTCATGACATTGTAGTGGTACATAGACGGCACAAGATGTTAACATAACTAGGTACTTACCTAAGTTGATCTTCGTCGACACCAATTTCAGACCTTATCAAAGAAAATGACGCGCCGTTTTCAAGCTCTCTGTTACAAACCAAACGGTGAGATAACAAAACAAAAAATATATCAATATGTATATTAGTGGATCCCCATGGCTGTTGTGTCAATTACATTATCCCGGGGTGATAGAATACCCGAAGTACAGAGTCAAACAGCGAGTTGCCTCTGTTATGTAGTGAAATACACTCCTGTGGAACCACTGAAGCAGCCTCTTGCTGATCCCTATCTGCTTGACGTAGCCTAGCCTGAATAAAAATGATAGAATACATTATGTAGATACATACGGATTTCAAACATGACGATCTTGACAATACATTTAAGCACGCTCGCCTGCTTTCTCAGATCCAAGTGAACGTAGATGCAAGAAAGGAAGTGGTGCGTGATGTCATTGTAGTTGGTGACGATGCTGCAATATCATTTTCATTACACATGGCCAGCTGAATGAACTACATTTTCAGCGAATTACTACATAAGTGGTCACAACATACTAAAAGAACCGTACCTGACGGAGTATACGCGTATGTGCATGTCATGAGTACCACCCCTGATACCTCCATTCAGAACGATATAATCACCATTCCTGTGATTGAGAAAAATAATCAGCAGATAATTTAAATGTGCCAACGATCATAATAGCAAGAACGTGAACATTATTCAGTGAAAAATATACTTAGCAGTGTCCATGGAACGCATGAACTCGGCCTACACTGACCTGGAAGGAACGATTTTTTATGAGATTAGACCAAGGAAGATACTTTCTTTTGAAACATAATTAAATAGTTCAAGCAACTTTTGCTAGTACTCCCTTCGTTCCCAAATATAAGTCTTTTTGGAGATTTAAACAAGTGACTACATACGGAGTAAAATAAGTGAATCTACACTCTAAAATATGTCTACATACATGCGTATGTTGTAGTTTATTTGAAATGTCTAAAAAGACTTGCATTTAGGAACGGAGGGAGTACTTTGTTAGCAAAAAAATGAAGTCCCTTCCACTATAGGATACTAAGAAGGTGCGGAACTCTTGCTAGCATATGCATTAGATGAACGGTACCTTTCACACTAAAACATACTAAAAATAGACCGTCATGTGTGGAACCTTTGACTGCTAGCTAAGCAACAAAATCTAGACAGTAGGTCTTCTCAAAATAGCGAAGCTCTCTGACCAATGCCGAAAAGCATCTGCCCCCATTCCGCGTATAAATATGCCATGACAGGTTATAGGTTGCCATTTCCATCCACAGCCTGGTAAAGACCCCCACATGCTTTCCTCTTATGTAAATCCGATCTCCAATAATGCAATAATTCAGAACCTTATCCATCCTAAAGTTCGGATCTCGATGCAAACCAAGGGTTCCGATAACACTCTCTGCTGCTAGTGATGGTAGGAAAGCCGTTCTCTCTCTCTCTCTATATATATATATATATATATATGTTGGAAAAGGCAGTGCCTAGGAGGCGCTTAGGCACGCCTAGGCGCTAGGCAATGGCCAAACGCCTCGCCTAGGGCATAAATGGAAGGTCTAGGCAGGGCAAGCAAGGAATTGCCCACCCAAGCAAGAAATCATGCCACATACTGTACTGATATGCCAAACAGGTTATATTCCAATGGCAGTGGACGGTAATTAACTTATTTATATGGCCTAAACTAATATCAACACCCATATAATAATCACAAATACACTACGAGTAAAAAAATATTACCGCCTAGGCCGCGCCTAGGGCTCTTAGGCATCGCCTAGGCACTAGGCGAAGGCTAATCGCCTCGCTTACGCCTACCGCTTTTTCCAACCTTGATATATATATATATATATATCAGCACCCATATAATAATCACATATAATAACAACACCGCAAAGCAAGCTACAACACAAAGGGTCTATCCTAATCGAAACTCAACACCGCGTCTCGACCGACGTCGGAGACCTCTAAAGAACACCAACTTCCGCAGAGCTCCACTTGTCGACGCACCATCCACTCTTATCGCCTAAGAGGAAGTGACAAGTGGGTGGCAGGACTCGATCCAGTTCGAGGAAGACGCCGTCTTGGACACACCGGCTGAAAGAATATGCGGTGCCCCCATGTTTGGTTTTGGTAATTGATGACAATCTCTATGGACTAATGGTTGCCTTGAGTTATATTTGAATGTTTTGTCCATAGGCTTTTCTTGGAGTACATGTGTTGGTTTCAAGGAGAGTTTGTGTCGACCAAGGTGCTATTCAAGGAATTACCTAAAGATTGGTCTTGTGAGAGGTTGATCAAGACTAAGTCAAAGAGTGAATCAAGTTGATCAACCCATAAAGCGTAGAAGATGTACCGAGAGGGATCAAGTGATCCCATGGTACGATAAGCATTGTCAATTACGCTTTGTGTACTAACCCATGGTCTTCGTGAGGGTTCTTTGTGGGGTTAGATTGCGGTGTGCAAGTTCAAGTGGAGCATCACGAAGAGATCAAATGCTTGAAGCTTTCTGTCCTTTGTGGTGACAATGGACTTGTGAAGATGTGCGGAAGAGTGGCTCACCCATAGTGGAGTATGGGGGAGCAATCAACTAGTCTTCATCAAGTCAACACAATCAAGAAATGTTGCGGTGTGCAAGTTCAAGTGGAGCATCACGAAGAGATCAAATGCTTGAAGCTTGTCGTCCTTTGTGGTGACAATGGACTTGTGAAGATGTGCGGAAGAGTGGCTCACCCATAGTGGAGTATGGGGGAGCAATCAACTAGTCTTCATCGAGTCAACACAATCAAGAAAGGTGGTCCAACTTGAGGGAGTCAAGATCGTCATCATCTAGCTCAAGTGGACCATGTGCAAGGAAAAGGTTTGCCCTTGATAGGGTTTCTATTTTACCGGTCTCACGATGGTAGTTGGGAGACCGGGTTATAGGATCGATTGCCGTACTATCAAGGGGGGGCTCTCGATGAGTAGCTTGATCGTATCGTTCGTTGAGAGATCAAACCATTGCATCCTTGCATCATCTTTCTTGGTTCTTATTTGGTTCTCTTTGTGAGTCTTAGAGCTTATGGTCATCTTGATGACAAGCTCGAGTTCATCGAAAACGGAGTTCACATGCATCTTCTATGATGTTTTCGATGTTGGAGGTTATGCTCGTTCTTCACTGTTGGAGGTCTCACCCCCTCCATTTGTTAGGCATACCTCCCCTGCCTTCGCTGTTTTGATGCTACTCGTCATCTTGTTTCCAACAAGCTTGAGTTTGCTCAATTCGGAGCTCATATGCAGAAGTTATGGCAGTTCTTGTTTTTCTTGAGAGTGGCTTTTGTTTGGTCCCAACGGTAGTACCGCGAGCCCAAGCGTAGTACCGCTTGGAGATCTCAGCCATAGTACCGCTGCAGTGCCGCTCTTCTACCGCCTCGTTTTTGGGTCCTGCTCTTTTCGTGTCGGTTTTAGCAGTAGTTGCACGGCAGTAAGGCACGGTAGTACCGCCTAAGCGGTAGTACCGCTCCGGTCGGGTGGTAGTACCGTTTCTGCTTCACTGCCTCCATACTCTGCTCTGCCTGCCTCTTTTGGTCCCGTGTTCTGCTCCTCCAGCGGTAGTACCGCTGGGGTGAGCGGTAGTACCGCTTATATGCGGTACTACCGCCTCAAGGTTCATGTTTTGTTGCTCCTCTTCCCTGCTTCTTCCGCCCGAGCAGTAGTACCGCTCGTGTGCGGGCTGAGCACATAACGGTTGGATTTTTCCCCCTCCTATAAAAGGGGGTCTTCTTCCCCAATGAACCTTATCCTTTGAGCTCGTGTTCTTCCCCCATTGTTGACCTTCTTCGAGCTTGCTAACTCTCAATCCCTCCATGGTTTCTTGCTAGTTTTTGAGGGAAAAGAGAGAGGAGATCTAGATCCACATTTCCACCAATCACTTTCTCCTCTATGTGAGGGGAACCCCTTGGATCTAGATCTTGGAGTTCTTGGTGTTCTCCTTCTTGTTCTTCCTCTCATTTTCCTCCCTAGCATTAGTTGCTTCGGTGGGATTTGAGAGAGAAGGACTTGGGCACTTGTGTGCCCTTGCCATTGCATTTGGTGCATCGGTTTGAGTTCTCCACGGTGATACGTGGAAGTGAAGTTTGAGAAGCTTATTACTCTTGGGTGTTTGGGCACCCTAGAGCTTGTTCCTCTTGGGTGCCTTGGCGCCCTAGACGGTTGGTGTTGTTCGGAGCTCAATCATTGTGGTGTAAAGCTCCGGGCAAGCGTCGGGGTCTCCAATTAGGTTGTGGAGATCGCCCCGAGCAATTTGACGGGTACCGGTGACCGCCCCCAAGGGTTGCCAAAGTGTACGGGTTCGGTGACCGCCCCCAAGGGTTGCCATTTGTACGGGTTCGGTGACCGCCCTCAAGGGTCCCTTAGTGGAATCACGGCATCTTGCATTGTGCGAGGGCGTGAGGAGATTACGGTGGCCCTAGTGGCTTCTTGGGGAGCATTGTGCCTCCACACCGCTCCAAACGGAGATTAGCATCCGCAAGGGTGTGAACTTCGGGATACATATCGTGAAGGAAATATGCCCTAGAGGCAGTTATTATTTATTTCCTTATTTCATGATAAATGTTTATTATTCATGCTAGAATTGTATTAACCGGAAACATAATACATGTGTGAATACATAGACAAACAGAGTGTCACTAGTATGCCTCTACTTGACTAGCTCGTTAATCAAAGATGGTTATGTTTCTAACCATGAACAAAAGAGTTGTTATTTGATTAACGAGATCACATCATTAGTTGAATGATCTGATTGACATGACCCATTCCATTAGCTTAGCACCCGATCGTTTAGTATGTTGCTATTGCTTTCTTCATGACTTATACATGTTCCTATGACTATGAGATTATGTAACTCCCGTGTGCCGGAGGAACACTTTGTGTGCTACCAAACGTCACAACGTAACTGGGTGATTATAAAGGTGCTCTACAGGTGTCTCCAAAGGTACATGTTGGGTTGACGTATTTCGAGATTAGGATTTGTCACTCCGATCGTCGGAGAGGTATCTCTGGGCCCTCTCGGTAATGCACATCACTTAAGCCTTGCAAGCAATGCAACTAATGAGTTAGTTGCGAGATGATGTATTACGAACGAGTAAAGAGACTTGCCGGTAACGAGATTGAACTAGGTATTGGATACCGACGATCGAATCTCGGGCAAGTAACATACCGATGACAAAGGGAACAACGTATGTTGTTATGCGGTCTGACCGATAAAGATCTTCGTAGAATATGTAGGAGCCAATATGGCATCCAGGTTCCGCTATTGGTTATTGACCGGAGACATGTCTCGGTCATGTCTACATTGTTCTCGAACCCGTAGGGTCCGCACGCTTAAGGTTTCGATGACAGTTATATTATGAGTTTAGTACTTTTGATGTACCAAGGTTTTTCGGAGTCCCGGATGTGATCACGGACATGACGAGGAGTCTTGAAATGGTCGAGACATAAAGATTGATATATTGGAAGCCTATGTTTGGATATTGGAAGTGTTCCGGGTGAAATTGGGATTTTACCGGAGTACCGGGAGGTTAACGGAACCCCCCAGGAGCTAAATGGGCCTTAATGGGCCTTAGTGGAAGAAGAGGAGAGGCGGCCAGGGCTGGGCCGCGCGCCCCTCCCCCCTAGTCCGAATAGACAAGGAGAGAGGGGGCCGGCGCCCCCCTCCTTCTCTCTCTCTCTTTTCCACCTCGCGAATCCTATTCCAACTAGGATTGGGGAAGTCCTACTCCCAGAGGGAGTAGGACTCCTCCTGGCGCGCCCTATGATGGCCGGCCGGCCTCCCCCCTTGAACCTTTATATACGGAGGCAGGGGCACCCCAGAGACCACAAGTTGATCCACGTGATCATATTCTTAGCCGTGTGCGGCGCCCCCTGCCACCATAGTCCTCGATAATATTGTAGCGGTGCTTAGGCGAAGCCCTGCGACAGTAGTACATCAAGATCGTCACCACGCCGTCGTGCTGACGGAACTCTTCCCCGACACTTTGCTGGATCGGAGTCCGGGGATCGTCATCGAGCTGAACGTGTGCTAGAACTCGGAGGTGCCGTAGTTTCGGTGCTTGATCGGTCGGGCCGTGGAGACGTACGACTACATCAACCAAACGCTTCCGTTGTCGATCTACAAGGGTACGTAGATCACACTCTCCCCTCTCGTTGCTATGCATCACCATGATCTTGCGTGTGCGTAGGAATTTTTTTAAAATTACTACGTTCCCCAACAGTGGTATCAGAGCCTGGTTTTATGTGTTGATGTTATATGCACGAGTAGAACACAAGTGAGTTGTGGGCGATATAAGTCATACTGCTTACCAGCATGTCATACTTTGGTTCGGCGGTATTGTTGGATGAAGCGGCCCGGACCGACATTACGCGTACGCTTACGCGAGACCGGTTCTCCCGACGTGCTTTGCACATAGGTGGCTTGCGGGTGACAGTTTCTCCAACTTTAGTTGAACTGAGTGAGGCTACGCCCGGTCCTTGCGAAGGTTAAAATAGCACCAACTTGACAAACTATCGTTGTGGTTTTGATGCTTATATTGATTGCATGTGATGTTTATATTTTATGCATCTTATCTTGCTTTGATTGACGGTAGCATTATAAGATGATCTCTCACTAAATTATCAAGAAGTGTTCTCCCTGAGTATGCACCGTTGCGAAAGTTCTTCGTGCTGAGACACCACGTGATGATCGGGTGTGATAGGCTCTACATTTAAATACAACGGGTGCAAAACAGTTGCACACGCGGAATACTCAGGTTATACTTGACGAGCCAAGCATATGCAGATATGGCCTCGGAACACGGAGACCGAAAGGTCGAGCGTGAATCATATAGTAGATATGATCAACATAGTGATGTTCACCAATGAAACTACTCCATCTCACGTGATGATCGGATATGGTTTAGTTGATTTGGATCACGTGATCACTTAGAGGATTAGAGGGATGTCTATCTAAGTGGGAGTTCTTCAAGTAATTTGATTAATTGAACTTAAATTTATCATGAACTTAGTACCTGATAGTATCTTGCTTATGTATGTTTGATTGTAGATAGATGGCCCGTGCTGTTGTTCCGTTGAATTTTAATGCGTTCCTTGAGAAAGCAAAGTTGAAAGATGATGGTAGCAATTACACGGACTGGGTCCGTAACTTGAGGATTATCCTCATTGCTGCACAGAAGAATTACGTCTTGGAAGCACCGCTGGGTGCCAGGCCTGCTGCTGGAGCAACACCAGATGTTATGAACGTCTGGCAGAGCAAAGCTGATGACTACTCGATAGTTCAGTGTGCCATGCTTTACGGCTTAGAATCGGGACTTCAACGACGTTTTGAACGTCATGGAGCATATGAGATGTTCCAGGAGTTGAAGTTAATATTTCAAGCAAATGCCCGAATTGAGAGATATGAAGTCTCCAATAAGTTCTATAGCTGCAAGATGGAGGAGAATAGTTCTGTCAGTGAGCATATACTCAAAATGTCTGGGTATAATAATCACTTGATTCATATGGGAGTTAATCTTCCAGATGATTGCGTCATTGACAGAATTCTCCAATCACTGCCACCAAGCTACAAGAGCTTCGTGATGAACTATAATATGCAAGGAATGAATAAGACTATTCCCGAGCTCTTCGCAATGCTGAAAGCTGCGGAGGTAGAAATCAAAAAGGAGCATCAAGTGTTGATGGTCAACAAGACCACTAGTTTCAAGAAAACGGGCAAAGGGAAGAAGAAGGGGAACTTCAAGAAGAACAACAAGCAAGTTGCTGCTCAAGAGAAGAAACCCAAGTCTGGACCTAAGCCTGAAACTGAGTGCTTCTACTGCAAGCAGACTGGTCACTGGAAGCGGAACTGCCCCAAGTATTTGGTGGATAAGAAGGATGGCAAGGTGAACAAAGGTATATGTGATATACATGTTATTGATGTGTACCTTACTAATGCTCGCAGTAGCACCTGGGTATTTGATACTGGTTCTGTTGCTAATATTTGCAACTCGAAACAGGGACTACGGATTAAGCGAAGATTGGCTAAGGACGAGGTGACGATGCACGTGGGAAACGGTGCCAAAGTCGATGTGACCGCGGCCGGCATGCTACCTCTACATCTACCTTCGGGATTAGTATTAGACCTAAATAATTGTTATTTGGTGCCAGCGTTGAGCATGAACATTATATCTGGATCTTGTTTAATGCGAGACGGTTATTCATTTAAATCAGAGAATAATGGTTGTTCTATTTATATGAGTAATATCTTTTATGGTCATGCACCCTTGAAGAGTGGTCTATTCTTATTGAATCTTGATAGTAGTGACACACATATTCATAATGTTGAAGCCAAAAGATGCAGAGTTGATAATGATGGTGCAACTTATTTGTGGCACTGCCGTTTAGGTCATATCGGTGTAAAGCGCATGAAGAAACTCCATACTGATGGACTTTTGGAACCACTTGATTATGAATCACTTGGTACTTGTGAACCGTGCCTCATGGGCAAGATGACTAAAACACCGTTCTCCAGCACTATGGAGAGAGCAACAGATTTGTTGGAAATCATACATACAGATGTATGTGGTCCGATGAATATTGAGGCTCGTGGCGGATATCGTTATTTTCTCACCTTCACAGATGACTTAAGCAGATATGGGTATATCTACTTAATGAAATATAAGTCTGAAACATTTGAAAAGTTCAAAGAATTTCAGAGTGAAGTTGAAAATCATCGTAACAAGAAAATAAAGTTTCTACGATCTGATCGTGGAGGAGAATATTTGAGTTACGAGTTTGGTGTACATTTGAAACAATGCGGAATAGTTTCGCAACTCACGCCACCCGGAACACCACAGCGTAATGGTGTATCCGAACGTTGTAATCGTACTTTACTAGATATGGTGCGATCTATGATGTCTCTTACTGATTTACCGCTATCGTTTTGGGATTATGCTTTAGAGACGGCCGCATTCACGTTAAATAGGGCACCATCAAAATCCGTTGAGACGACGCCTTATGAACTATGGTTTGTCAAGAAACCAAAGTTGTCGTTTCTGAAAGTTTGGGGCTGCGATGCTTATGTGAAAAAGCTTCAACCTGATAAGCTCGAACCCAAATCGGAGAAATGTGTCTTCATAGGATATCCAAAGGAAACTATTGGATACACCTTCTATCACAGATCCGAAGGCAAGACTTTTGTTGCTAAATTCGGAAACTTTCTGGAGAAGGAGTTTCTCTCGAAAGATGTAAGTGGGAGGAAAGTAGAACTTGATGAGGTAACTGTACCTGCTCCCTTATTGGAAAGTAGTACATCACAGAAAACTGTTTCTGCGACACCTACACCAATTAGTGAGGAAGCTAATGATAATGATCATGAAACTTCAGGACAAGATACTACTGAACCTCGTAGATCAACCAGAGTAAGATCCGCACCAGAGTGGTACCGTAATCCTGTTCTGGAAATCATGCTGCTAGATCATGATGAACCTACGAACTATGAAGAAGCGATGGTGAGCCCAGATTCCGCAAAATGGCTTGAAGCCATGAAATCTGAGATGGGATCCATGTATGAGAACAAAGTGTGGACTTTGGTTGACTTGCCCGATGATCGGCAAGCAATTGAGAATAAATGGATCTTCAAGAAGAAGACTGACGCTGACGGTAATATTACTGTCTACAAAGCTCGACTTGTCGCAAAAGGTTTTCGACAAGTTCAAGGGGTTGACTACGATGAGACCTTCTCACCCGTAGCGATGCTTAAGTCTGTCCGAATCATGTTAGCAATTGCCGCATTTTATGATTATGAAATTTGGCAGATGGATGTCAAAATTGCATTCCTAAATGGATTTCTGGAAGAAGAGTTGTATATGATGCAACCGGAAGGTTTTGTCGATCCAAAGGGAGCTAACAAAGTGTGCAAGCTCCAGCGATCCATTTATGGACTGGTGCAAGCCTCTCGGAGTTGGAATAAACGCTTTGATAGTGTAATCAAAGCATTTGGTTTTATACAGACTTTCGGAGAAGCCTGTATTTACAAGAAAGTGAGTGGGAGCTCTGTAGCATTTCTGATATTATATGTGGATGACATATTACTGATTGGAAATGATATAGAATTTCTGGACAGCATAAAGGGATACTTGAATAAGAGTTTTTTAATGAAAGACCTCGGTGAAGCTGCATACATATTAGGCATAAAGATCTATAAAGATAGATCAAGACGCTTAATTGGACTTTCACAAAGCACATACCTTGACAAGATTTTGAAGAAGTTCAAAATGGATCAAGCAAAGAAAGAGTTCTTGCCTGTGTTACAAGGTGTGAAGTTGAGTCAGACTCAATGCCCGACCACTGCAGAAGATAGAGAGAAAATGAAAGATGTTCCCTATGCTTCAGCCATAGGCTCTATCATGTACGCAATGTTGTGTACCAGACCTGATGTGTGCCTTGCTATAAGTTTAGCAGGGAGGTACCAAAGTAATCCAGGAGTGGATCACTGGACAGCGGTCAAGAACATCCTGAAATACCTGAAAAGGACTAAGGATATGTTTCTCGTATATGGAGGTGACAAAGAGCTCATCGTAAACGGTTACGTTGATGCAAGCTTTGACACTGATCCGGACGATTCTAAATCGCAAACCGGATACGTGTTTACATTAAACGGTGGAGCTGTCAGTTGGTGCAGTTCTAAACAAAGCGTCGTGGCGGGATCTACATGTGAAGCGGAGTACATAGCTGCTTCGGAAGCAGCAAACGAAGGAGTCTGGATGAAGGAGTTCATATCCGATCTAGGTGTCATACCTAGTGCATCGGGTCCAATGAAAATCTTTTGTGACAATACTAGTGCAATTGCCTTAGCGAAGGAATCCAGATTTCACAAAAGAACCAAGCACATCAAGAGACGCTTCAATTCCATCCGGGATCTAGTCCAGGTGGGAGACATAGAGATTTGCAAGATACATACGGAGCTGAATGTAGCAGACCCGTTGACTAAGCCTCTTCCACGAGCAAAACATGATCAGCACCAAAGCTCCATGGGTGTTAGAATCATTACTGTGTAATCTAGATTATTGACTCTAGTGCAAGTGAGAGACTGAAGGAAATATGCCCTAGAGGCAATAATAAAGTTATTATTTATTTCCTTATATCATGATAAAGGTTTATTATTCATGCTAGAATTGTATTAACCGGAAACATAATACATGTGTGAATACATAGACAAACAGAGTGTCACTAGTATGCCTCTACTTGACTAGCTTGTTAATCAAAGATGGTTATGTTTCCTAACCATGGACAAAGAGTTGTCATTTGATTAATGGGATCACATCATTAGTTGAATGATCTGATTGACATGACCCATTCCATTAGCTTAGCACCCGATCGTTTAGTATGTTGCTATTGCTTTCTTCATGACTTATACATGTTCCTATGAGTATGAGATTATGTAACTCCCGTGTGCCGGAGGAACACTTTGTGTGCTACCAAACGTCACAACGTAACTGGGTGATTATAAAGGTGCTCTACAGGTGTCTCCAAAGGTACATGTTGGGTTGACGTATTTCGAGATTAGGATTTGTCACTCCGATCGTCGGAGAGGTATCTCTGGGCCCTCTCGGTAATGCACATCACTTAAGCCTTGCAAGCAATGCAACTAATGAGTTAGTTGCGAGATGATGTATTACGGAACGAGTAAAGAGACTTGCCGGTAACGAGATTGAACTAGGTATTGGATACCGACGATCGAATCTCGCGCAAGTAACATACCGATGACAAAAGGAACAACGTATGTTGTTATGCGGTCTGACCGATAAAGATCTTCGTAGAATATGTAGGAGCCAATATGGGCATCCAGGTCCCGCTATTGGTTATTGACCGGAGACATGTCTCGGTCATGTCTACATTGTTCTCGAACCCGTAGGGTCCGCACGCTTAAGGTTTCGATGACAGTTATGTTATGAGTTTATACGTTTTGATGTACCGAAGGTTGTTCGGAGTCCCGGATGAGATCAAGGACATGACGAGGAGTCTCGAAATGGTCGAGACATAAAGATTGATATATTGGAAGCCTATGTTTGGATATCGGAAGTGTTCCGGGTGAAATCAGGATTTTAACGGAGTACCGGGAGGTTACCGGAACCCCCCCCCCCCCGGGAGCTATATGGGCCTTAGTGGGCCTTGGTGGAAGAAGAGGAGAGGCGGCCAGGGCTGGGCCGCGCGCCCCTCCCCCCTAGTCCGAATAGGACAAGGAGAGAGGGGCCGGTGCCCCCCTCCTTCTCTCTCTCTCTCTCTTTTCCACCTCGCGAATCCTATTCCAACTAGGATTGGGGGAAGAAGTCCTACTCCTGGAGGGAGTAGGACTCCTCCTGGCGCGCCTATGATGGCCGGCCGGCCTCCCCCCTTGAGCCTTTATATACGGAGGCAGGGGCACCCCAGAGAAACACAAGTTGATCCACGTGATCTTATTCTTAGCCGTGTGCGGCGCCCCCTGCCACCATAGTCCTCGATAATATTGTAGCGGTGCTTAGGCAAAGCCCTGCGACAGTAGTACATCAAGATCGTCACCACGCCGTCGTGCTGACGGAACTCTTCCCCGACACTTTGCTGGATCGGAGTCCGGGGATCGTCATCGAGCTGAACGTGTGCTAGAACTTGGAGGTGCCGTAGTTTCGGTGCTTGATCGGTCGGGCCGTGGAGACGTACGACTACATCAACCAAACGCTTCCGTTGTCGATCTACAAGGGTACGTAGATCACACTCTTCCCTCTCGTTGCTATGCATCACCATGATCTTGCGTGTGCGTAGGAAATTTTTTGAAATTACTACATTCCCCAACACATCGTCTCCACGTGCCTCGGTTATCTCTTACCCGAGCCCTTTACTTATGCACTTTACTTTGTGATAGCCATATTGTTTCTTGTCATATATCTTGCTATCACTTAGTTGTTTATCTTGCTTAGCATAAGTTGTTGGTGCACATAGGTGAGCCTAGTTGTTGTAAGTTTTGTGCTTGTCAAATTAACCGCTAGGTTTATTCCGCGTTTGTTCAAGCCTAAACCTAATTATTTTAAAGCGCCTATTCACCCCCTCCCCTCTAGGCAACATCCATGATCTTTCACCGGTGACAAGCGTACATAGCACCATAGAGGATCAAGGAGGACAGCTGCGAACACTGGAAGGAGAGTGACGAGGAGACGGCCATGTCTCCAAACACAATGCTCCCAGCAGAGGAACGGTGTCGAGGACGCCACCATTGTGTCGATCCAACTGAATCGAGGTTTTTGCCCGGAGACAGCCACAACTCCAAGTGTTACACCTCCACAACGCCTCCAAAGAGGGGAATGGCATTTGTGACTGTGTCAAATTTTGATCAAAGATTTAACTAACAAATATAAATGCATGCCATAAAAAATAATATCATCATAAAACTATGTTGAAATACGAATCCAATGATATAATTGTTGGTGACATGCATTAACATTTTATTAGTTAAATCTTTGGTCAAGATTTGGAACAAAATGCATTGAGGACCAATAAATTAGGACGGAGGTAGTACTAAGTACATTTTCAAGGGATTTTATTTTTTATTTATATATGGCGCTCCTATAGGCAGGCGCAAGTTCCATTTTTTCAAGGTGATGTTTTTATATTATTTTCTCCATCTAGAAAAAGAAATGAAACAAAAAATTAGTTGCCATAAAACTTAAATAAAGTATTAGTTCATTTAAAGGAAAATGTTCAGCGTGTTTTTGGAAACTGCTTCACGTGTATTACAAGTGTACACATATTTTTGAAAAAGTTTCACGTGTATTAAAAAAATAGCAAGCGTGTTTTTGAAATGATTCACCTATATTAAAAAATATTGTAAAATTATCTATCTTCATTTAGGACCACAAGCACGCACAGTTATTGTGTATTTTCAGTGTATTATTACAGTACACAATTAGTGAAACAAGGCAATGTTGTATTTTGAATATTCAACATGTATTTAAAATTATTGTGTCTTGATAATAAATTCTAAAAATTTAATAAAATATGTTAAACGTGAAATGTAAGAATTATTTAAAAAAATTAATACATATCAAACATTTTCTGAAATACATGTAGAACATGTTTTGGAATATTTTCTAGTGTTTAGAATTCTTTAGTACCAATCAAACATTTTCCAAAAACATTTAAAAAATTTAAAAATGCACTAATACTTTCTTTAAGTTTTATGGCAACATACTTTTTTTCTTTCATTTATTTTTCAAAATAAATAATAATACGATAAGAAACAACTTAAAATAAAATGAAACTTGTGCGGGTCAGTATAGGAATAAATTTGCTTGAACAGGTATGCGGGAACGTAATATATACTCCATCCATTCCATAATGTAGTGCGAATATTTTTTTTAAGAAATTAAACCGCACCAGCTTTGACGTAGTTTTTGAAGAAAACCATTTACATTTAGAATGCCATATATATTCATCATAGATGTAGTTTTATATTTTATATATAAGGTATTCTAGATATACAATATTTTTCAATTTGACTTTTCAAAAAATACATATGCACTACATTTTGGAGCGGAGGGAGTAAAATTCTAGCTCATTAATCTACGAACGGAGGGAGTACCACCCTAGCAAAGCTTGGATCTGGATGTACTCCCTCCGTTCAGAATTACTTGTCTCGAAAATGAATGTATGTAGAACTAAAATACATCTAGATACATTCATTTCTGCGACAGATAATTCCAAACGGAAGGAGTATTTATATTCCTCACGTCTAATTATATATATTCTTGGACTTCGTGATATTCTATATATGTGTATGATGACAAAATCTCTGCCCATTGCTTTGGATCGTCCCATTTATCTATTTTATCCTCTGAGAAGATAATTGTACGACCCACGCTCTCTTGTGCATGCGTTCCATTGTGCGTGTATATGTGGAAAAGAGCTATCCTTGTTTGAATACGTGTAGTATGGTCACGTACTGTCGACCGATCTGGATGGTCGTTGATTCCGACCGACTACCTCCTATTTTATCAGGATCATACCGGATCTATCCCGTACCATACTGTTCCTGACATTATCAATCCGTCTGTATGCCTGCCTGCACACATATATACTACTCCCTCCGTAAACTAATATAAAAGCGTTTAAATTACTACTTTAGTTTACAGAGGGAGTAGTTAATATTCTCTCCGTCTTAAAATAAATTTATTGATAGCTTTGGTCAAATTAGTTGTTTCACCAGACTTATACAAAAAACTACTAATATTTGGATTATCAAATTAACACCGTTAAGTTCAATAATACCAATTTAATTTCATTAATTTTTATATTTTTTCTATAAGTTTGGTCAAACAACTAGTTTGACTAGCCCCTAAAAAAACTAGTTTGACTAGAGTTACGAATAATAGGCTTATTTTGAGACTAAAGTGGTACTAAGTATCTCAAGACATACACATACCGTACAACACTTATACACACTATTAATGAATTCATCGTGGAAAACATAATATTAATTAATAGTTATGTCGATTGTTTCCTTTTATCTCTAACCATAACTAATTAATATACCCAGCAAAAAAACTAATTAATAGTTATGAAGACATACACTGTAAGGCCTTCCCTTCCAGGAAGTCTGAATTATTGCATACTAGTCCCTGGAACAGTAGCTGAGCAACTTACGGAATAGCATCATAATCATACTTTGAATATATTACTGGACCAAAAGTCACTTATATTAAAAAGGCTCTCAAGCCTGAAAAGAGTACATTGCAGCGGCTAAATTTCGTGTTTTGACCATTTTCTGAAATCTATTTGAGATTTGACCCTAGTTTGAAAAAAATTCGAGAGCTGACCCTTTTGCTACCGACAGGGACCATGGCGGTAGGGTTGCATGCTCTACCGCCAAAAACCTCCTAAGTATTGAACACAGTGCGTGCTCGTGCCTACCGCCAAGCACCTTGGCGGTAGGGTTGTGCAGGCTACCGTCAGCCCTGTTGGCGGTACCGATGTTTCCTATCGCCAAAGTCCCCGGCGGTAGGCTGTTAGACCCTACCGCCATGGACTCTGACGGTAGCAAAAGGGTCAGATCTTGATTTTTTTTTAAATTAGGGTCAAATCTCGAATAGGTTTCAGAAAAAGGTCAAAACACGAAAATTTGCCTATTGCAACGGCGAAGCAGACATCCCATGCCTACACGCAGGGGCGGAGCCAGGCTACAGTGAATAACAGTGACCAACAGTGTAAAAACGCTACAGTCTACAAAGGAATAAGTCCTCACGCCCAGGCCTAGCCCCCCTGTGTCCGCCACTGCCTGTAGGTAGCTTGCACTAGTAGGGAAAGTAGCGTGCCTAAGCCCCTGCACCGCTCGAAGCCCTAGCGTGTCGTGAAGCACTAACTCTTGCGCAGGACCTTAGCATCAACCGTATGTGCATTGCATCGGACTGCCTGGAAGTGATCAACAACCTGTCGCGACCTATCTTCTTGTTTCAGAGATCAAGACGACAGTATCCTCTCTTTTTTTTCATTTGAGAAGACGGTGTTTAGACATGAAACAAGGAGCTCCAATGGAGAAGCCCATCGACTGGCTCGTAGCAGTGTAAGCCAAGGAACTGAACGCCGTCCGTGGCTCCTGAATCCTCTGACTGATTTGTGTATTCGTAAGAATATATTTATATCTATACCTATTAATAAAGCAATGTGATATATCTTGGTTTCGTCCCGCATATGATCCTACGTTAAGTTTATTAGTATTATATATGAGGTGGTATACTTACCCGTAGTCCAGATGGAAAAACGGTTGGCGTCTATAATTGCCCGTAGATAGCCAAATCGCAATGGCCACCAGACAGTTGTATGTACTTTTGAGAATACAAAAGAAAAATTCGTGTGATGGAGCTTCGAACTCACGATCACCTACCAGCACACCAAAAAACAAAGTCAACTGAACCACCTCGCCTTTTCACATTAAATCCCAGCAGTTTATATATGCATGGGAGTTGTCCAAAGAAATAAGATGGTGCCTGAGAACCAATAAGAATGAAAGTCTGAATAAAAGAGAATATGAACAACAGCGCTGGGCTGGCCACCCTGACAGAGCGAAAAGTATCCGTGGAAGAGAACCCTGCTTTAGTTATTTTTTTTCTCTTTAAAGCATTTTCATGTGCTATTCAATATTACATCATTATTTTAAAATCAATTTACTAAGCTAGAGGTATGACAGGCTTTTTTTTTTATTCTATTGCAACGCACGATTTGCTAGTTATTAATAATGAATAAAGAGTGGTCGAACACTAAAAAAAGTATACGTTCGCTAAGAAAGTTTTGCACGTACCTTTCCCTAAACAATGCTTACTGGTACGTTCCTAAAAAGCAAAGTTTTGCAAGTATTCCCTACACTAGTATACTCACTAGTAGAAAACAGGGCTATGGTTCAGGCCGGGTCAGCCCATTAGTCCCGGTTCAGTCTAGAACCGGGACCAATGTGTGCATTGGTCCCGGTTCATGAGCCCAGGGGGCCGGCCGGGCCACGTGGGCCATTGGTCCCGGTTCATCTGGACCTTTTGGTCCCGGTTTGTGGGATGAACCAGGACCAATGGACCTCGCTCCTGGCCCACCACTATTGGTCCCGGTTGGTGGCTTGAACCGGGACCAAAGGCTCCCCTTTAGTCTCGGCTCATGTCACCAACCGGGACCAATGAGGTGCCTATATATACCCCTCGCGCAAGAACAGAGCACAGTACTCTGTTTTTCTGGCCGAGGGGGAGAGGGCTTTGTGGTGCTCTAGCTCACCTCCTATGCACATGAGGTGTTCGATGAAATGCCCGAGCCACACTACTTAAGCTTTCTCCTCTCGAAGCTCGACCTCCAAGCTCCATTTTCCTCGAGATTTGTCTAGATTTAGCGGTCCGTCACGCCCCGTCCCCGTCTTCACCGCCGTCGATCACCCGCGCCGATCTCATCACCGACACCACCGTGGTGAGCCTCTTGTTCTTATCTTCTTTCTGAAAGGAAAAATATTCTTACTTGTATGTTTAGATAGATACTTGTATCATTTTCTTACATTTATTATTGCATTTTATATAGTGCGATGGTTTTGGTATCCGCCCCCGTCGGCCCTCGTCCTATCTATGATTCGGATGTGGTATGTATATTATCTTTATAACTATTGGTTCATTTATTATTTATGAAAATTATGCCGACCAACGTGACATAGATTTTATTTATCTAGGATGTATGTGAATCGGAAATGCCAACCGACCCTATTGTCGAGAGGTTAAATTTAGTTGAAGAAGAAAAAAAATTGTTGAAGGAAAAAATAAAAAAAAATTGAGGAGGAGAAGATGATATTGGAGTTGCATGTTGCGGATGTCGTCGATGATCACAAGATCAAGATGGATGCAATGCGCTTGAAGATTAGAAAGATTAGAAAATATGCCATTCATACCGAGGCTTGGTATTATTATGCCGTTGGATCAATTGTTACCTTGGTTGCGATTATGGTCGCATTTGTTTTCGCATTGAAATGTTTTACATAGTTTCAATGTATGGTTTAATTAATTAGATGCTCTGGAGAGCTATATATTGTTAGATGAGAACTATGTATGCACTTTGATGTTAATGTGATGATGAACTTCTATTAATTTGGACACTTAATTATATATAATGCACGCAGATGAACCGGCAATGGATGTACGGTGACAGACACACCCGCGAGTACATTAAGGGCGTGCATGAGTTTCTCGATGCGGCTGAGGCAAACAAGCAGAATGGTTTTTATGTGTTGTCCATGCACTGAATGTGGGAATACGAGGTCTTACTCTAACCGGAAAATCCTTCACTCCCACCTGCTTTACAAGGGTTTCATGCCACACTATAATGTTTGGACGAGGCACGGAGAAATAGGGTTATGATGGAAGACGGCGAAGAAGAAGAGTATGATGACAACTATGTGCCCCCTGAATATGGTGATGCTGTAACGGGGGGAGCTGGTGAAGATCAAGAGGAACCAGACGATGTGCCCAATGATGCTGCAACGGGTGAAGCTGCTGAAGATCAAGAGGAACCAGATGATGTGCCCGATGATGATGATCTCCGTCGGGTCATTGTCGATGCAAGGACGCAATGCATTAGTCAAAAGGAGAAGCTGAAGTTTGATCGCATGTTAGAGGATCACAAAAAAGGGTTATACCCCAATTGCGAAGATGGCAACACAAAGCTCGGTACCGTACTGGAATTGCTGCAGTGGAAGGCATAGAATGCTGTGGCTGACAAAGGATTTGAGAAGCTACTGAAAATATTGAAGAAGAAGCTTCCAAAGGATAACGAATTGCCCGACAGTACATACGCAGCAAAGAAGGTCGTATGCCCTCTAGGATTGGAGGTGGAGAAGATACATGCATGCCCTAATGACTGCATCCTCTACCGTGGTGCATACAAGGATCTGAACGCATGCCCGGTATGCGGTGCATTGCGGTATAAGATCAGACGAGATGACCTTGGTGATGTTGACGGCGAGCCCCCCAGGAAGAGGGTTCCTGCGAAGGTGATGTGGTATGCTCCTATAATACCACGGTTGAAACGTCTGTTCAAAAACGAAGAGCATGCCAAGTTGATGCGATGGCACAGTGAGAACCGAAAGAAAGATGGGAAGTTGAGAGCACCCGCTGACGGCTCGCAGTGGAGAAAAATCGAGAGAAAGTACTGGGATGAGTTTGCAAAGGACCCAAGGAATGTATGGTTTGCTTTAAGCGCGGATGGCATTAATCCTTTCGGGGAGCAGAGCAGCAATCACAGCACCTGGCCCGTGACTCTATGTATGTATAACCTTCCTCCTTGGATGTGCATGAAGCAGAAGTTCATTATGATGCCAGTTCTCATCCAAGGCCCTAAGCAACCCGGCAACGACATTGATGTGTACCTAAGGCCATTAGTTGAAGAACTTCTACAGCTGTGGAATGAAAACGGTGTACGTACGTGGGATGAGCACAGACAGGAGAAATTTAACCATAAGGCGTTGCTGTTCGTGACCATCAACAATTGGCTCGCTCTCAGTAACCTTTCAGGACAGACAAACAAAGGATACCACGCATGCACGCACTGTTTAGATGACACTGAAAGTATATACCTGGACAAATGCAGGAAGAATGTGTACCTGGGCCATCGTCGATTTCTTCCGACCAACCATCAATGTCGAAAGAAAGGCAAGCATTTCAAAGGCGAGGCAGATCACCGGAAGAAGCCCGCCATGCGCACCGGTGATCACGTGCTTGCTATGGTCAATGATTTACACTACGTAATCTTTGGGAAGGGTCCCGGTGGACTAGCTGTTCCAAATGACGCTGAGGGACACGCACCCATGTGGAAGAAGAAATCTATATTTTGGGACCTACCCTACTGGAAAGACCTAGAGGTCCGCTCCTCAATCAACGTGATGCACGTGACGAAGAACCTTTGCGTGAACCTGCTAGGCTTCTTGGGCGTTTTGTACATACACATGCTATGTGGGTGAAATTATGATACCATCCCAACTTTCAACTTTTTCAGAGTTCATTTTAAATGATTTTCAATTTCAGGGTCATTTAGCTCAAAGAATGAATTAATAGCAAACAGAATGAACTACAAAACTTTTATGAAAATAAAAACAATCAATTAAAATATTATGTTATGATCAACTCAAATAAAACTATAATATTCTTCAATAGCAAAAAGAATATAATTTTTGTGACCTAAAATCAAACTATAAGTATTTAATTGTAAGTATAAATAAAAAATAAATAGCAAAAAAAATCTATTTTTATAGTAAAGTTATTCATAAACTAGTGATTCACACAAATTTTAAAAAATACAAATTTAAACTATTCAAAATTTTAAAACTAATGGCACTAACAGAAAGTTTATAATTTTTGTGACCTAAAATCAAAAAGAAATCACTAAAAAACTATAAGTATTTAGTTGTAAGTATAAATAAAAAATAAATAGAAAAAAATTCTATTTTTATAGTAAAGTTATTCATAAACTAGTGATTCACACAAATTTTTAAAAGTTCAAATTTAAACTATTCAAAATTTAAAACTAATGGCATTAACAGAAAGTTTATAATTTTTGTGACCTAAAAGCAAAAAGAAATCACTAAAAAACTGTAAGTATTTAGTTTTAAGTAGAAATAAAAGAAATAAAAAACCAAAAAAATGTAGAAATAAAAAAGAAAAAACCAAAAAAATGCCACCTACTGGGCCTCCACGGCCTGAATACGACTAGAAACCCTACATGGGCCAGGATTCAGGCCCGCAGAAGGCCCAATAGGCCCACAGACAGTAGCAAGTTTAGGCCCGAAAGCCTGCATAAGAGAGGAGCTCGAATGGGGAGGCACACCAGCGCTTATAAACAAGTGCCGGCGCCCTTCAGCTAGCGAGGTGGGACTAAACTTTTGGGCGCGGGACAGCACAAGGCCATTGGTCCCGGTTGGTGACACCAACCGGGACTAAAGGGGGCATTGGTCCCGGTTCATGGCACCAACCGTGACCATTTCCCCCCCTTTAGTCCCGGTTGGTGCCACCAACCGGGACCAAAGGCCTTGGTCCCGGTTGGTGGCACCAACCGGGACTAAAGGGGGCATTAGTCCCGGTTTGTGCCACGAACCGGGACCAATGCTCTTGCTATATATACAACACTTGTCAAAAATTTCATTCAGTTCCTCATCGTCGTCGCCCGCGCACGTCGTCGCAGCCCTCGTCGTCGCCCGCGCCCCGCGCCGCCCCGACGTCGTCACCGCCCCCGCCGTCGCCCGCGCCCCGCGTTGCCCCGAGCCCGCCGTCCTCGTCGCCCCTGCCCCGTCGCCGCCCGGCGCTGCCCCGCGCCGCCCCGTCGTCCCCCGCGCCTCCCCGATGTCGTCGCCGCCCCCGCCGTCGCCCGCGCCCCGCGCCGCCCCGAGCCCGCCGCCGCCGTCGCCCTCGCCGGCCGCCCCCGTTGTGAGCCGCCGCCATCGAGGCTCTGTTTTTTATATATATTTTTTCATATATGTATTAATTTTTTTGTTTATAGCTATATGATGAATGGGTGTGGCTATATATGTATGTATGAATATAATGTTCATAGCATTTTTTTGTTTATATATGTTTTTTCATATATGTATTAATTTTTTATTTAGTTTGTTAGTAGATATCGATTTTAGGTTAGTGCATTTTAATTAGGTTAGTGTAGAGGAAAAAGTAAAATAAGGAAAAGGAAGAAAAGAGGAAGAAGGAAGAACGAAGAAGAAGAAGAAGAAGAAAAGGAAGGAGTGGAAAAAGGAAAATAAGAAGAGGAAGACTTCTTTTTTTTTCTTTGATCTTCTCCTCTATTTTGTTCATGGATATATGCTAAAGAAAACGAGGGGGGTGATAGATGATGATGAGGGGTCAAGAGTGGGACGAGAGGTCGAGAGGTGTCGAGGGGAGAAAAAAAATGTTATCAGGGACGAGGGTCGTTGAGGGGTCGAGAGAGGGACGAGGGGTCGAGAGAACTAAATAAGAAGAAGAAGAGGAGAGGAAGAAGAGGAGAAATAAATAAGAAGAAGAAAAAAGAAGAAAAAGAAGAGGAGAAGAATATTTTTTCTTCTTCTCCACTATTCCTTTCTTCTTCTCCTCTTTTTTATTCTATTTTTTCTTCTTCTCCACTATTCCTTTCTTCTTCTCCTCTTCTTTTTCTTCTTTTTTTTCTTCGATCTTCTCCTCTAGCTATTCCTTTCTTCTTCTCCTCTTTCTTCTTCTTCTTCTTCTTCTTCTTCTTCTTCTTCTTCTTCTTCTTCTTCTTCTTCTTCTTCTTCTTCTTAGTTTTTATCGGGAACGAGGGTGTCGAGGATCGCCGAGGGGTCGAGGGTCGGGAACTAGGATAGAGGGTCGAGGGTCGTTAAGGGGTCAAGGGTCGAGGGTTTCAAGGTCGAGGGTTCTATAGGGTCGAGGGTCGAGGGTTCCAGGGTCGTCTAGGGGTCGAGGGTTCCAGGGTCGTCGAGGGTTCGAGGGGTCGAGGATCGCCGAGGGGTCGAGAGAGGTTTCCTAGTGTCAAAGTATTGAAGAAATCCATGCCTTCATCATTAGCCGGAAGTAACCAGGGCATGTTGGTACGAAGTTCTGCAAAGTTGTTCTGGAATGGAGTCCCGGATAGAATAATCCGCCTTTTGGTACGAATTCAGCAAAGGCCTTCCAAATAGCGATATTCGGAAGGCTCTTGCTGAACTTTGTACCAAAAAGCGAATTATCCTATCTGGGACTCCGTTCCAGAACAACTTTGAAGAGCTTCGTACCATCATGCACATGTTACTTTCGCCTAATGATGAAGACATGGTTTTGTTGAATCCTTTGACACTAGGCAACCTCCCGACCCCTCGGCGATCCTCTCGAACATGAGAGGAAGAAGAGGATAAAAAAAGAAGAGGAAGAAAAAAGAAGAGGAGAAGAAAGAATAGAGGAGTTCTTCTCCTCTATCTTTCTTCTCCTCTTTTTTTTCTTCTTCTTCCTCTTTTTTTTATCGGGAATGAGGGTCGTCGAGGGACATAGATGTAGTGTCGTCGTTGTCGATATATACCCCCTCCCGATAGCTTACTATGATTAGGTAGCTAGTTCTATGTTTGGCACTAATATATCCATCTGTCATGTTTGAATAATAATTGCCATGTTGTAAATATTTGTAGAAACTATGGACACCGCCCTAGACGAAGCAAAAGAAGCGTTGTTGAGGGACATAATCGCAGAAGGAAGTGATGCCGTCTCGTTTTTTCTCAACGAAACCGATGGTCTGGAAGGAGAGGGTGAACAAGCTGGCTACGGTGACCTAATGCCAGTGCAAGAAGAAGAACATGAGGACGGCTCCGGTGACCCAATGCCGGTGCAAGAAGGAGACCGTGATGACGGCTCCGGTGACCGAACCGAGTCCGGCCAGGTATATATATTAGTTAAGCCTGTGCTGACTAGCTGATTGATGCATTCATTGTTTTGGTATGTACACATATTAATTAAGTCTTTGTTCTTTTTTCTAGCCCTCCGGATCGAGCACAACTTCGGTAAAGAGACGAGGCCCGAAGAAAAAGTTGAGCTCGGATGAAAAGTTTGAGATCATAGCAATCACGCCCGAAGGCCAACCGATTGAACCCCTCCGGACAAAGAGCTCATTTGTTGCTCAGTGCGGGGTTCTGGTTAGGGACAAGATCCCGATAAGCATCCAGCAATGGTTTAAGCCGGCTACAGAAGACCCTGAGGTGTCTTATGTCAATGATATGCAGAAAAATGATCTTTGGACTGAGCTGAAGTCAAATTTCACCCTACCGCCAGAGGATAATCCAGAGAACCCAGTTAAAGAGAAACTAATCAAGTTTTTTGCTCTTAAGAGGATGGCAGAACTATTCAGGAGGTGGAAGAAAGAGCTGAATAAGTTTGTCGAAAATAATGAGACACCAGAATTCAAGGGCAGATATGAGAAGATCAGAGATCACTGGCCCGCATTTGTGGCCCACAAGACATCGGAAAAGAGTAAGAAGATGTCGGAGACAAACAAGCAAAATGCTGCGAAGAAGAAGCTTCACCATCGCATGGGGTCAGGTGGCTACCTCGTAGCCCGGCCTAAGTGGTCCAAGACTGAGAATGATCTGGTTGATAAAGGGATCGAACCAGAGACAATTAATTGGCCAGACCGTTGCCGGACTTGGTTCTTCGGGGCTGGCGGAACCTTGGACCCTATAACAGGGAAGTGCATTTGGACAAACGATCAAATGGACATACTAGTCAGGAAGCTTAAGCAGTATATCGAAGCAGCGCAGGAAGGGATGTTCTTTCTAGACAGAGAGAACGACGAGCTCACAATGGCCCTCGGGAATCCTGAGCACCCTGGACGGACACGAGGCACGCCAGGCTCCATTCCGTGGAAGGTTGGGTTTCTGGACGCAGGCGGTTACAAATTCCATGAGAGGAGGAAAAAAGTGCAGCAGACCCAAATGCAGGCGCTGCAAGCAAGGGTAGACGCGATAGAGGAACGAGAAGCAAATCGCAGCAAACGTACTGCCGAAGCCTCCCCCGAAGCTACCCCGCCATCTCAGCGCAGAAGTAGCGTGGCTTCCACCGAGCTGCTTCAGCCGGAGCATGCCTTGACGGATCCTTCCAGCTATCCCGTGGATGCTATCACGGAGTCTCAAAATTGCCACCTTATGACACAATGGATGAATTTGAAGGTCAAGGCGGTTGTTGGCTCTGTTTATCCTACTGAACCCGGCGCAACTTTTCACTGCCGGCCGATTCCAGAAGGATATGCTAGGGTGATGGTGGATGAAATAACGGAGGGATTTGAGGACCTCCAGCTTGACTACCCTACCGGTGAAGGGGAGACTCGGATGGGGTCTGCTCTGAAGACTCCATGCCTATGGCGGAAGGAGCTCATCAACCTTCCGAACTGGACGCCTCCGCCTCCTCCTCCTTCTCCGGCGAGTCAGGGCACTCCGCCTCCTCCACTGCCTCCTCCTCCGGCGAGTGACGATCAGGGCCCTCGGCCGGCTCCTTCTCCAGCGCGTGGCGGCACTCCGCCTCCTTCTCCGCCTGCGCCGACGCGCCCGAGCAGCCAGCCTCCTCCTTCTCCACCTCGTCAGCAAGGGCGGAAGAGACCTGCCGCCGCTCCAGCTGCTCCGGCGCATCGTAGTCCTTCTCCTCTGCCTCATAAGCAAGTAAAGAAGACAACCGCTCCGTCTGCTCGGTCGGCGTCTCGCGGTACAACCAGAGGCGGGAGGACATACAGATTCGGTCCTTCTTTGAAGACTCCAGAGAAGTTACCATATGAGAGGACCCCGGAGGAGAACGCCGAGATCACGCGAACCGAAGTGGATGACTGGTTTCAAGGGTTGAGAGCAAAGAGACATCCACCTCCGGAGGAGAAGGTAGATCCGGTGAAAGTGAAGCGCACTTTGGCTGCCCTGACAAAACCACCAAAGTCTCCGCCGAAAGGAAACTATGAGCGCATTATTGGAAAGGAATTTGCCGAAGCGGAGCGGTCGGGAAGTACTGTCAGTGATCAAAGGCTGAAAGAACGACGAGCTGGGAAACAAATTGCCCAGCTCGGCGAACAAGCGAAGCAATCGTGCCCCCCGCTCAAGGTGCCTAGCCACAACGTCGCTAATGATCCGAGGATGGTGCCCGGTTATAGCAATCTTGCAGATTACATGCCCGACGAAGTACATTATGAACCCATGGACGTGCAGATACAAAGATACGAGTACGGGAAGCCTCTCGTCAAAGATGAAAGATCTCTATCAACGATGATAAGAAGATTGCATGATTGGTACTTGAAAATCTGCAGAGACTCTGGGGGGAGGAGTACTTTGTATGTGAAAGTTAAAAAGGAGCATGACCTCGTTGGAATTGAACTGTTGCCTATTCCATTTGAGGAGTTCTATCAGTTTTTCAATCAATTGGCCCTCGATAAAATAACGGTCGCCTGCTACTGTCTGTAAGTAGTACTACTTCTGTCATTAAGTTTCTCTATATAGCTTAGCTCTTTCATTGCATGTATTTATAATCATCCTCACTATATTATGCAGATTGAAGATCGCCGAATTGAAGAAAAGACAAGTCGGTGATATTGGGTTCATTAACACATATCTCATAGATGCAACTCAAGTTAAATTTCATGCCGCAGCTACCGAGGCCAACTTGCTACGATCGTTCGTAATAAATGAAAACAAAGATATAATACTCTTTCCTTACAACTTCAAGTGAGTGTTACTGTCTTGTGCGTATTCGGTTTCCCTTATATATTAGTCAAGGTTATAGTAATGTAATTGATGAGTTATGCATGCGTGTGCAGTTTCCACTATATTCTCCTAAAGATTAAGCTTGAGCAGGGACTAGTAACCGTCTTAGACTCAAGACGAAAAGATCCCCAGGACTATGCAGACATGACTCAAATACTCGAGAAGTAAGTTAAATCGATCATTATCCACCATATCAGCAACTTTGTTCATTTTTTGATATATCAAGTAATTGTTTTCTTTGTCCGGTAGGGTTTGGAGAAAATTCACCAGAAAAGCTCTGGGACTGCCGAAGGAGCTGCAATTTAGACACCCGAAAGTAAGTACTATAGTAGCATTTTAAGTGCATCTACTAGTCATTCAAGCGCTAGTTTCATCAATACCATTTGGCATTCTTGCTTATCAGTTTGATTAACCTCTATTTCTTGTAAAGTGGTTGTGGCAGGAACAAGGGAATGATTTCTGTGGATACTATGTTTGCGAGTCCATCCGCCACACGACCTGTGAGCGGGGCTACACTGACGAACAATATGAAGTACGTAAATAACAACATTCACAATTTTATTTTATTACCATCATTTGTGTTGAGTTTCATTCATTCATATATATATATATGTATTGACCCCCTTCTTTAAATTAAATGTTTCGGAAGCGGGATGAACTCCTAGCACCAGCTCGCATGCGAGCAATTCAAGTGGAATTGGCGGCATTCTTTCTTGACCACGTGATCCCTGAAGACGGAGAATTCTATGTGGACCCTGAGTCCGTATGATTATATTTGTAAGAGATAATTATTGTATATATGTAGCCGGTAGTGTCAGATAGATATACGAGAACTTGTTGTTCGACCAATCTCTCGGAGAAGGAGAGGTGGTCGATATCACTTCTCTCTGTATGCATATATGTTCATGACGATCTTCTGTTTCCTTCGTTTGCTTACTAGCTAGCTAGCGTGTCTAGTCCTCTCTATACGTATGTATAGTACGTAGCGTCGACCAAGCACGGATATAAGAGAGGACACTTCTCTCTATTAATTATAGCTAGCTAACACAATATATGAAACACCTAAATTAACCCCCCAAAACCCCAAACCCCCCCCCCCCCCTCAAAAAAAAACAAAAACCCCAGCCACAGAAATGCTGACGCGTGGATGCCTATTGGTCCTGGTTGGTGCCACCAACCGGGACCAAAGGGTCTCCTGCCTGGGCTCTGCGCACTACCCACGTGGAGGCCCATTAGTCCCGGTTCTGGATTGAACCGGGACTAAAGGGTCGGGGCATTAGTACCGACACTTGAACCGGGACTAAAGGCCCTTACGAACCGGGACTATAGGCCCTTTTTCTACCAGTGTACTAGTATCTGTACCAAATTCAAGAAGATTACGTACTTCAAACAAAAATTTCTAAATTGTAGTACTTGATGTTTGTTAAAAGAACTAGTGCTAAAAATATTTAAGAAAGAAAAATGTGTACGAAAACCCCGTACATGAACAAAGATAGGATTTTGAACTTTTTAACCCGTGAATATTTTGTATACATCAACTTATATTTTTTTCAAATCCATGAATATTCTTAAACACGTGAACATACAATTTTCTTGAACCCATGAATTTTTTTTTGAACCTCGTGAAATATTTTTTGAATCAACGAATCTATTTTTTAACCCATGAACATATTTTTCGGAACCCATGAACATTTCTTTTGAATCTGTGAACCTTGTTTTGGAATCCTTGAAGATTTATTAATTCTGCAAATCAATTTTTTTAACCTTGTGGACATATTTTAAGACTTCATGAACAATTTGTAAATATGAATGAAACATTCTCCGAATCCATGAACAGATTATTTGAACCCAAGAACAATTTTTTGAACCTCATGAAAAAGTTTTCAAACTATGTGAATAATTTTTTAATATGAATGGTAATATTTTCGGAATCCATGAACGTATATTTTGAACCCAAGAACAATTTTTTGAACCTCGTGAACTTTTTCTAGAAGTACGTGAGCAATTTTTAAATATTAATGAAACATTTTTGGAATCCATGAACATATTATTCTGAACCCAAGAACAAAATTTTAAACCTCGTGAGCATTTTTTTAAACGATGTGAACATTTTTGAATATGGATTTTTTTCAAAATCCATAAACTTATTAATTTGAACCCAAGAATACTTTTCTCAAACCACGTGAACATTTTTTTTCAAATTATGTGAACAGTTTTTAAATACTCCGGAACAGAAAAATCAACCAAGCAGCGAAACTAGCGTTGCAAAAAAGAGGTACCGTGGAGTGAAATGAGCCTTCCCAGCGGCCAAATTCTTTAGGCGACGCGACGGTTCTGCGCCACATCAAGCGGTATATAAGATCTGCCAGCGTCGCCACTTGTAGAATCGACACAGTTGGGCTGGACTGTGTGAATCGGGCCACATGCATCATACAGGTGACAATAGCTAGCCCATTTTGCACCGGCCTAAATATTTAGGCCCATTATGAAGCATCTAGTCACAACCAGTCTGCGTGCCGACGAGGATGTGCAGCTAGCGCAGCGAGCTGAGGCAGACAGCAGGGTAGACGCGGTTGTCGCAGATGATCATGTTGGCTCGCTGGCGCAAAGTGCGTGTTCCGGGCGTTGTCATCCCCGGTGATATTGGCCACAAAAAGCTTAATAGCTATTGAAGCACTTTGTCAAAGTGCCACAAAAGGTCAATCTATTTGGGAACTTTGGCAAAGTGCCAAAAGTCATCACTATTGGGGCACTTTGGCAAAGTGCCCCTAATTGGAAGCTTTTAGGGCATTTCCCAAAATGCCCCAGCGAAGTGCCTCTAAATTTTGACCGTGGTGTAGTGGTAGCTCGATTAATGCACTCCTTCACCGCTTATGCCCGAGTTATTTTTCTACGGAGCATTCCTTTATAGAGCTTGATAAGTTGGAGTCCTAGCTAGTGTGCTAGACTCAATCGGCCAGCACGAGGCAACTTGATCATGCCATCGATCATGTGTATACTACCAATCGCCACCTGGCACGGGATATTATTCCTCGTGTCGCGCTCCTTTCATACACGACGAATCACGTATTACACATTCGCTACCAATCGCCATCTATCCTGCTATAAATGGATCTCATCTTTCTAAGGCAGGACAATGGATCTCATGATCATAGTGAGTTAGGCACACGTCGCTATATATGCACTGAGGATCCAAGTGAGCCGAGGAATATCATCGTGCATTCGTGCCTGTAAGCACATCCCCTCCCCGATTGTTGTGGACACAAAAGAATATATAAGTGAAGGTGGGTGCACTCACACTCCAGTGCGTGCTTTATTAAAGGGAACTGATAGGCGCCGGCGCGCCGGCCCAACAGTTCGGCCGGTCGCGCGTGAGCCGTCAAATTAACAACGCTCGTATTATCCCCCCGCACGGGTCACTTCCTCGCTGGTAATGCGTCCTCCCAGCAAAAAACGATGGCCGTCATGGTCTGCCGTGGTCCACCAAGCCATGCGCGCGATGTCGCCCGCCCATCACGTCGCCGCCCTCTGGCTCGTCGTCATCGTCGAGCTGCACCGCTGCATTCCAGTGAAGAACACATCTCAGCCCCCAAAAAACCTACGGTAGTCACTTGAAGCAAAACAGAAAACTGGTTCCAGCAAAAAAAAGCTCCAGTTCCAGCAAAACGATTTGAGCAACTAGGAACTCCAGTAAAAAGTTTGAAGCAAAAACTTACCCGGATCCAGCAAAAAATAACTCAGGTTCCAGCAAAACGATTTGAGCAACTAGGAAATCTAGTAAATGTTTGAAGCAAAAATTTACCCTGGATCCAGCAAAAAATAACGCAGATTCCAGCAAAAATCGTGTCATCAACAACTCAACCTTGAAGCTCCCCAAAACGCTGGTGGTCAGATGAAGCAAAACCAAAAACTAGTTCCAGCAAAAGAAAACTGCCGTTCCAGCAAAAATGACATGAGCAACTAGAAACTCCGGTGAACGTTTGAAGCAAAAATTTACTCGGGTTCCAGCAAAAAAAGCTTCGCTTCCAGCAAAAATAGCATCGCAAGAAAAAGAACCGACCTTGCAGCTCCCAAAAACGCCGGTTGCAGCTCCGGTGTGCACGGATGCAACTCCGCCATCGAAGGGCGTAGCTGATTGCAGCACCAAAAGATGGTCCGCCACATCGCCGGCGGTGGCAGCACTAACTCCAGCGCGAGGAAGCGGAGTTGTGCGGCCGCGCTCGTGGCTCGCAGTAGTCAACATCGGGCGCCGCCGTGGCTGGCTCACCACAAATCTGGGGCGACTCTCCCATCGGTGAGAGGTTTGTAGTCGGGGATGAGATTTGTGTGCCGCGCCGACGGCGATGCAGATCGAGATAAGAACTAGCACAGGCGTGTTTTGGGGACAGAAGAAAAAGGAGTGGAGGAGAGCGCATCGCATGCGTGACTGAATAGAGAGATAAGGTAGCCAAGCGGTGTGTGGGTCCAACAGAGCGCGTTGTGCTGCTGCCGTAAAAAAAAAAGCGCGTTGCGCTGCACGAGTGAGCAACCGGCGCAATGGTTCGGCCGGCGCGCCGGTTTTAAACGTTTCCCTTTATTAAAACATGGCACTTCTAGGCGAGATGTGTGGTGACATGATGCGACGGTTCACAAGGCGGCATTCATTATATTATCACATCATTATTAATATTAAATGTGTTTATGTAGTTTATCTAAATATGCAAAAATATTTGTAACTAATAATCAGTTTTGCCCACTTAAGAATCGCTGAAGCTTAAGCATCTCACTGTGGTGATTGTGTGCACCGATGAAATCCCTGAAATATAGAAAAGTGAGTAATGATGACTATCCGTTATTCAATAAAGTGGCATGTTCTTATCTAACTGCATTTGTTTTATGAAGATGTTTGGATGGAGGAGCAAAGGATTTCATTCTGAATTATTTTTACATCAGTTATTGATTCTGCTAATACATATTCTACCTCACATCACCCCGTCAGAAACAAGTTTGTTTTAGGTAGCCCATGTACTCAAACAAGTTCCCCACAAACAAATAAGTTCCAAAATCCCGGGTTCGCTTTTCCTGACAGAAAATTGAGTGCGTTTTCACTGAAGTTGTGCTTGTGCTCAATCAATCTTCAGCTGTGTAGACTTCACTCAACCTGGTTCGCAGAGGCTGTTCATGTGAAGACTGAACTTCATGTGTACGGTTCTCGAGTGTGATGCTTCCGTGGAGTACATCCACGAAATGAATTATTTTACTTCCGTGTTCTACTCCCGTTTCAGTCTTTTACGATGCTATAAAACAGGATCACAAGCATTGAATATACATATATTGTAAAACAAAAATCGGAGATACATGAGCACGTCCTCGTGATTTTGATGTGCCACTTCAGCGGAACAAAAGTGTGGAGTCTCTGCACTTCTGGGTTCTGCAGTAATTCGTGTATCTGACAAACGAAAGAAACATCACTCAACAAGGTAGTAAGAATATCATCACTACTTCCACAACTTCATATGTCAAAATGATTTTCCAACGGATTGCATGCATCTTCCAGTTTAAAAAACAATGATCACATGCATATTTACCGGCTCTGCACTTATGCAGAACACACAATCTTCCGGCCCAATGAGGACATGAATAGGCCGTCCAACTCGGCAAGCTAGCTCCAGGCATCGTGACACACGGTGTCAGGCGGCTCAGGCGTCGCCTTCACGGTCGTCGCTGGTGTAGTGGAAGCGCAGCGCCGGCGCGTGCGGGCAGAGAAAGACGGCCTAGTTGGTGGCACGCGGCGACCCACTCGCGGTAGACTCCGCACCCCGCAGGTAGCTTTCCTCATAGACCCGCATGCCGCCACGGCGATCCCGTGGCTGGTGTTGGCCGTGGCAGTCGTTTGTCCTCCTATAGTAGTACGTTATCGACTGAGCCAACTGTTCAGCCTCCGGTCGAAATTTGGCTCACGGACGACCAACGAGTAGGGCAGGCCGGCCAGCATTGCATCCGCAAGCTAAGGTAGCGCGACGGAGGTTTGCTGCACGAACGGCTTGCGGCATGGCCTGAGCCGGCCGGCCGCACACGCCAGCGCACCAATCTGAAGTCGTGACCAGCACTGCTTGTCTGCTTGGGTTGTGAGCTAGCGCTGCGTTTAATTCCCGTCAAGTTGGTACAGAGCGGAAATCGAACTTCTCTTTGGCCACTCCATCACGAGAAAGTAAGAACTAGTCTCTAAGGATGTGTGTTCTACTTACTACTCAGAGGCAGTGTGCATGTATTAATTAACTCCGTATTTGATGTTTGCTAGTGCCTAGTAGTACTATAGTTTGTTTTGGAATGCACGGAATAATACACAAACAAAACAGGATGAAACAAGAAACTCCACCACATTTATCTCTGATTGTTACAATTTAAAGACTTAACTGGTGGACAAGAAACTCCACCCACATTTATTTCTGATTGTTACATTTATTTTCTATGAATAATACATAGAAAAACAGGACACACTCACACGACACACACAAGCAAATAAAAGCAAGCAAGGAGCAGGTGGACATCGACAGTTTGAAACCAACATGCAAGAAACACACATATCCGACGAACTAGAGGTCTTGCATGCACGAAGAGACCTCCCGCGCGCGCTCACTAGCAGGCCTTTTCCCTGACGCACTGCACATTATCCTGGGCACTTTTGCCCTGATCCTTCCACACCTTCTTCATCTTGCAGAGGCACGAGTGGCCTCCAAAGGCTATGCAGCAGTCCACTCCAACCTTAATGACCCTACCCCCCGAAAGATGCCTGTCTGAAATGGCATTTTTCATACCTTCTCCAAAGCTCTTGAAGCACGCATTCACGACGTCCTGATCGACACCTTCACACACCGGCGCACCGCCGGCGGCAGGTACCTGGGCCACAGCAACGGCGCACATCAGCGCGAGCAGCGCCGCCACGGCAACGAGCCTCGGGAGCGTTGCTGCTGCCATGACCAGATCGATGCAGGATATAGCTGATCGAAGGTCGATGCACTCACTCACTGCCTGTGCCTGGTGTGGGTTGTTTTGGTGTGGAGGTCTGCGGAAGCTTTTATAGAGCTAGCTAGATAGGCGTGGGCATTTGGAGTCCTAGCTGGACTCGATTAGACAGCACGTGGCCAATGGCCGAGTGCCCGAGTGGGTGGAATACAACGTGCCTATTGCGCCCATCCATCGGCTGCGCGGCGCCGCAGGGGATAACGATCTATTCCATCACAGAAGTCATACGTGACGTGACAGGAACGAGTACATTTCTTCCTGTCCCACGCACAAGTCACGTCGCACCGTGCATCGATCGATACAATCCCACCCAACTCAAGACAGGACAGATCAAATCAGATCAGACCACATAAGGTCGGCTAACTGTTGTAGGCTCTTCAAACGAAATTGCTTCATGCACGATCACACACTACCGCACACTACACCGACCAGGTTCTTAATCTAGACACGGCTAGAGCCCATGAAAGGAACAACACCTGCGGACACACACAATTCATGAGCATCGATCGACAAGTGAGTTCGTCAACCATCGATTCCTTAGTTATATTGTCTTGGCCTGTAGGCAAGACCATGGCATCAGCGCCCAAGTCCACGCTGCCTGAATCACACAAAAACACATGGAACCCCGAGGATAGGATGGGAACGCTGCTCTGGCTAGTACATGGTGTTTTTAGGTCAATATGAGTCTAGCAAACATGACAGTGAATTAATATTCAGAACCCAAGACCATGAGTCTAGCATCAGCGCCCAAGACCATGGCATCCGTCGAACCTGTCAGTGCAAACATGACAGTGAATTAATATTCAGACGGCTCAAACTGCACAAATTCAAGAATTCACAAGAAAAATGGAACAGATTGTGATAGTGCATGGTGTTTTTAGGTCAATATGAGTCTAGCAAAGTGACAAACTTCTAATTGAATATTAACTTAGAACTTAGGCCAGCCAAGGAAAAACAGAATCATGAGTCTTGGCAGCCACAATCAACAAACTATGTGTGTGTCTGTGTGTGCCATCTACGATCCTACAGAGATTAATGCTTATATTCAGCATGCATTTTCAGACTCAGAAAGAGGCAGCTGAAATTTTCCAACTATCACGGCCCACCTAGGAGCATACAACTCATCTTATGAGGCCGATTCGAATTAAACAGCTTGTGAACACAGTTTGTTCTTGCTACAAAAAGAAGAGAGTTAACTCAGGCTCTTATCTGTGACCGTAGAAGTTAGCCAGACAAAGGAATGTAATAAGCATAAATAAATGAGTCCTGAAGAACTTGATCATGCAAATGTGGCACCTTTGTGCGGCAGACCTTTTTATATTACCCAGGTAGTCTAAAGAACTTCTAATTTAGGCCGGTTCAAATAAAGAAGTTAGAACTTACATCACCTCAGAAAAACATATATCGGGGTCTTGGCAACCACAACCTGCAAACTGTGTCTGTCCTCACCATCCCACATAGATTAATGCTTATATTTGGCATGTATTGGGAGACGGAAGAGGCAGGTGAAATGTTCAAACTATCTTATACAGAATAAAGAAAAATCGAAACGGTGTGCCCCGCCTTCAACAAACCTTATGAGGCATATTAAATTCAAACAGCATGTGAGCACAAGCTGTTCTTGATATACAGAGCAGTGAGTCAGGCAATTATGCAGATTTATTTCAAAACCACAACGAATATAAGATGTGAAGATGACTAAACTGTAAAACAAAACTTCCTTTTCTGCATCCTCGTATTTATAATAGAAAAGGCAGACAACATGAACCGTGCTTCGATGAAACAAATTTTCATGATGTGAGCAAAAAAAAAAACATCGAAAGGTAAACTGGATCTATACTAGTATATTCCTTCTACACCTTGAACATAAAGTCTTCATCGAAAATAACTGTTGTGATATAGCATTTTAATTATTCATAAACTACCTATGGATGCATAAGCTACGTGAAAGATCTTTTCTCTTGTCAGCTTCTCTCCAAACGGAGATTGGAACAAACAAAACAACAAATCTCAATCATGTTCCTGAGCTTGATGAGCACAAGAATGACAAACAAAGCACAAGAAAAACAACCAGTGCCAAATCGTGTAAACAAGAATGACCAATCATAATATTTTACTATTAAGCGTTAGACAAGCTGTGTGAAAACTATGAAGAGAAGGACATAACTACTCCAATGGAAAATTTACCACTTCATATCATAGGTGAAGAGAACGAAGGTGGGAAGTTACGGTGTGCCCCGCCTTTAACTTACCTTATGAGGCATATATTCAAATCAAACAGCCTGTGAGCACAAGCTGTTCTTGCCATACAGAGCAGTGAGTCAGGCAATTATGTAGATTTATTTCGAAACCACAACAAATATAAGATGTGAAGATTACTAAAGTGTAGAACAGAACTTCCTTTTCTGCATCCTCATATTTATAATAGAAAAGGCAGACAAGATGAACCGTGCTGGGATGAAACAAATTTTCATGACAAGAGCAAAAAAATCGAAAGGTAAACTGCATCTATACGTATATTCCTTCTACTCCTCGAACATAAAGTCTTCATAAAAAATAACTGTTGTGAACAAGAATGACCATATCATAATATTGAACTATTAAGCATTAGACAAGCTGTGTGAAAACTATGAAGAGAAGGACATAACTAGGATGCGATGGAAAATTTACCACTTCATATCGTGGGTGAAGAGAAGGATGGCGGGAAGTTGGAATATATCCACGTCTTGGACATGGAGAATGGAGCCTTCGACTGCTGCCGAACATGAATCACTTCCATTTCCAATTCCGTCTAAGATCTCTATCACGGATTTTCTTGCATCCACTTTGTCTAAAATGTATCAACTTGTTTCTCCTTCAACCTGCCTCAGATTCGATCCAGGATTGACAAGGTGTGCCACATTACTTTAGTTTAAAGCATGTGCGTATAAAAACAAATAGAACTCGTATATATTTGTATGTTTGGCCGCCAAGAAGTCCTAAGACTTGAAGATTGATTGGGAAGCGAAAGGAACAACAAAAAAAGCATGAACACAGACAAGTGATGCACTGTCTATTCCAATGTCACACTCTCAAGAACATCCACACAATTTTACACTAGACAGAACATATCAGATCAGATAATTAAGGTCGGCTAACCAAACCAGGTGCTTCAATTCGTCACTGCAAGCACTGACACATACAAGTGCAAAAGCCTCCTGAAAGTGGCTGCTTAAACTGTAGCCATGTTACTACATCGTGCAAATGCTGATCACAACTGTTTAAATCCCAGTGCTACGTTCTAAAATAGGCGGGGACATCAACCATATGAGCGACGTCGGTTACATAACACTGACCGAATTCTAAACCTAGACACGGCTAGAGCTCATGAACGATGTCGGACACAATTCACCAGCACCATCAATCGAGTCGTCAAACCTAGATTAGTTATGAGTCACGTCTCGTAGGCAAGGCGAAGGCATCTGCGCCAAGTCCATGCTGCCGGAATAACAAAAAAAGACATGGAGCTCCGAGGATGAGAGTAGTCTCTGGCTACACGGCTCCGTCGAATCTGTGCAAAAGAGACAAAAAATCAATATCCAGACAATAGAAAAGATTTAATCTCAAATCACACAGATTCAAGAGCAAGCAAAATGGACAGATTGTGGAGGCTACATATAGTACATGGTGTTAAAATGCACAAGCATCTGTCCCACAGGTAACAGTATTGATCTGAAATGAATTCAAGATATGTATCTGCTAACATATCCTTTTATGCATTTCCCAGCGTAAAGTTGGAATACGCAGCCAGGCCGAGGTATGTATATACATAAATAGATGAGTCTAACAAGTGACAGGCTTCTAACTTAGTTCAATCTAAAAAATTAACTTATAACTCACGTCACCCAAGGGAAAAAATACAGAATCATGAGTCTTGGTAGCCACAATCAACAAACTGTGTCTGTATGCCCTCTACGATACTACAGAGGCTAATGTTTATATCCGGCATGCATTGGCAGACTCACAAAGAGGCAGGTGAAATGTTCAAACTATCATGGTCCATCAAGGAACATACAACTGATCTGATGAGGCTGATTCAAATCAAACAGCTTGTGAACACAGTCTGTTCTAGCTATAAAAAGCAGTGAGTGACTCAGACTCTTATTTGTGACCGTAGCAGTTATGCAGATTTGTTTCAAAATAATATCGTAGATAAAATTATAGCTGTGAAGATGACTAAAAGTCTAAACGAAAAGAATTAGGGCCGAGAAGGGGGGGGGGGGATATTCATATAAGAATTTGCGCTCAGATTGTACATAATCAAGAGTTTATAAGCAAAATGGAACGAATTATCAGGGGCCACATACATAGTATACAGAATTACAGGCTGAACCGCAGAAGAAAAATAGCATCTCTCCAGAATAGCACCCGTCCCAGTCATAATATTGATCTCAACTGAATATTAAACATGTTACTGCAAACATAAATAAGTTGAGTCCTGGAAAATTAGGATCATACAAAAGTGGTACCTTTGTGTTGCAGGACTTCCTATACTACCTAAGTAGTCTAACAAACTTCTAACTTATGTCGGTTTGAATAAAAAACTTAGAAGTTATATCACCAAAGGAAAACGAATCAGGGGTCTTGGCAGTCACAATCGACAAACTGGGTGTGCCCTCTACCCTCATACAGAGATTAATGCTTACGTTTTTGGCATGTATTGGAGACTCGGAAAGAGGCAGGTGAAATGTTCAAACTATCTTAAAAAGGAAAGAAAAACTGGGTGCCCCGCCTATAACTGACCTTATGAGGCTGATTCAAATGAACCAGCTTGTGAGCACAAGCTGTTCTTGTTATACAGAGGAGTGAGTCAGGTGTCAGGCTCTTATTTGTGACCGTAGCAATTACTCAGATTTATTTCAAAACCACATTGAATATAGATGTGAAGATGACTAAAAGACTCTCTCTTCTACGTCTTTATATTTATAAAGAAAAGACAAACAAGATAAGCCGTGCTTGCATGCATGAAACGAATATTCATGAGGTGAGCAAAGTAAATGGAAGGTAAACTGGATCTATACTAGTATTCCTTTTACACCCTGAACATAAAGCATTCATCGAAAATAATAGTCGTGATATAGCATGTCCATGATTTCATTAGGCCTAAAATAACAATGGATGCGTGACCTATGCGAAAGATCTTATCTCTTATCATATTCCCTCCAAACAGCGGTTGGAACAAACAAAACAAGAAACCAGAATCGTGTTCCCGAGCTTGATTAGCTTACCCCCACAAGCACAAGAAAAACAACCAGTGCTAAATCGTGTAAAAAAGAATGACCAACCATAACATTAAAGTATTAAGCATTACTGCATTAGACAAGCTGCATGCGAACTATGAAGAGAAGGACATAACTAGGATGCAATAGGAAATTTACCACTTCATATTTTTGGTGAAGACAACGATGGCGGGAAGTTGGTATATATCGACGCCTTGGAAAAGGCAACCCCGTAAGATTTAGTGCAAACCCTCGCAAGCTCCAATGTCTTGATATCAACTGAGATATAGTCCGAATCTTGATGTGGAGCTGAGTCTACGATCCGCATGGGTCGAAGCTTTCCTAGGAGCAAGTTGAAGGAAATATGCCCTAGAGGCAATAATAAAGTTATTATTTATTTCCTTATATCATGATAAAGGTTTATTATTCATGCTAGAATTGTATTAACCGGAAACATAATACATGTGTGAATACATAGACAAACAGAGTGTCACTAGTATGCCTCTACTTGACTAGCTCGTTAATCAAAGATGGTTATGTTTCCTAACCATGGACAAAGAGTTATCATTTGATTAAACGGGATCACATCATTAGTTGAATGATCTGATTACATGACCCATTCCATTAGCTTAGCACCCGATCGTTTAGTATGTTGCTATTGCTTTCTCCATGACTTATACATGTTCCTATGACTATGAGATTATGTAACTCCCGTGTGCCGGAGGAACACTTTGTGTGCTACCAAACGTCACAACGTAACTGGGTGATTATAAAGGTGCTCTACAGGTGTCTCCCAAGGTACATGTTGGGTTGACGTATTTCGAGATTAGGATTTGTCACTCCGATCGTCGGAGAGGTATCTCTGGGCCCTCTCGGTAATGCACATCACTTAAGCCTTGCAAGCATTGCAACTAATGAGTTAGTTGCGGGATGATGTATTACGGAACGAGTAAAGAGACTTGCCGGTAACGAGATTGAACTAGGTATTGGATACCGACGATCGAATCTCGGGCAAGTAACATACCGATGACAAAGGGAACAATGTATGTTGTTATGCGGTCTGACCGATAAAGATCTTCGTAGAATATGTAGGAGCCAATATGGGCATCCAGGTCCCGCTATTGGTTATTGACCGGAGACATGTCTCGGTCATGTCTACATTGTTCTCGAACCCGTAGGGTCCGCACGCTTAAGGTTTCGATGACAGTTATATTATGAGTTTATACGTTTTGATGTACCGAAGGTTGTTCGGAGTCCCGGATGTGATCACGGACATGACGAGGAGTCTCGAAATGGTCGAGACATAAAGATTGATATATTGGAAGCCTATGTTTGGATATCGGAAGTGTTCCGAGTGAAATCGGGATTTTACCGGAGTACCGGGAGGTTACCGGAACCCCCCGGGAGCTATATGGGCCTTAGTGGGCCTTAGTGGAAAAGAGAAGAGGCAGCCTGAGATGGGCCGCGCGCCCCTCCCCTCCCTTGGTCCGAATAGGACAAGGAGAGGGGGCCGGCCCCCTTCCTCTTTTCCCCCCTCCGCGAATCCTATTCCAACTAGGATT